>NC_134474.1:43492099-43853592 GCF_964194025.1 Convolutriloba macropyga
CACCCCCCGCACTGATGCTAGCATCCATAGGCGCCAGCTGGCTACTACTGAAGCCAACCGCTCGCCAGTTGTTTAAAGCAATTCGCCCGACGTTAGTCGGTTATGTTTTGAGTGACTTGAATAAGTGACAATTATGACTTGAAATATTAATATGACTTGAAATATTAATTGCTCTCAAACGAAGTTTAGCAATTATATTAGTTCTGTGGTCTTTTGTATTCGATCTTTCGCTCGATCATTCCTTGTCACCCCTTTTCTTTTTGTCCTCAAAACGGTATAAACAGGTAAAGCCCGGATGGCATTAAGTTAGAGCCTTACGGTTTAATAGTCTCTTAAGTATCTAGGTATGCTGTTTGGCGAAGCAGTTCGGCGAGACATTGATTCATTATCTGAAGAGTGGTTCTTAGAGTTCCCTCCCCAATAAACCACCCCCGCGCCAAGCACCTAGCTACTGACGAAACCAACTGCATTTCGCTCGACGTTAGTCGAATTTGTTTGTGGTTATGATCAGCCAAAAAATTTTTGCTCTCCGTCACACATGAGTTGAACAGGTGCGACTAAATTTGTCGAAATTCTTATGCAAGCAATAGGGATTGTGTAATCGCTCTTAAACCAATTGTGAAACAATTATTTTAAACGTTTGTGTCTTTTTTAATGCAACGTGTTTACGTGAACGTTTTTGCGCTGTTGTTCAAGAAAATTTTGGGATTTCTGAAGTGACTTTTTTATGTTTTCATTTTTGAGTGATCTCGATTACTGTCACTCCAAAGTTTGCTAAAATAAAAGCGATTGTAAGATAGGAAATAACGAGGGCCTGATAGTCGAGTGGTGATCGCCTTCTGTGGAGAACTCCGGAAGTCGGGATTCAGAATCCCTCAGTGGTAGATTTTTTTTTGCATCCAGAAACAAAATTTTTTATTTAGGCTACAGCTCCTGAATTAAATTGCACCGCCTGTCGTTCGAGAGCAATTTTACTGACGTTAGTTGTGAGGGTTTTCTACAACACCTTTAAAACTTTTTCTAATTACTCTCAAACAAAGTTTGTAGCAATTATTAATAGCCGCCCTCATCTTCTGAGCCGGCTATTATAGCTTTTTCAACATTTTGCATGAAATCTTTGACTTCTCTAGGCTAGTTTCTCTCTTCTCTCATTCTGCTAAAAGTGATTTTGAACATCAGTTGCTCAGCAAAGCAATTCAAAATGAACAAAGTCAGTATAAAAAATTGAAGTCAGAAGTAGAAACGGGATAAACCCATAAAGCCCAATTTTAAATGCCCGCTATTTGAACGTTCCTATAAGTCTTAGTTACCGTCTCTAATGCTTATTGGTATTGATAGTAGCCCCTGTGACCTCTCTCTAAGAAACAGAAGTATGTTCAACTATGTTCAACAGAAGTATGTTCAAATGCCATCAAAATAAATCGGACTTAAAAATGTTTTTGTTATCTATTCTTTCAATCCCAATCATGCTTATTGGAATCAACGGCGGCTATTTTCCGGCAATCTGCCGGGTATGTTATTTGTTGAATTTTTATGCGATTTTTGCTGTTGATCGGTTTTGGTCTGACCCTCTGAACTTTTGTTTTAAAAAAGGCATAAAAAGGTACTGTCCTGAGGGCATTAAATTGTTGAGCGTAGGTTCTTGATTCAACAAATAGCACCACTGCTTCTCTTTCGTCCCAGTCGGGTCCTATGATTCGACCAAATAGCGTAATTTGTTCATCGACTGTCATCTCCAACTTTTCCTTGGAGTTCAGCCCTTTAGGAGAAATCTTCTTAGAGTATCTTTGAAAAAACATTTAACTGAGCGTTCATCAAGTTTGAATGAAACCCAAATACTAGTTTCAAATTTTGCTTGATCTTATTGAGTACAGAACGCTCTACTGAAATATTGGTCTAAATTGGCTCAGACATCGCTTTAAAACTTTGGACCAAACTTTAAAATCAAAAATAGCGCCATCATATTACTGTTAATGTCAAAGATAAGATGAATGTTTTTGTTTTTACTAAGTTGAATCGGAAATGAATTTAATATTCTTTTCCATCAAGTTGTTTTTGTAATTAGTCAAAGGGACCTCCAGATGGTTTTCTGGGTTCGTTTTCATTGAATATCTGCCATGCTCACTCTTTTTCCATTACAGAGCTTTTGAAACGGGATAAACAGATAAAGCTTGGCGGCCATTAAGTTGCAATAGAGGACCTCAGCTGGGTGTGCTAGCATTTCAGGTGCTTAATGTGCTAAAACTGTAAGACCTAAATTCAAGACGAAAAGTTCAGTTTTCGCTGTTTTTTTGGCCCTGAATGCCGAGTTTTTCTTGTTCGGTCAATTTTTATTTTTGTTTGCCTGGTTAATTTTAAGGTCGATTATAGTTTATATAGCTATTATGTTATGCGAAATGGCTTTTAGGTTTTTTGAAACAGGGATACTGGGTAGTCTTTTGAGACAGCGAAGTGGTTTTGAAGATATTAATATCTTGAATTTTGGTTAAAATAATATCTTGAAGATTGTTAATGTTTGCAATTGTTTTCAAAATTTCGGAGTAATTTGTGTCCTTTTCTGAGTTCAACGATCATTACTGACCAACGAAACTTACCGATGGGTCTTGCAGTTGGGTTACTTGACAGAGCTCCATTGACAGGAAATGGTTTTGAACTTTTTTGACGGTGAAACCTTTTAAGTTCTGCCTTTTTCGGTTTTTTCTCATGATTTATTTACTAACAAGGCTAGAAAACTAGTTGTTGCAGAGTCGAATCCCATCATGGAAAATGTTCCTAGCTCTCTCTCTCTCTCTGTATCGGTTAGGGTTTCTGTCCTTCTCTTATTCATGTTTTATCTCTCTCTCTCTATCTCTCTCTCTCTCTCTCTCTCTCTTTGTTGATGGCGTAATTCAGCTGCTGTTATGTGGCGTAATTTCATCATTTATCATCCTCATTAACGCAGAGTTATAGTAGAAAAGTTTTTTATCATAAATGGTCTCACAAGCATTTTTACGAAATAATTGTTAATTGCTCTCAAAAGCACTTTGTAGCAAATATATTAATCCTGTTTGTCTTTCATGCAATTTTTTGCTTGACCGATTTTTCGTCTGACCCATTTGACTTTTCGTCTTCAGAAGAGGCAGCGCCCAGTGGGCAATAAGTTATCTTAGAGCCTTTCAGCCCACTAGTCTCCAAGTATGCGATTCACAGAAATTGTTTTGGAGAATTATCCTCATGGTGTGAAGGGCGGTTCTTAGAAATTGATCCCACACCCCCACCGCCGCCCCCACGTCAGTTCCCCATATCCACTTTTGCGCCGCCGCTGCGGTAACCCCGGCTGCGCTCACCTTACGCACCTTCAATTAAGCTAAAGATAGCCTCACTAAACCAGCCGGTCGTTTGAGAGCAATTCGCCCGACGATACTTGGTTATGTTTCATTAATATTCGCTGTTTTCAAACATTTTGTTCTTTCATTTTTTTTAGTTTAAGGGGCAATGAAACTTTTGGCTTCTGGTAATTATTTGGTAATTATTGGATATCAGCATCGCAGAAGCTATTTAAATAGTTTATGCTACCATTTTCTGCACTTTTTAAATTTTTTTTGTTTGGATCGGTTTGGCTCGTACAAAACCCGTTTTAATTTTAGCCTGCAGGTTTACAAATTTGTAGTTGTTGGCAAGAAACTGCTGGTTTTGATGAAATTAGTGTCTTTGAACGTAAATGAAGTATCAATTGATTTCAATTTTTAAGTAATTTTTTTAACTGCCATTTTCAGTAGGTGTTTAGTGAAAACTGCCATTTAGTCAGTAGCCTATCTTGCTGTCGAGTTCTCAAATCATTTTTTTTCTGCGAAACGCAATTTTCTGCGGACATTTGGACTAATAATATCAAGAGATTTTATTTAAAATCAGATTTTGCAAAGATTTTCAAAGGTTCTCATTTAATTCTTTGGATTGCAATTCAGGACTTTTCCTGCTATGTATTTTTTAACCTAGTCAAACTAAAATTTGTTTCGTTTACCTCATTTTCAGGCTTTTTCGACATATTGCACGAAAGCTTTTGGAGTTGTCTAGGCTAGTTTCATTCTTCGGTCATTCTTCTCAAAGTGCTTTTAAACAGCAGTTTCTCAGCAAAGCAATCTGAAATGAACTGAGTTATGGAAAACGAGATCAAAATTAGAATTGGGAAAAACCCATATAGCCCAATTTTAGATGCCCGCAACTTAAACTTTGTTCTTGTAATTCTTAGTTACTTGTAATTCATCTAGTGCTTATTCTATGAAAAAGGATTATGTACAACTGCGAAATGACATTAATATAGTTCTTACTTTAAGAATGCTTTTTTACAAAAATCATTTTTCATTTTGTCTGTTTTTCAACCCCAACAGGGGTTATGGGAGTCAACGGTGGCAATTTTGTGTTCTTTTTATTCAATTTTTTGCTTCATCGATTTTTGTCTGACCGCTTGCTTTTTTGTTCTAAAAAACGGGACAAACCGGTGAGGCCTAGAGATCAGCTCTGTCAGCTCTTTATTGGCCTCAAATTTTACAGTACACCGAGATGATGTGATAAATTCATGTGAAAAACAATGCTGGGAATTTTTGACCTCTCAAATCCCCGTTACCAGCCCCAACTCACTGGGATATATATAGCAAGGGACCACGAAATCATTATGTACTGTTGTCCAGAAACTGATTGATCAATGAAGCAAACATTTACATCCAAATAACAACGCCAATGTTGTCGGTTAATCTATGGGTACGCTTCGAGGCACATTTTAAAACTTAGCAAAGGGTTAATCGAACAAGGACACAAAAAAGTGTCCCCCAAGAGGTGAATTTGCAATTTGTTCAGTCAAATTTAAATCCATTTTTATTTTTGTTCAATTCTTGCTTCTAGACTGATAGCGAAAGGAAGTGAGTATTTGTACTAACGTTTTTATTTAAAATTTTGTACTAAAATTTGTAACAAGCCAAAAGCTTCAATAGGTTTTCTGAGAGTCGAACAAATAGCGTAACTGTTTCTCCACTGACGCCTCAAGAGTCGCAGTCGGTTCCTGAGGTCCGACCAAACAGCTTAATTGTTTTTCGACCTTAACGGCGTCTATCGCGGAGGAACTGAGCTTTTGGCCCAGAGAAACGGAACAGACTAGTAAAGCCCAAGTGCATAAAGTTTCTTTCAGCTTTCTTAGAGCTTAACTAGTCTCTTTGTGTAGAATTCAACGAAACTACTGAGAGGACATAAATGCATGCTATGAAGGGCAGTTTTGTTGGCGGTTTTGGTTTCTTTGTTAACGTTGGTTAAAATTGCTCTCCCACGCGACATGCCGTTTATAAGTAATCTACGATTTTTGTCGGCTATAATTATAAAAACGTTGAAATAAGGCTGAACTGACAAAATATTTTGCGCAGAACGAAGGATGAAGATGTCAAATTAACTGTGATTTTCAAGTTTAACCATGCGATCGAAAGATTTTTTGTAGGACGTAGCTGAAGAGATCCGACATCTGCTGGATGCGAATGACAGACAGACCCCGGCTGTCGTCGAGATACCGTCGAAAGACAAACCATATGATCCATCAAGTGACAGCATCCTACAACGGGCCATGAAGATGTTCTCCGCGGATGAACTGAGATAGAACCACTATACCTCAAAGTTTGCCACGGCATAGATTTATAAATATACCTGTAGTCATGATTATTGAGACTTCTTTATTATCAGCATGTCATAGTACAGCCTGATTTTTTCTGCTGAGTACAGTATTTATCTGTTTATTTTGAAAATCCCATTAGTTTAATATGTAAATTATGGTTTTACAAAATAGAAATTGATTGATCTCATTGAAAAAATTATTTGAAATTGAACTTACTTTTATTCAGCATATTTAAAGTGTCTGAACGATTTTAGTCCATATCGTCCAGTCCTCCCAACCCTATCGCCCCATCTCTCGATCCCCCATTCCGCTCACTCCTACTAATGCCTCCTGATGCTGGCATTCCTAGGTCGCAGCTGGCAACTACCTAAGCCAACCACCCATCGGTTGTTTGAGGGTACAGAATATTTTGAGAGGGCGCTAAACACGCGTGGTAGTTTAACCAAGTCGATCGCGATTGCAGCATTTGTATTTATTACACCTTTTTGACTATTAGAGGAAATTCGCCCACCGCAATCCTCCATGTATCAACGTTTATGGAACTTCCTAATCTTATTCCAGAACCGCTGATCAGCTATTGACGTCCTTCTAGTATTAATCTGGCGCTAACAAACAGTTGATAAATGAATATTACCACACCGTTGTTAACGCCATTACGACGTTACCAAATTACGATGCGAAGCTGTTTTTTTTGTATAAATCCTGGAGGACAACAGCTACCATTTGGTAATGATTTTAAATAACTCCCCTTGACATTACAAGTTGCAATACTTTCCCCCACTGTTTTGGTTGTTTTGAATGTGTTTGGCGGTATTAACAATCAAACTAACCAAATGGGAACATTTGGCAAAATTTTCAGCCAATTTAAATTTTTTAATTCGTTTTTTTTCTGAGGAATTACCGGAGGTCTAAATTTTTGTGAACTTAGCCTCAATTCCTTTGTTTTGTACACAATTTTCTCTGGAATTTTGCAAAATTGTTAACAAAAATCCCATTGGTTTTAAGTTTCAAGATAAAAGAGAGTCGCTGAATTGTTTGAAAAAAAATTTTGGCTAAGTTTTTGAAAATTAAATGTTTTTTTTCATGAAGAATGGAACCATATCCGCTTATTTAGCCCATTTTTCATAATTTAACTGTACCCACATAAAAACTGCTGACACAATCTTCGTTTACTCAGATGGGGCTGTTTATTTTCTGGTTCCTGAAAAACTGTTCTGGAACAAACATTTTTTTGTTCTTTCGCTATTTTAAATCGATATTTATCAATTTATAATTGAAGCATTTATTTTTGATATAGTTAGATTTTCCTTTGCCAAAACATCTATTACTCAATTTTGTTTTTTTTACAGCTGCGCAGCAATAGCAACGCTAGCTTCAATCTCATCATTGATTTGCAAAGAAAAAAGTATTCGGATTGTACTTTCGGTCTGTCCTTTTAAAAAATATATATATTTTCATTCTCTCCACCCCAATTACATGAGTGTTTTCATTTCGCGTTGATGTTCAATTGAGGCCCATTGAATATATTTTCTCTGATTAAATCTCAGTTTTTGTGGGTCCAAATAAAAGTTTTCATCGTAAAACGTAATGCATTCCAGCCTTTGGTGGTTTTTTGGTCTTATGACTTAGTCTGCTAAATCAAAGGTCTAATTTGGTCTATTAGAGAAACTTTTTAATGCTTTCAGTGGATACCTAAGGTTTTTTGCTATTATAGCACGATAAGTATCGCAATTTGATTAATTTTTGACATGATTTTTGCCACCTGATAACGGAGTATCAGCAAAGAGTAGGCCGAATTTTCTTGCAAGTGAGTTAGAATGTAGTCTTCAATGCTGTTCTATTACAGAAAAACGGTTTTTTGGCTTTGGTACTACGAGTTTTCATAATTTTAAAGGTTTTAGACATTTTTCAAGGTCGATTTTTTTGCTGTCATGTCCGTCCGATTAGCACATTTTTGACATTTGAACTACAAATCATTTATCACATCAATGGCTTCCAAAGAAGGTTCAACTGATCATATTTAATAATCTTCTGGCAAAACTTAGTTGACTTTCTGTTTTTGCCTGTATTTATTTTTGTAATCGTATGACGTTCTGGAAGTTGACAGGCCTCAATGGCTTCGTATGGAGGAATAAATGGAGCCGTTTATTGATTTTAGTTTATAGCTAATGGTTTTCACGTTTTTGAAATAAATTGTTTTCAAGAAGTATAAACGTGTTTCAACTGTGCCCATTATTCTCTACTTGTTAATTATTCTCAATTAAGACAGGTCCCATATCTTTTCTCGTGAAGGGCAATTCTTTTTGTTTTATTTAGTTTTTATCTGATGCTATTTTCACTTTGTCATTAAGTTTTGGTCTTAAGAGTTTTGGTCCTAATTGATTATTGTTTTTAATAGCCGCCCTCATCTCAGCCGGCTATTATAGCGCTCCTATTTTTTACAATTCAAAGAATTTGAATTGTATTGGGGCGCTGTCTTTTTTTTTTAAGATCTGTTCACACATTTTCATGATTTTTGAAGTCAAATTGGAGTAGTGATTTTGGTCACGCCGAAACAGGAAGTGGAGCGAAAAAGCGAGTGGTTTTGCGGCGTGAAATTTTTTCGCCCTAAATTTAAAGTAGAGTGAGAGAACGGTGTTTGAACAAAAATTCGCTTTCTCACTAGTGGTTTTTTGTTCACATGCGGCAATTTCACTTTGATTTTTACAGTTTTTTCGATTTTTTGGATCGGATTTTTTCCGAAATGGTTTTCCCAATCCATTCATAGTCCGTTCTTGGTCTAGTTTTCTGTTTAGTCAATGAAAATTCTTTGAATTGTGTGTCAGGACTTGTCCTGCTATGTTTTTTTACTTCGTCGAATAAAAAATGTTTCGCTTTACCTCATTTTGCCGCTTTTTCAACATTTTGCGTGATATCTTTTTGACTTCTCAAGGCTAGTTTCTCTCTTCTCTCATTCTGCTAAAAGTGATTTTGAACATCAGTTGCTCAGCAAAGCAATTCAAAATGAACAGAGTCAGTATAAAAAATTGAAATCAGAAGTAGAAACGGGATAAACCCATAAAGCCCAATTTTAGATGCCCGCTATTTAAACGTCGTTCCTATAAGTCTTAGTTTCCATCTGTAATGCTTATTGGTATTGATAGTAGCCCCTGTAGCCTCTCTCTAAGAAACAGAAGTACGTTATGGTCAACTACGAAATGACATCAAAATAAATCGGACTTAAAAAATGTTTTTGTACAAAAATCTTTTTCAATATCTTCTATTCTTTCAATCCCAATCATGCTTATTGGAATCAACGGCGGCTATTTTCCGGCAATCTGCCGGGTATGTTTTTAATTTTTTTTGTTTTGTGTTATTTTTTAGTTGCCTTAATGACAGGTATCATGCCCTCTAATGAGGTATTTTCCTTTTTAGTGTTTTGAGCTCAATTTATTTTCGCACAATATATGATTTTTTGACATTTCTCTCTTCCTTATTTGACAGACAATTAGTCAATAACGTGGTTGAGCAGGGTCGGAACATTATGGGCAAACGAAGATTAGCGAACTTCCTTGATCGTTCTTAAATTTATTTTTTTAATGGTACTGATCGCAAGTTTATTTTGAGATAGTACGCAAATTATGATTAAGTATCGGTATGTGATGGCATGCGTCTAACTGGCGATTGTGTATATATCTGTGACTCACGGCCATTAGGATATCCAATTGAATAGAGCTGTTAATGTTACGGTACGTTGTTTTAGCAGCTGGCGAATTCAACAACTACATGACATAGAGTAGCATTAATTTCATGCTTCATTTTGCGCCGTTTAGCAAATATACTTACCAATGCGTTAAGAGAAATAACTCAGAATTAATTTGTGGTAAGCTTCAAGATTTGAGAATGTTTTAAAGCTAAATTAGCCTTATCACAGACAGACCATTTGAAGATCAGATTTCTTAAATGGTAGCAGCAGATTTAAAGCCTTTGAATTAGAAATGGCGAAAATATCTAACACTTCAACATGAAATATATAACGAAGTGCAATTTTGATGTGTTCTGAGTATTGTGATAGAAGGGTTAGCAGATAGATTTATCTTTTTGTGGCAAACAGAAATCTTACAAGACAAAAAAGTAAACCGAGGCAACGGTTTCAAAATTTCCATAATATTATTTCATTCTTTTTCTGAGAAAAAACTATATTGTGGAAACCTTCCCAGGTTTCTGCTCTTTTGCCTTCTAAAGCAATAGCCTTGAGCAAAATGAGGAGGAACGGTAATGGGCGTACGCACAAAAAGCGTCAACCCCTTGGTTTCTTTACTACAAACACATTTCCAGATAATTGTCTACTTTCAATTAGACTTAAATTATTGTTTATTGTTCACTAATCTTAAAATACCTTTTTGACATTTGTTAGTTAAATGATATAATCGATAACTGAAATAATAGTTTGATATAAGACAGACTATCTGGTGAAAAAGGGGTTGTAAATCAGTACGGAATGTCAGAACATTAAACTGGTAAAAAAAAGCAGAGTCCAATTGTATGAGGTAAACCAGCTGACATTACATTAGGAGAAACCTTAAATCAGCTGGAAAAGAGACCGAGCTTGCACTGATGTAATATGCTTGTTAAATTTGTTTGCAGTAAAATTTTCAAGTAATTACGAATTAAATGTAAAGCTCAACATAACGTGATCCTGATTTCACCAGAGGTAACAAGTTCTTTTAGAACATGGGTTTCCATAGAGATGATACTGGACTACTTTCTATTAAAAAAAAAGCAGGCAAAAGTTTTGCTTTAGCGACCAGAATTTAAAATTTAACTGCAATGCAAGGGCAGTGCTGACAGCCTTGCTCGTTTCGCGCATAAGTTTTGGCGAGTTGTTGATTTGATGCAAAGGCCAAATTATCCTTTTGAAGTTTTGAAGACATTAAATATTGTAGAGGCTTTGATTAGCGCAACAGATGTTCTAAAAATTGCGCACCACTTGGTGGCTGCTGCCATTGATTATGACTTCACTTGAAACAAAAAAAATTTGATGTGCTTCTCTTTTGGCCGAAAGCTAAAAAGATTCTTTTCAAATTATGGAAATAGGCGGCAAGGTGATTCGTCTTTTAATCATGTCCTATTGAAGTTAAAAATTAATAGAGCAGAATTTTGATAATAAATCTCAAAATGTTTTTCCTTAATTTTTTCCCTGCGTTCACTTCGAGCTTCAGGTAATATTCTTCGCAAAAATAAAATTAGAATTTTTGTGAAAAAACATGTACGTTTTTTTAAAAAACATTGAATTCCCATTATATTATTAACAGCAAACAACTAAATGAGCAGTGTGGGTCAAAGTATAAATGAAATAAACTAAATATATTACGGTTTAAATTGAAACAGTTGTACTATAAAAACTTAAAATTTTTCCATGATGCCTTGTCGTACGACGCATTATTCGAGTTTTGCTTATATAAATGAAAGAAAAACATTTTCAGATGCTTCTTTAGAGCTATTGGTCTTGCATCCATTTCAATTATATTTTTAAAAAACTCACGTTAAGAAATTTATTATGAAGGGTTGAGCCGATATTCAGGATAGAGTTTTCTAGTGCAGATGAGTTTTTTTTGTGATTGAAGCAGTATTTTTTGGTTCGCTGGCTGCAGCGTAGATTTGATGTTGGTAAGTGTAGTTTTTTTTAAATTGGAAGCTGGTTACTGGTAAATTTCATAAAATGATTTAGTACTTTGTATTCCACGAAAAATTTTATTGGCAGAATTTGATGTTTTAGTTTCAGATCAGAAGAACTGTCGTTTGTTTTGCGATTGAAGCACGTCTTTACAGCCCAGCTCAATTGTTTCTCCAAAGTAATAAAGCAGTTGTTTTTTGAGCTGGCCAGTAAAAGGCTTGAGTAGTGTAAATTACTTATCACTAAGGCGTTCAGAAGTAGTAGTCTTGTCTGCTCAGGGAGTGGGCGTTATATACGTTTCAATGTTTTTAACCCTGTAGCCATTTTGTGTAATACGTGTTTTAGTTCTTCTTGAAAATTTAATCTGCAATCAAGATATATTCCGAGGTATTTTACGCAATTGACGTTTGGTATTTTGTAATTACCAATTAACAGATTGTTTCTTTTCGTTTCTTCTAGTTTTGATTTTTTTGAGAATGTAATAAATTCAGTTTTTGAGTGATTGAGCATTAGACGTTGTTTTTCGTAATATTCAGATATATTTCTTAAGGATTGTTTAAGATTATATGTTGCTAATTTTAAGTCCGTATTGTATGTATCGCATTAATGAACAGGTTAAAAAGAAGGGGACCTAAAATTGTTCCCTGTGGGACACCTTGAAATAACCCAATCCAATCGGATTCCACATGATTCACTATGGTTTTTTGTAGCCTGTGTGATAGATAACGTTCTATTAGGTTTAATGCAGTTTTGGAAAATCCTAATTCATGCAGTTTATGAAGAAGGATTATGTTATTTATCGAATCGAAAGCTTTAGGCAGATCTAGTTGAGCTGCAGTGATAAAATTATTAATATTTATGTAGTACCTTATACTTTCAGTACAGTAAACGAGGGCGTCAATCGTTGAGACTTTGTTACGGAAACCAAATTGAGTATTGGAAAGCAGCCCAAACTTCTCAAGATATTCTAAAGCTTGCTCACGAGGCAAACGCTCAAAACTTTTGCGAGTGAGCTTGTAATTGCTATTGGTCTGTAGTTCTCAGGCAAAGATTTTTCTCCTTTTTTAAAAATTGGAGTAGAAATAGCCTATTTAAGATCTTCAGGAAATTTTTCTTTAGCTAAAAATTGGTTGAAAAGCAATTTAATTGGATCAGCTAAAAAGAGAAACCAATCTTTGTGAGCCCATGATGAGATATCTGAAGGACCTGATGGCTTGTTTGAGTCAGTAAGACTTCTTTTTTTGGTTACGAATCTAAAATCGAAACTGTTTTTGGATGTTCTATGGTTGGTGGAAAAAAAGTTGCAAGCGCTTCCAATGTAATCACCTAATTTAGCAAATTTATAATTGAGCAATTGGGCCATTTTGTAGTTATCAGTAATAACATCATCAAAACAGTTTTTGAGGTAGAAGATATTTTGGGAGAACTTAGTAGAGTTTCTTGAGTCGTTCATAATATTCCATTTTGTCTTTTTCGAATCTGCTTTTTTAAAGATGCTCTTTATGAAATCATTGCTCTCTAGTTTAATTTTGGATTTTCCAGTCCGTATGAAGACTGTTTTTAGAGTGGCGTGATAGCGGATGACCTCAGTCAAAATTTTCTTAAAGATACGATACATGTCTTCAGCGTCAGATGCCGTGTAAAGAACATCCCAATCAATTTGTTTCAGGTCTTGTAGGTATAAATTTTTACAATGTTCTGATTTGTCGAACTTTATTATTCTTCTTGGAGGCTGCTTTTTATTCATAGTTACATTCGTTTTCATTGCAATAGATTTGTGATCCGATTTAATGGGCGATTCAAAAGTAAAAACATTGGAATAAGGCTGCTCATCATCTTTGACTACAAAGTCAATCAGATTTTTCCCCCTTGTAGATGTTTTGCTGACCACTGATAGACCATAGGGTACAAGATTTGTGTTCATTTTGTTTCTTTCGTTGGGTTGACGGTAGTTTATATTGAAATCGCCAAGTAATAAAAGTTTTTGCTTTTTTGTTATTCCATAATCTATTTGCAATGCTAATTCTTCGAGAAAGATGTTAGTTTTAGAGATTTTTCAGGATTATAAACATTCACAAGCAGCGATGGAAATTTTATCTAGGGTAGAGTGAGCTCAACCCAAACTTTTTCGAAGTCTTTGCTCATTTTTGGAAAATCATTACGGTTTTTTGGATTGAAAATTTTTGGGATTTGCAGCACTACGCCACCCCCTTTGACTTTTCAGATATTCGGTCACATCTGAAGCAAGAATAGTAATTGCTGTCTATGCACCATAGAATAATATCATCTTCATTAGTCAATCACGTTTCCGTAAAAGCAAATACAGTTTTGTTTGAGCATTCTTTTAACATCTTTTTCAGTTCTCTTTTATTGACTAAACTCCGGCAATTTAATTGAAAGAAGCATAATAGATCCTTAAGCTTTTTTTCGGAGAGGAAATTTTTATAGGTTAGCGGTGACCCAGGATTACGTTCAACATCACCACAATTTAACAGTTAAATCAATAATCCAAATAGAACATAACTACTTAAAAATTTCTTGAACATAATCAAAGCGCTACGTCGTAGAGCAAGGCATTTGATATTTAATGAATAGAAAAATTTTTTACGATTCAGATATGCCCATAGTGGTCGCCCCACTGCTGTCAGAGACGCGGGACGAAGAAAGGCCTCAAACAGCAGCAAGGAAACCGGAATGAACAAATATTGTTTATTTTTGATCATAAGGAGGGTTTCACGTTTTCTACTCATTTCCGACCTCAACATAGCTCACGTTAGTAAGGTGAATATCTATAGAAAGCATTGTTGTTGTATGGAAATGCATATGAGGTGTTAGAGTACTGTCTGTTTACAAGAGGGTTTCTCAACGACATTTTTTCATAGCTTGAAGTGTTAGAGATGAATGTGTTTGTCGTATTGGCATAAGTAGGATGTGTTTCTCGGGTTTTCGAGATTAGACCATCGGAATTCGCATTAGACCATCGGAATTCGCATTAGATGGTTTTTTAGAAAAGGAATCCCAATTCGATAATTTAGGTGAACATTGTCGTGATAGTTTATTGTTCTCGTAGTCAGTTAATTCAATTTCACGACCAATGTTATCTGTTTTTGCCCCGTTCTTTTTAATCAATTTGTTGAAATCCAAAATATTGATATCGGGATCATTTTTTTAGTAAGTTTTGATTAAGTCATTGAACTCATCATATATCCTATTTGCGTCGGGATTACTGTCATCAGGTAAAATTTGTCTGGATTGAATTTATCCCGACATAATTTGACCAGCTGTTTGTATTGTTCAAATACATCTTTGGGTTTGCGTTCGAATTTGAAAAAGCTGTTTGTACCATCTTGCAATATTACTGTTTTCATTTTTGTCTCTGGGTATTTTTTTCAGTAATTCCAATTTTTCTATTGTCGTCGAGCCCCTGTATGCATGAACTGTTATATCGGTTGGAATAGTTTTGTTTGTTTCTAATTTTGCGATAATGCTACTCCCCAAACTAATATTTTTTGCCTCCGGGGGGGGGGGAGGTTTCTATTATTGGGAACGTTCTAACCATTTGTTCCTCTTTTGATACTTGCGTGGTGCTACTAGAGCTTGCTGAAGGAATGTTATCTTCTATAAACTTTTCTTTCTGTTCCAATTTTTCATTGACTTTTTCATAATATAAATCGTAATATTATACTTGTATAAATCATACTTTTGCTCTCGATTGAGCTTCATGAAGGGTTCTTGAGGAAGTTTCGTTTTTGATTGGATTTAAATTTGATTATGGATAGAACAAACGAATGGTAGAATTTGAGAATAAATCAGAAAGAATAAATCAATTTGAGAATAAATCAAAGAGAAGCTATGTTTAAGTCAGAGTATGAATGCAGAAAAACAATGGAAATAGAAGTTCATTTTAGATGTGTAGAGATCAACTGTTCATTAGAAAAGCGCAACTGTCTGTGCGCTTAAAGCGCAACTTTAAGCTGGGAATACAATTGCAGGATGCATCATCATCCTTTTGCCTACCCATTTGCTATCTACTGTGTTCGATAAAGAGACTGATTCGCATCTGGTGCCTCATAATTTAACAACCAGATTATTTTTTTGACCTATGAGATTAACTGCATCACAGATGATAAAGCAACGTGTGCTGAATAATTGTCTAGTTGTTCCGAGCCCCTAGTAGTGGCGTGAGGGGAAACATATGCTCAATTGCGTTTTTTACTGGGTCAATTTTGTCATCTTATGTCTTTCTGCGCCAAAACATTTGGCGCAGAAAGACATAAGGGGTATCTTTAAGAAGATCGTCAATCTTATATTATTGTATAAGATGATATTTCAATTTTTTTCAAGGAGATATCGGACTTGAGTTTTATGAACATTTCACTAATTTTGTTCACTTTTTGTGTAATTTTTATGTATTTATTTTTGCCTCTTTTTAGTTCTGTTGTTGTTGTAGCTCTTCGTCAGTCCTTGATGGCTTTTTGAGTTTCTCTCTTCTTTAAAACTTTACGGACGGAGGGATGTTTTGTTGCTTCTTTCTTCCTTGGTTACTCGTTTACGAACGGTCAATGTCCCACACAGCCATCTTCGCAGATAAACCCCTAATGTTCCCACTTTCTGCTGTTGTTTCTGCTGCTGTATTTTGGTTGATGACCTCTCAACAGATGTTTCAAATGGCGTGGTGTGTGCTATCTTCAGTTGCCAGGTTCAGGAATTCTGCTACTTTCTTCGGGTTTTTCAAGAGGTCTTCAATAGTTAACTCGGTCGGATTGCTGCTACATTCAAACAAGTGGTGCCCTGTGCTCTTCAACTTTACGATCTGGACCGTTGCTAGAAACATTTTCTTCGATCCGTGCCATGTAACTATTGAGTGAAGGACCTTCTTTTAGAGCCAGATTCATCCACTTTGATACGATTTTTCGATGTTTTTTGGCGTTGATAATTTTCGAAAAGCTTTTGACTACTCTATTTCAACAAACGCTCAGTTAATGTTGATTGTTAATGTCGAAGCATTCTGATGGAGTACGTTACATTGAGTTGATCGTCCTGAAGTTTAAAGTATATACCTTTTACTTCTCAATTGCTCTCGAAGTTTGAAGCAATTGTTGTAAACGTGTGTTCGTTTATGCAAAATTTGCTCTGGGCCGTTTTCTTCTAGAACAGTCTTTCGATTTCTATTCTTAGTGACTTTTTCACGCTTGACGTATTGATTGTTTTGATTGATTTAAATTGAGCGGTGTCAGAATTAAGTCTGTTGCTAAAATAAAACAAATTGTGAGCGAATGCTATAAATAGCACCGTTTAGTTTATTGTCCCCGTTTAGAAAATGTCTCCGACTCCTGACCGATCGATCGTGGGTTCGACCCCCCCCCCCCCATCAGATTTTGTTCACCGTAAAAGTTTATTGTCTATGCTACATTCTAAGTTGTTTGCCTCGGCAGTCGTTCGAGAACAATTCGTCCAACGTTGTTCTGTGTTTATGTTTAAGAATTTATTTTTCTAGAGAGTTTTTTGTGTAAAATTGTGTTTCATTGGTCACTTCAAAAATCCAAGAGTTAGAAAACGAAAAAAAAAACGTTTCAGTTCTGGGAGTTATTATGTTCCTATTTTTGTAAAAATGACCTCACGTAAATTTACGGTGCTCTGCATGCCGATTGAAGTGGCTGTCCTTTGTAATGTTCTTTCTGTGAATGTTTAGAGAATAATTGGGGATCTTGAGACTGATGAGACCAATTTGATGGAATTCTTCGCTTTTTTGCTCTTGCTCGCTAAGTCCATGTTTTTTCCTAGACTGGTATCTTCTAGTTAGACCACATTTAGCAGCTGTTTTTTTTTCAAATTGTTTTCGTTCAATTGGCTGTGGTTGTTTTATAAAAATTTGCGTTGTGTTTTATCACACGAAGTGATGTGCTAACTATCTCTATCCATTGAAATAAGCATCATGAGGGAATCATTGAAAGATTTCTGCGTTTTAACTTAATAAATTTTTGGCATCTTTGACGCCGAATTAGAGTTTTAATCTACTGCATTTCCGAGCTCCACGTAATAAATCTTGACGTTTAGTTTTTTTTTCAAAGTAGTTGAATTAGGTATTGTTCCCCAGAAATTTGGGATATGTACACCCTCTATTTTCTATAACTTTGCCATGTTTGAAATTTTTTGAAATGCTTGATAATTTTTTTGAGAAAATCAGGTGCTTCCGTGTAGCGATAAAGTTTGTCCTTAGTTTTCAAGAGTTTCAAAAACTGAAATTTTTATTTGTATCGTTAGGTATCGTTCCCAGAAGTTTCCGATATGTACACCTTTCTATTTTCTATAACTTTGCCGTGTTTGAAATTTTTTGAAATGCTTGATAATTTTTTTGAGAAAATCAGGTGCTTCTGTGTAGCGATAAAGTTTGTCCTTAGTTTTCATGAGTTTCAGAAATTGAAATTTTTATTCGAATAAAAGGTTTTTAAGAGGTTTTACTCTTTTTCTGCTTTTTATTTTTTTTGCTACTTCGTTGTTTTTTTTCCTAATTTGATAAGCATTGCGAAGCATTCGATTATTCAGTTCTTGACTGTGTTTTTCTCCTAGATTTCTCACTTTTAGAAATTTTTACTCTCTCTAGTTGGCAAAAGTTTGAGCAACGATTGGAAATGAGAGAGATGGGAATTTATGTGCGTTTGCTCATTACCTAGCTTCTTGTTTCGGATTATTTGAAGGTATTGCATACAAAACCCAGTTTCCTGAGTGCTTCTTTTCAAATTTGTTTCAACTGAGCTGAACTTAGATTGTTTTTCCCAATATTATTTGAAGCACTTCATCAATTAAAAAGAAAGAAATGTTAACATTTTTTATGAGAATTTCTCTTGTCATTTACAAGTTCTTTTTGCATTTAAAAATCTTAATATTTGCATATCATTATAGTTAAAAAGAATTTGCACTCAACAATTGCATTGTTTGTTGAAAACTTACACCAATATTTAAAACTGTTGTATCTCTGCAATTTTACTGGCCCGAACCTGATTCCAATTTAGCAACTCTCTTACTCCTGATGTACAAGAAAACTTTAGGAAGCAATTTTTCTAGAGAACGAGGAAAAGAGAGAACGAAATTCACGTATATCAGATACCTTTTTGCTGAATTTTTTGGCTTCTTTGAACAAACTGTTTTGCTAGATAGGGGCTCTGTTTTGTGGATTAGATGATTCAACAGTAGAAGTATTTGCCTTTTTAGTTTCCATCGAAGAGAAACATCTGATAACATTTGAAAATCAATATTTTTTTTTAATTTCTGGGGACACTTACGCTAAATCTAAAGCGTGTAGTTCATTTCAGAGTTCTTTGAAATGAAAACACAGTTGGCCAAGTACTGGATAATTAAGATCAAAAACAAGCATCTAGAATTTTTTTCAAAAAAGAAAAGATTTTATATTATTCCTGCCAATTATTTTGATTTTTCATTTGACCTTCTAATTTTAGTTCTCATCTGGCTTACGGATGGCTATTTTTCGAAATAACTGAAAATTTGAAGCAGTCGCAATATAATTTTTCTCTTTAAGAAAAAATCAGGAATTTTTTTCAAACATTAGAGAATCGCAACGTTGTTGTAAGTATCTGAGCAAATGCGCGCTATATCTGGTAACCCTGTGTCCTATTTGAAAGGTTTTATTTTGTCATTAAAACATATGAATTGGTTCTATAAGGGTCAGTCAAAAATAGAACAAGAAATATATAACCATTTGAGAGAACAAAATATATATTTGTGTGCGATTTTAATATCTTATTGACTTGAATTCACTTCGATCTTTGCGCTGTCGATCTGGTCTCATAATGATTAGCATTCCGTTTGCTCTCATATCCGATTTAATAGAAATTTTGTAGTAGTCTTTCAATGTTATCAATTCAAATAACAAAACACAATTTTTTAGTGCGGTAGATTCTTTATTACCGCTACATTTCCAAAACAATTTCCATGTATTTAAGGGTTTATATTGACTGTTTGTTGGGTTGATAACCTTTGGGAACTCTGTGACAACATCAAAAAATAATTTGAACAAAAACGAAGAGCAAGTTACGTTTGTCAACACTGCTCCGTTCTTTTCAGCTGTTAATTTTTTTAACTTAAATATTTTTTCTCCAATTGATCTAAAGTTGATTGAAACATTAAATCTTTATTTATAAAATCTTCTTTTTTGAACCATCCAGCGTGATTTATTTGATAAAAACGTCACTTTTTCATTTGCAAAAAATATAAGTTTCGTAATTTTTCTTCGTTTTGTAACGTAAGTATTAAAAAAGAGAAATCTTTGCTCGCTTTGCTTTAAGTGTTACAAAATTCAAAGTTGAGAATATAGGACATTCTTATCTTGCCAAAAGAATAAAACTTAACATAGTGATGGACTATAATTTTTGCTCTCATTTTCGTTCATTTTATTCGTTAACTAAAAAGTTTCAACTGGTGTTTTTTTTTAATAAAAAATGAAGTTTCTGTCAAAATCTGCTTTATGTTATAGATTAATTGATAACGCAATATGTTTATCTTATGGTGAAGTTATATCAACATAAGGGATGCGAATTGCGATAGTCAAAAGAGCTTTTCTTCTGACAACAAGAAGCTTGTGGCAAACTTAAGACATCTCGCGAGCCGTCTTGTTTCTATCAGGAAAACAGCGTTGTCGCATTAGTTTTCCTCATATCTTTGGAACCGTTTTAAAAATTGGTTCACTGAAATGACAGCACCGCATTTTATTACCCATTTCACAATAACACTGACACGATAGAGCCAATTAAAATAATACTTGGTATATTTCAGAGCCATGACTGTAGATTGTGGCTGCACAAATGAAGATGACCTAGTTAAGCTCGTTAATGAATCAATTGATAGGATATCGAAAGCTCCGGAAGGTGACAATTTAGCCCAGACCCTCAGCTGTCAGAAAATCAGAGTAGCCAAAGTGCACCTAGATGGGTTGAACAAAACTAAGAAGACACACTTCAATGACAGGTCTATATTCGATGGGATTTTGAAGGCTGACAGCGTTCAGAGTTTGGCAGAGGAGAGTTTGACTTTGAGAGAGAAATTGAAGAGTATAGGAGTGTTCAAAGATGTAGCGCTTACTGTGGACGCCAGCAGTGTGTGAGTTTAAACACCAGTTTAATTCCTAAAATTTGACATAATTTTGAAATCTGAAATTTCAGCTCCATGGATTCGAAGCAGTTAGATATTTGTATTCGAGAATATTTAGTTTCTGGTATGATTAAAATATAAATTGTATTGGGTTTGACGTGTTCAGGTGCGTGTGTCGATCGAATGCAACATTACTTGTAAATTAATGAAGATTCAGATTTGAAATTGAGCTACCAATGTATAGAATTTTGCTGTGTAAATCATTTAACGTGCGTTTCTGGAATTAATCATTCATAGTTCTTTTTCTTCAGACAACCGCTGCTCCCAGAAGTGAAATGCGTGGATCTAGTACTGGATTGCAAAGAGACTAGGATGTTGAAAGCCAGCGTGAACGTTATGGCTGGATCTAATGAATTTTCAGGCCAGACTGTTTTGAAGCTTGCCAACGTTTTCGGGCGGGGTGAAGGCCTTTCTTTTGGGCACTCTAGAAGCACAGCTAATATCGGTTGTTATTCGTTTGATATCACCAAACTTCTGAGCCACGATTTTAACACAGCTTTCAAATGGTCATTTTTGAAGTCACACGAGCCTAGCTACATAAGTAATTACGATTTGAAGAATTGCGGATTTTTAGCCGAAGTATCACGACCCCATAATAAGTGGCGCTCTACTTTACGATATGGTGGAATTTGGAGGAACTTTTACTGCCCGTCGTGGGAAACCCCGTTTGACATTAGATTAAATTCTGGGCATTCACTAATATCTTCACTGCTGTATACGTTAGCGTACAACTCGCGCCAGGGAGCAGCCGGAACGTCCATATCTCCTGGAATGAGTCTTGAAAACAAAATTGAACTAGCTGGAATGGTCCTAGGAGGCGAACACAATTTCATGAAAGTAGAGACCAAATTCAAAAAGATCGCCAGCTTAACTAGTTGGGCTAGGTTGTCTTTATCACTGAATGCTGGGCACTTAGTATCCCTAGATGCAACCGACCCTCCTTCTATAGTCGACAGGTTTTTCCTGGGTGGACCAGGAAGTGTGAGAGGGTTTATGATGGGAGGTTTAGGACCCCATCGTAACAATTGTGCTTTTGGCGGTGCTTCTTATTGGTCATCTGGCATATCACTTTTCACACGATTGCCTTTCAGACCCGCAAAAGGAAGTTTTGGAGACCAGTTTTGGCTGCACGCATTTGTCAACGCAGGCAATTTATTTGAGAAATTAGATGTGACGGAACCGGATTTTGTACAGAAGTTATGTGGTAACATGAGGTATACCGTGGGTGCTGGAATCCATTGGAGATTCATGAACTTTGCAAGTATTGAACTGAACTATTGCATTCCAAAGTCAGTACAGCCGGGTGACCGAGCTAACCCAGGTGTGCAATTGGGTGTTTCTTTAGATGTGCTTTAACCGAAAACTGACGAGTTAACAATCACAGTGATTATGCTTGAATGAATTAAATTGTAAAAATTGAAATTTCTATGACTACATTTTGCAATTGACCAATAAAGCCCCCCCCATTAGGTGACACATTTTTCAAGCTCTAATGTTTCAGTAATAATTCTGCAAGATAAACCGAAGTAACTATTCAGTAACCATTCTTACGGGGCGGCAATTTAGTAGAGTCATAGCGCTACGAGCTCACAAAGATTACGGGAAGTTTTCAAGATTTATAATAGGGTTTTTCATCCCAGGTTCTTTTTTCCTTTCAGGTAGTATTTGTTGATGGATGTTCACCGAATTGTCGTCTTTCGTATGCTCACTCACAATAATGTCACACTTACTGCTATACGTGGCAGCAAAACATCCAAAATTATTAATAGAGCCAAAGAGATTAAAAGTCCAGATCACCTTGGTCAAAAGCTACGATTCCCAACTTTTTATGGAAGCGGTGATCCGAAACTAACAGACATGAAGAAGATACGAAAAATACGCAGTCCAAGTTTGGAGCCCAAAAGAGTGCGAAATTACAAACTGTATAATGAACTAATTGAGCATATTGAGAGCTCAAATTCTTTCCCTACGTCACAATTTTTGTCACACAGATACAACGGTTGGGTCGAAACTCTCGACGATATGAAAAATTTTGATGGTTTGTGTGAACAATCTCTATCAAACGAACAAGTAATTGAACATGTAGTTGATGAGGCTAAGACTCCACAACGACTGTTTGCCGTTATTTCCTTTGGTGGTCCTGATAACCAATTTAAAGTTACAACTGAAGATATTTTTGTACATCAAGGACAATGTGAGGCTAAATGCGGAGATAGAGTCAAAATTGAGAAAATTCTTCTAGCAGGAGGCAAAAACTTCACACTTGTTGGAATGCCTCTGCTTAAACGCGGATTGGTCAATGTTGAGGCGACCTTGATTGAAAAGACATTTTCGCACATGGAATTTTGGCAGGAGTTTTGGAGAGATCCCAAGTATGTTACACCATACACAGGAAGAGTCAGGCACCCTTATCATGTGTTCAGAATTAATTCTATATCAGTTAATCATGAACTAATTTAATTTTCCATTCCCTATTCATTTTTTGAGTAAACTGCTCGAGTGAAAACTTCGAGTAGTAAAGTTGCTTTCGTTTTTCTCGGTATTCTGATTAGAAGCAATTATTTTAAAAGAAGAGGAATTGGGTCTTTCCCATTATAGCCCCCCATTATGGTATAATTACCATGGTTGGGGGGGGGGGGCTATAGGTTATCTGACCACTAAGCTGGGGGGCTATAATGGGAAAGACCCGAAGAATTTATCCCCCCCCCCTCTTTATTCAGACCATATTTCTCATAAAATTATATGACAACCAGCTGCCAAATTTATAACTAAAGCGAAAGTAGGAACATTGTTATAAAATCGGATTGAGAATTCGTTAGATGGTGTGACCGTATTATATGAGTCATTGTTAAGGCAAATTTTTTTGGTTCGCTTAATTCTCATTCAATAATTTGAACTTGAGATGCCAATATTATGCTATTGTGACTTCATATGTATAAGGATCAGAATAAGACAAGGTTTTCCAGATAAAGTGATCTAAAACCACCACATGTCTACGCCCAATAAAGGGCAATCATCTGCACCAGTAACCGATAAAGAAGCAACTCCGATTGATGGACCAGATCCGG
Source organism: Convolutriloba macropyga (assembly GCF_964194025.1). Taxonomy (NCBI): domain Eukaryota; kingdom Metazoa; phylum Xenacoelomorpha; order Acoela; family Convolutidae; genus Convolutriloba; species Convolutriloba macropyga. The sequence continues at coordinate 43,515,621 of NC_134474.1, forward strand.
AGAAATTTGGACCCGTGAGTCGTTTCTTTATCAACTACGTCCGACCAGACAGGGATCTCCAGATCGGAACTGCTAAACCGGAGAAAGACAACCTCAGGCAAGTAAGTAATTTTCGAAAATTAAAATTCTTTGTAAAACAGCTATATATGTCTTCTCCTGTTGGATTAAGTCAAGCTTCTGATTATCTTTTTGGGATCTCTTTGTAGGCTCATTCAATTATTTTACAAACGTAAGCGAAATATAGCCTTTTGTCCATTTCGGAGATAGACTGTGGATTTTTTTTTCAAATCTGGATAAAGCTAAATTCTTGTGTTCCTCGTTTTTTACGACTCGAAGACGAGTATTGAATTTTTAAATTGCCGTGTGAACTAATTTTCTCTTAGCGAGAGAAGTTTTTTGATCATGCGCTGCATTGAGCGAATGACTTTTCGATTTAGTTTTTATTTGGTTTTTTGTGGAAATTAAATTTTATTTGATGCTGTCTATTTTTTTAGTTAATTTTTCGTTTTTTTTTTCTTTGATTTCATTTTTGGATATTTAAGCGGATATATTTTCAGAAAACAGAACATATGGTTTTTAATAGCCGCCCTCATCTTCTCAGCCGGCTATTATAGCGCTCCTATTTTTTTTTACTTCGTCGAACTTTTTTTCGCTTTACCCATTTTGCCGCTTTTTCGACATTTTGCGTGAAATCTTTTTGACTTCTCTAGGCTAGTTTCACTCTTCTGTCATTCTGCTCAAAGTCTTTTTAAACAGCAGCTGCTCAGCAAAGCAATTCAAAATGAAGAGAGTAAGTATAGAAAATATCAAAGTCAGAAATAGAAACGAGATAAACCCATAAAGCCCATTTTTAGATGCCCGGTACTTGAACTTTGTTCTCATAAGTTTTAGTTACTATCTATAATGCTTATTGGTATTGATACCAGACCCTGTAGCCTCTCACTGAGAGACAGGAGTATGTTCAATTACGAAATGACATCAAAATAAATCGCACTTAAAAATGCTTTTTATACAAAAATCAATTTTTGTTGATATTCTTTTCTTTCAATCCCAATAGAGTTATGGGAATCAACGGCGGCTATTTGCCGGCAATTTGCCGGGTTTTTTAAATTTTTTATCTGTACAGGACAATGACTATGTAGTTTTCTTAAGCATCAAATCCTAACTGATGCATTGTATTTGTTTCTCTACTTCATTTTTTGTTCAATTTGGTTTTACTTTCAAAAATCAAGAAGTCGTTTTGTTGTTTTTACAATGTGTCCAAATTTTCCACAATCTAGCATGTATATTTCCAGCATTCTGCTATGACCAGTTTTATTCGCTCTGTTTTTTTTCAGCTGTTAAGAAAATGTTAATTATTCTAGCCTGTTTCAAAGCTGTTTTTCGTGTGGCGATTTATATCATTTAGTATAATGCAGCACTAAGAGTTTGCCGCAATTAACTTTTGATTGATTATTACTTTCTGTGAATATTTCTGAGGCCTCAGTTTTGCTCTATTAAACGATTAATTTTATGTTTGCAATGATTTGAATTCATTTTGTCAATGATATCTTTAACAACCGAGTTTTTTGTCTTAGTAGCTGTGCTTTTAAAATGAAAAACATCGTGTTTTCCTGAGTCTTGAATTTCAGTATTCTTAGGAACTCAGTTTATTTTCTAAGAGTATTATCTGCCTGATGCTTTGAAAATGTGTCTTTTTGGTGGCATAATTGACTGGAGTTCTAAATTTTCCTATTTGTAGTATGAGTTATCTCATGACAATTTTTAGCCCTGTCGGATTTTCTTACCTATCAGTGTTTGAACATCCTACGGATTTTGGCCATTTTTCAACTACCAAATGTTTTTAATATGAAATTTTGCGGCATCAACAACTCATTGAGTTGTCGTCAAATTTTAGTCAGTTCTAGTTAAAGTTGTCTTTTTTTTAAAAAAATATGCGGCGTTTTTGTATGTTTATTGAATGATTTCTTTTTTATTTTACTTGTTCCAATGATTTAGATGCTCAAATTGTTCTAGTTATGACAGCTGTGCTATTTCTACCAAATTTTTAAATAAGATCTGTTGAGGTAAAGAGTTATTGCATTCAGTCAAAAGGTAATGGTTTTGGCAGAAAGTGCGGTTTTTTGTGAATGTTTGACGCTTCGAGTTGCTTTCGATTATATTTCCGGCTATATTTTTTTCGTCATCTGACGCTCTTTTTTGGTGCTGCATTTGTTCAGTCATCAAAGCTGCAAAAGTGATCTTTTCTGAATGACTTTTTGCGATCACTAGCGTCATTTGCAAGCGCGACGTCATTTTTCACGCTCTCTCTGTTAAGTGTTTAGGTCTTTTACGTGATAAGATTTTGATACCTTTGAGACCCATTTACCCTTTGAGACGTAACTTACCTCACCCAATAAAATTGACTATTGCACTTTTAATTAAGTTTAATTTAAATTGATTTAAGGTCAAAGGAACTCATGTGCAATAAAGCTCGCTAATGGAAAAGGATTCTGCGAAGCAAATTAACAAGACTTATTAGTGAATAATTTCTTCAACTTATAACTATCTGCAGTCTATTTTGCAGCTTTTCTGGCAATCTGCCGGGTGTTTTCTCATGTTTGGAGTATTAAAATTTTGATCATCTACCTTTTACTTCTAGAATAGCACTTAATTATCTTGCAGTTTTTCGCAGCTGTTTTCTGGCACCAATCAGTACCTTATATTTAAAGATACTTTAAATGTATTGCATTTTATGGGGCTGCTTTTGGCGTTCCAAATTTGAGAAAAACATAACTTCATTTGGGACTTTTTGTTTTTTAAGAAAGCTGTTGTATTAAAAAAGATGATGTGAACAATTGATACAAAGGTAGTGTCATTATGTCAGTGATTTATATTTTGGTTTTTTAAATAGCTGTGATAGCTGTTAGTGGAGCTATTGATGGCCTTCCTTTGGTGTTTCTTTGTTTTGTCGTAAAGATTTTGGTCACCGCCATTTTTATAGCTGCCCAGCTGTAAGGTGGGCGTAGCTATAATGCTGTGCTCTTGGTTTTTTGTTTTGTCTTCTGGCGCTTTTTTCATATTACATTTGATCTAGAACAGTCTTTCGCTTTCTTTTTTCTTTGACTTTTTCACGCTTGATTGCTCTCTTTTTGTGACCTTTATTTGCTCGCATTCAGTATTCGTATTCGTTTTCCTGTTTCTAAAACAAAATCAATGTTCGAATTAGAGTTCACAAGGGCCTGAAGGCCGAGTAGCTAATGATTCTGATACTTACTCCGTGGATCGGGGGTGTCAAAATGTTTTGCACCCAAAATGTTCTCAGTGATACACCCCCTTTATTTTTTTTTGTGGCCGCGATAACTTTTTCCTCTCAATTCTGTATTTTCCGGCACGATACGCAAGTATATTTTGCAGCTATTCGGGCGGTCTGCAGGCTGTGTTCTTGTTATAACTAGCTTCTGTTCATTCACTCATGCTTTTTCTTGAACTGCGTGTGTGCTTGACGTCTCATTTGACATTTATTTGAGCATTTTTGTTCAATGGCATGTATAGGATTTTTTTCACGTATAATTAACCTGACACTCAAAATTAACTGCTCTCTGAATTTGATTTTTGCTTACATTAATTGGAGGAGTGAGGTTAGTTTTTTAAAAATTGTTTTAGGTGTTGTTTTCATTGGTATTTTGAAGCCATTGGTCTGCAAAACTATCATCTATTTTATGGGAATCTGACACCTATCATCTCCAACCAACGGTCTCTCGTGCTGTTCCGACTCGACTTCTTGAGGAGGGACTGTATGCTAAACTGTTTTTTCAACTGTTGTTCGATTACTTGTAGCCGATCGATATGTTTGTCGCAGAAACAATTAAGTGGTATCGTTCGAAAGCCCACCGAGCGCAGAATATATTAATTGGAAGGTTTTTGATTTCAGCTTTTTGCGTGGAGTTATTATTGAGGTTTTTCTCGCTGTTCGCCAAATTCTTCTTTTTAGCAGTTCTGTTTTTGATTTTGAGTTTTTATGCTGGTTCATGTGTTTTTAATCGATGTTTCGGCATATGGAACAAATAGATTTTTTCTAGAAATTATTGAGAGTCAAACATCTATTAAAATTTTAACTTATTAATATCTGTATTATAATATCTATCTATCTTATAACTTATTAACTATATTAATATCTATTAAAATTTTTACTTTAAAAATGATCAATTGTCGGCTATTTTCATTATCGTCCGTGGATTTTTTGGCAAGCTCAGATACAATTATTTAAATGGTTCCGAGGGCATTTAAGCACATATGCAGCCTCAAAATTACATTTTTCATTTAAAGTAAAGATCTATCTAGGTTTGAACATTTTGGTTAATTTTGTTAGTTTTTGCTGAATTTCAGATTTTGTTGTCTTTGGCTTCTTCGTTTTCTGCGATATTTGATCCTCAAAAGCTACTACAAGTGATAGAAACTTTTGAGAAGTTATTTAGGAACATATTTGTCGAGATTTGTATTTTCAGCATTTCGCTTCGACACTTGTCATTTTATCGACTTTTTCCAGAGTTTTCCCTATCGTTTTTAGTGCTCACACTGGTGTTCAATGGTGCCCGTTTATGCTATTGGAATAGTGGTTTAATTATTGTTTGGCTTTTTGTGATAACACACATTATTTCTCATATAAACGAAAAAAGTAATTTCATGTTCTTCAGGAGATTTTAGTTCAGATGGTTTTTTGTTTTTAATTATTTGCTTTCTATAAAAATTGATGTTTTCACCAGATTTTATTCAAAATGATAACCAAGACTTTACTGTTATTGTGAGAAGCGTGATTTTCTTAAAACATTGGCGAACGGAACACTTGTTGAAGATTAATGAAAACTTGCTGTAGCAATGTTGAAGTTCGGATGAATTATGTATAGAAATATTAATGCGAAATACCGCGACAATCTTATTTAATCGTACTAATCGCGTGTGAACGCGTTAATATAATTTTTTATTAGCTTTTAAATGTTTAATTGCCGTCCGTGAACATACATTTTGCAGATTTCTTACAAAAAATTTTTCAATTATTGATGAACTTCTGTTTTGGCTTTTCCTCTGTGTTCGTGGGTTCGATGAGTTAAACCTTAGATCTGAAATATCAGTTTTTTTAGTAGTGTGTGCTGGTGGCTGCTAACGACTCGTGTGTTAAAAAAAATGAATACTATTTTTCTGTACGTTTTGTCATTTTAAACAAAAATTTAGCTTAGTCCTGTTTTCAGAGCATTAGCGATATTCTTTGACTTCTGAAGTGAATTTTCACGCTTTCGTTCTTCATTTTTGAGCGATCTCTATTGCTCTCACTCCGAATTAAAGCTTGTTAATATAAAGTTTTCTAAAGCATAGCAAAAGGAAGGTCAAAATAGTACAGTCGGCAGTGCACAAGTTTTTGAAGTTTTTCCACCCGCCTGTCATTCGAGAGCAATTCTTCCGACATCAGTCGGTTTATTTTCAATCAAATTTCAATAAAAAGTTAAAGGTCTGATTATGAAAGTTTTTCCCCGCTTCTATGAGTTCCCTCTTTTATATGTCATGTACTGTCGCATCTAATAATTTTCTGCTCAATGATTGGAGTCTTTGCATTAAATTAGAATGTGATCTCATGTCAGAGTTTTTAATTGCTCTCAGACAAAGATTTTGGCAATTATACTAGTCCTGTGGTCTTTTCTATAGGATTTTTCGTCTGGCGCATTTGACTTTTCGTTCTCAAGAACGGGATAAACAGGTAGCGCTGGGAATGCATTAAGTTCTAAGAGTCCTAAGCCTTACTATACTCTAAGACTGCGATTCAACGAAACTGTTTTGAGACAATTTCATGGTGTAAAGGGCGGTATTCACCCTCCTGTTTACCCCCCTCAGTCAACTCACCGCGCCATCAGCCCACCCCCCCCCCCCCCCCCCTCCAATTACCCCAATGCTCAACCCTCCCAATGTCCACCCTCCTCCGCCTGTCGATTTGAACTACCTCTAATCTAGCCTTCGCAACCCAACCCGACATCGCTTGACCCCCCCCCCCCATGCTTGCACCACCCACCCCCCATGCTTGCACTACCCTAAGCCCCAGCTGGCTACCACCGAAGCCAACCGCTCATTGGTCGTTTAAGAGCGATTCGCCTGACGTTAGTATTTTGTATGTTTTGTATTTTACAATGTGAAAAGGCTAAATTCTTTTGAATATCTTTGTTGAAATGGCTGGTGACCTTTCTAGTCACCATTCAAGTAGGCATTCGATTTCTAATTCAAAAGTCGCTAAAAGACTAATCTTTGGATTATCTAAAAAATGCTTTTTTTCGCTAAGCTCCGTTTAAATGCAGTGATCACTTTTTCAAAAATTTTTAATTCATAATTTTGGAGTTATTGGAAATTCTGGAGTTATATTTTGGAAGAGAATGAAAGAGAATTTTTGGAGTTTCAAGCCATGTCCATTTGCTTTTTTTCCACTAAGTTTCCTACCATAGATTCGAAATGTTTAAATGGGTTCGCTAGCAAACGCTTGGCAAAATAAATTGATTGTATGTAAAACTGAAAGTTATAGCAATCTCATTTTTGCATCTGGTTCTAAAAGTAGCTAGTGTATTGTTGAAATATATGTGAAGTGATGTCTATTGTGCTATTGTGAGTTTTTCTCTTCTTATTGATTTCAATGATTTCGTGATAAAGGGCACCTAAAATTTTTTTAAAAAATTTTGATGTCACTTTTCATAAAAACTTTTATCTTGGCTGACGCAGTTTAAAAAATCCTTTTTAATGGTTATCTCGAAATCCGATGCCATGCCGATACTTTACAGTAATACTTCCTGAACAGTGACCTCGAAAATCTTAATTCTTGAATTTTTTTAAGCTGTCCATAAGGCGTGTATGCACTTTTAGGTTTACATTTTGAATTGTGTGCAGATATGTGTGGAGTATTTAGATGAGTAATTGTTTTTTTTAGGTTGAGAAGGACTATTACGTGTTGACAAAAGCGAGACAAAGAGCCCACTACATCTGCGCACCCTCTATCATTGAATTTGACCAATGCGCTGAACGGGATGGTGCATGGAAAAATTGGATCACATGTCGTGGAGTCATGAAGGAAATGACCAAATGTTTAATGCTCAACGCAGCGGATGAACAAATAATCGAACAGTCTAAACAACAGTATTTGAAAGAAAGAAGCTTTTTCAGAGAAACTGGCAAATGCTTATCAGATGATCCAAAAACTGAAAGAAAGCTAAAATATTGGATCGATTTAGGCAAAAGAGATTATTTGGCTGCAAAGGAGAAATGCGAGAGAGACAATTTGAAGTTTGATTGGTTAAGAGATCATTGTAAATACACAAAAGGTTTTAGTATTCCAGAGTTAAAAAGTTCATAATTTTTAAAACAATATTTTTCGATGCCAAGTTACTCTGAGAACAAATATTGGTTATACTTACTGCCCCAATAATTCGATTGACGTCGGGCTTTAAGCAAGTGACGTAAACGACATGGGTAGTTTCATGGTGTCATGTCAGATCTACCTGTTGTATTGTTCTAAGATGGCTGTTTAAGAAATCAAAGCTTTCAGAAAGCTATTCAACTAAAAGTTACCCAAACTTTCTTTACTGATCTGTCGTGCCAGCTTGACTGCCAAATACCTACCCTTTTTTAAAATTGGAGGTTTCTGAATTATGAAATATGATCTAAAAATTGAATTGGAACGAAAGTTGAGTTTGATTGAAAATTCAGCTGTTTGATATTTTGAATGTGAATTCTTTTTAGCTTTTGTAGAATCTGACTGACAAGGCACCGAAAAAACAGGGAGGTTGTCTTCGATAAAAAATCTCTGAATTGTTCTAATCAAAAACAGAATCATTGTACTCTATTAAACACTGAAGTTGCAACTTAGAAAAATCACATTAATCTGTTCAAAAGAAGTAAGCTCGTGCAAGTCAGTGAGTAGCACAGAATGTTGGCTTTTGGCGCAACCACTAATGGTGACTACTGAATCAAACGTTGTTCATGGAAATTCCGTTGGATTGGAGGAGAGCAAAATGGTCAAGATAAATTTATTTTGCCTCATTTTTAGGAAAACGGTTTCTTTTGGCTTGTTTTTTAATGACCGCGAAGCGATAGCGGCGTTTATTGGAGACATCGTGGTTTTTTTTACAATCCAAAGCATTTGGATTCTATTGGTGTACTGTCTTTTTTAAAGATCTGTACGCGCTTTTTTTCGGCTTTTATAGAATTTTTGAGTTTGTGAGTTTTTGTTGTTAACATTATTATATGAAATCTTTGTCTCATTATTGACCGTTTTCATTGGTTTCATTAAAAAAGCTTTTGTTTTGGTTTAAATTCTTTTCAGTTCATAGCTGTTGCTTTCTTTGACTTATACGCTGCCCGTTTTCAAAAAGAACTATTAGTGAATTTTTGAGTTTTGCAAATATTTATTGAACTTATTGCTGTCTTATCACTTAATGGCATTACTAACAGGTTTCATCGGTTGATAATGAGAACCAAGGGAATTTTATTAGTGACTTGAGATCTTAGTGGTCGTTTTTTTTATTTTGACCACGTCTTTAAAAACATAGATCTGATTTTTTAGTCTTTCTTTTTTGTGGTTAAATTGCTTAATCTCAATGGTGTCAAACTAATTGTTCTAGTTGGACATCTAACAGGGTTTATTTTTTGTCAGATCAAAGCTAAATCAATTCTGTGGCTTGTCTTTCAAGACTTCTGATATGTTTTTTTAATTCGTTGTCCTCATCGATAATTCTTGCGACAATTGACTTTTTCAATTTCATTGTCTTCTACTGCTTTGCGGTTAAAATCCGTGTGCGAGACGTCATTTGTTCTGCTTTTAGGTCAATTGCGTGACTTACCTCACTCAAAAAATGAATTCTCAAATCACTTAATGAACTTTATTTTTTGTACTAGTTACTACTAACAGTTACTAGTTGAAGATTGTGTATTAGAGTATCAGTTCTTGAATATTAGAGTCCTGAGTTTTGATTTCAAATATTGTTTTGCAAAAGCTCTTAGAGCTTTTTTCTCTGTAGAGTGCATTTATCTCAAAAACGACAGTCCGAATCTAACCCAAAAATTCTAATGGTCTACAAAAGGACTGGTGGTCAATCTGTCTAATTGACGAATTGTTCTAATCAAAAACAGAAACATTGTACTCTGTTTTAAACACTGAAGTGTGAACTTAGAAAAATCACATCGATCTGTTCACAGGAAGGAATTTCGTGAAAATCAGGGAGTATCACAGAATGTTGACTTTTGACGCAACCGCTAATGGTGACTGCTGAATCAAGTATTTTTCATGAAAGTTCCATTAGATTGGAGAGCAAAATGGTCAAGATAAACAGGACAAGTTTTTGCCTCATTTTCAGGAAAACAGTTTCTTTTTGCTTGCTTTTTAATAGCCGAGAAACGATAAAGGCTATTATTGGTGATATCGTGGTTTTTTTTACAATCCAAAGGATTTCGATTGTATTTTTTGGCTTTTTCACGTAAGTGGAGCAAAAGTTAGAATATTTCAGTCGATCAAATCGTTTCTGTTCAAAGTTGATGCCTTCTATGACTTTGTTATCAATTGTTTTCAAATAATTTTATGGACTTTTTAAGTTTTGCGAGTTTTTGTTGTTAACATTATTATCTTAAATCTTTGTCTCATTATTGACCTTTTCATTGGTTTCTAAAAAGCTTTTCCTTTTGTTTAAAAGCTCTTCAGTTCATAGCTATTGCTTTCTTTGACTTATATGCCGCCTGTTTTTATAAAACTTAGTGATTTCTTGAGTTTTGCAAGTATTAATTGAACTTATTGCTCTCTTATTACCTAACCTAATTGTTGACAGGTTTCATCGGTTGATAGTGAGAAACAAGGGAATTTAATTAGTGGCATGAGATCTTAGAAGTCGTTTTTTGATTTTGTGCATGTCTTTAAAAACTCGATCTGAGTTTGTAGTCTTTAATCTCAATGATGTCAAACTAAATGTTCTAATTGGACATCTAAGTTGGCTTACTTTTTTGTCTGGTCGAAGCTAAATGAATTCGTTGAATTGTAATTCAGGAGTTCTTCTATGTTTTTTATTCGTCATCTCCATCGAAAATTCTTGCGACCCTTGATTTTTTCAATTTCAGTGACTTCTACTGCTTTGCAGTTAAAATCTGTGTGCGACGAAATTGCGTGACTTACTTGCTCAAAAAATGATTTTTATTGATTTTTGAACTCACTTAATGAAATTTAAGTTTATGGACATTTACTAGTTAAAGATCTATAGTGTGCATCTAAGCAGTGCCAAATGTTTATGCCCTAATTCTTGGGTTTCAGAGTCTTGAGTTTTGATTTAGAATAATAATTTTGAAAATGCCTGATCTTTTTCTTTATAGAGCGTATTTGTCTCATAAAATCGACAGTTCGAATCTAACACAAAAAATCTAATGGTCTACTAAAAGACTGGTGGTCAATGTGTCTATCTTATTTATTTAGCTGTTTCAATGATATGGAAGGCCACAAGCGTCTATCGTGACTATTTTCCGGCTATCTATTGGCTATGTTCTCGATTTCTTTTTTTGTTAGGCTGTGTTTTTTTCCTTGACAGTTTTTGCGCTTTTCTTCTAGAACGTTCCATGACTTTCAAGTGACTTTTTCACGCTTTCATTCTTCATTTTTGAGTGATCTCTACTGCTCTCATGCCGAAGTGAAGCTTGTTGCTAAAATAAAATCGTTGCAGCATAGCAACAAGAAGGGCCTGATAGCCGAGTGGGCAGTGCTTCTGCTGAGGGATGGGTTGGTCCCTGGTTCGAATCTGGGCGTGGTTAAATGTTTAGCAACCATAAGGAAAAGTTTTATTAGGCTCCAGTCCTTGAATTAAATTTTCTCGCCTGTAGTTCGAGAGCAATTCTTCGACATTAATGGGTTCATGTTTTAGTCAAGTCGAACTCGTAATGACAGCAATGTTTGCTTGAGTTGATAGTTAGGGGCTACCCAAAGCCAAAATACCAAATTTGCCAAATTATCCAGTGCCATGATACCTTATTTGTTCTCCTTAATACGTGTTTAATAAGCCGATTACCACTTAGAAGTTGCAAGCCTACTTTATTAAATTTGCGCCGATAATTTGGTTTCTTGTCCGGTTGTCATAGTTGCATATCAAGTCACATGCATGGACACGAACTGTGAGCGATGGGCAAATGAACAAGTCTTTCATTCAAAGTGGGGTAAATATACTCCCTTTAAACATAAATTCTCTTTTCGGCGGTTTCATGCTAAATGGTCTCTTTCTGGCAACTTTATTCATAGCCGCCGTCTGCCTCTCAACGGCTATTTAGGCGCTCTCCTGTTTGCACTTCAAAGAATTTGATTTGTATTGGGGCGCTGTCTATTGTCATTTCAGAGAATTTGGATTGTATTGGTGTGCAGTCTTTTTTTAAAGATCTGTTCGCACATTTTTATCTTTGAAGTCAAATTGAAGTGATGATTTTGATCCCGCCGAAAGAGGAAGTGGAGCGAAAAAGCGAGTGGTTTTGCGATGTGAAATTGTTTCGCTCTCATTTTACTTCTTTTAGAGAAAACGGCAGTTGAACAAAAATTCGCTTTCTCGCTAGTGTTCTTTTGTTATGCGGCATTTTGACCTATTTATTTAACTTATTGCTGTCTTATCACTTAACGGCATTACTAACAGGTTTCATCGGTTGATAATGGGAACCAAGGGAATTTTATTAGTGACTTGAGATCTTAGTGGTCGTTTTTTTTGACCAGGTCTTTAAAAACATAGATCTGATTTTTTAGTATTTCTTTTTTGTGGTTAAATTGCTTAATCTCAATGGTGTCAAACTAATTGTTCGCGTTGGACATCTAACGGCTTATTTTTTGTTAGGTCAAAGCTAAATCAATTCTTTGGGTTGTATTTCAGGACATCTGCTATGTTTTTTTAATTCGTCGTCGCCATCGATGATTCTTGATCTTTGACTTCATTTTCAGTGACTTCTACTGCTTTGCAGTTGAAATCTGCGTGCGAGACGTCTTTTGTTCTGCTTTTAGGTCAATTGTGTGACTTGGGTCACTCAAAAAATGACTTCTGAACTCACTTTATGAACTTACTAATTAATGAACTAAAATTGTATGAACATTTACTAATTAAAGATCAATAGTGTGCATCTAAGCAGTGCCAAACGTTTATGCCCTAGTTCTTGAGTATTAGAGTCTTGAGTTTTGATTTCGAATATTAATTTTGATGAAGCTCTTAGGGATTTTTCTGTTTAGAGGGTATTTGTCTCATATAAACGACAGTCGCAAGCTAACCCAAAAAATCTAATTGTCTACTAAAGGACTGGTGGTCAATCTGTCTATCTTATTTCTTTAATTATTTCAATTCCATGGAATGGGGCAAGAGTTTTTGTGTTTACTTTCCGTCTATCTACTGGCTATGTTTTCGATTTGTCTCTTTTGTTAGGCTGTGTTTTTTCGCTTGACCGTTTTTGCGCTTTTCTTTTAGAACGTTCTTTGACTTCTCAAGTGACTTTTTCACGCTTTCATTCCTTATTTAATAGTGATCTCTTCTGCTTTCACTCCGAAGTAAAGCTTATTGCTAAGATAAAATCGATTGCAGCAAAGCAACAATAAGGGCCTGATAGCCGATTGGGCAGTGCTTCTGGTGAGGGATCGGGAGGTCCCTGGTTCGAATCTGGGCGTGGTTAACTATTTTTGCAACCATAAGGAAAAATTTAGTTAGGCTACAGCCCCTGAATTTAATCAAGTTCGAGAGCAATTCTTCCGACAGTCGGTTCGTGTTTTAGTCAAGTCGAACTCTAAGTCCAGCAATGTTTGCTTGAGTTGATAATTAGGGGACTACTCAAAGTCAAATTACCAAATTTGGCAAATTATCCAGTGCCATGATACTTAATTTATTCTCCTTAATCTTTGTCTTCATTAAGCCGATTACCACTTAGAAGTTACAAGCCTACTTTATTAAATTTACGCCGATAATTTGATTTCTTGTCCGGTTGTCATAGTTGCATATCAAATCACAGGCATGGACACGGCCCGTGAGCTATAGGCCAATCAACAAATCTTTCATTTAGAACGGGGTAAATATACTTCCTTTCAGTATAATTTCTCGTTTCGGCAGTAATATGCTAAATGGTCTTTCTGGTAACTTTATTCATAGCCGCCGTCAGCCTCTGAACGGCTATAATTTAGGCGCTCTCCTTTTTTGCAATTCAAAGAATTTGATTTGGATTGGGGCGCTGTCTATTTACAATTTAAAGAATTTGTGTTGTATTGGTGCGCTGTCTTTTTATAAAGATCTGTTAACGCTTTTTTTCGGCTTTTTCTCGTCAGCGAGAACTCAAATTAGATTGGTGATTTTAATCACGCTGAAGTACTAAGGGGAGCAAAAGTTAGAAAATTTCAGTCGTTTAAATCGTTTATGTTCAAAGTTGATGCCTTCTATGACTTTGTCAATAATTGTCTTCAAGAATTTTTTTTCCAGCTCTTGCTAGTAGTTTATCTTCACATACGGCTTTTTGACACTGATTTTGTTTTTTTTTTAATTTTTTGATGTTTTTTTAGAAATGGTTTTTCCATTTCACCGATATCCCGTTCTAGGTCTAGTTGTTTGTTTAGTCAATAAAAATTTGAATTGTACATCAGGACTTGTCCTGTTATGTTTTTTTAAAGATCTGTTCACACATTTTTATGATTTTTAAAGTCAAATTGGAGTCGTGATTTTGGTCACGCCGGAAAAGGAAGTGGAGCAAAAAAGCGAGTGGTTTTGCGGCGTAAAATTTTTTTATTCTAATTTTAAACTAGAGTTAGAAAACGTTGTTTGAGCAAAAACTTCGCTTTCTCGGTTATGATTTTTTGTTCACATGCGACAATTTGACTTTTTGCTGTTTTTTAGATTTTAGATCCGATTTTTCTTCGATTTTCTGTTTTTTTTTGTCTGATTTTTTGAAATTTTTTCCCATTAGTACGTGTTAGGCCTAGTGTTTGGTTTAGTCATTGAAAATTATTTGAATTGTAATTCGGGACTGTCCTGCTGTTTTTTTTTAATTCGCTTCACCTTTTGATCACGTCGAGTCAAATACTTGCTGAATTGAAAAACACGATTTACAGATAAGTTTCAGACGAATTTTCGGAAATGGTTTTAAGTCGAAAGAAACTAATTTTAACTGCTCAAACAAAGTTTACCCTTTTTGCTTCTCGCTGGATCGATTTCTTATCTGGTCGTTTTTGACTGGCAGAGAAATTCCTATGACTTTTTCGTAAGAAAAGAGATGAACTGGCAAAGCCCGGGGAAATTAAATTGTTGATCACTGAATTGAATTTTTACTCAAAAGACAGGCCGCTGGCCCTTGCAGCTTTTGTTCTGAGTGTTTTCAAAATGTATTCAACTGGAGTTGCGGGACTGAATCGGCAAAGCTTGCTGACAATCGAATTTTCTTTTAGAATTGGGACTACTGGAATTGATCTTTCTAAATGGTTCTATACTCTTTGAGGGGCTCGAGAATTAAAAAAGTAGGTGCTTTATTCGTCAAGAATAACAACGCCCATTATTGATAGAAAAGACGTATGGCCAAATAACGGCGAAGTTTTTGAGGATGTGGAAACTGCTTCTAGAAATAGAACTCAAAACAAATAAGAACTGAAAAAATACGGGAGAAATTTAGGTACTTAAATTTTTGTGCTGTGCTGAGAGCATTGTGATAACCTGACTGGCTCGTCAAAAGCTGAATTTGGAACCTTAATTTGAAAATAATGGTTGCTCAGAATTTTGAAATAAGCCCTGCCATGTCTAAGTGATCTTGGAAACAAGCTTAGTTACCATCTAAATCATGTGGACTAAAAATTGACAGATAATCGTGATTTTCTGGTAGAAACTAGTACTGATTCAGAAAGCCATTGAAACGCAGCGTCACTTTTAAGAGCAATTGTTCGAACTCCACCTTCCAAGGGGGTGAACCAATCTAGGCGAATGAGGTAACATGAGAAATAAAGCCGAATAGTTACCGCTCTCTGATTCTTCAACTAAACTCTAAACTAAACTGAACTCTTTTCAACTAAAATAGCGTGACCAAGGTCTATCCGTGGTCGCATCTGTTGAACGCCCAGTCGTGTAGATTTCTTTGCTCCCTAGCCAAATCTCCATCTACAAATAGCATCTTCCGTATTCGAAATGAGCAGCAGTCACAGGCTTTGAATAATTTTAATTGATAGCAGAATGGGTTGATGGCATCTGCATCCGTACCGTCACTTTGCGCTTAAAGGTAGGCCTGAAGTTCTCCACTGTTGACTCGATTTAACAAAACCTTAACGGTTTTGCCGTTCTTAGGCTACATTTGACAGAAAGTATGTTTACTAAATCAATGATCTTAAGCATGAATCTTTGAACAACGCCTATTTTCAATGAGCATAATTTATTTTGAAAGAATTCGCTATAAAGCACGGAGTCAAATAGCTATTAGCAGATTATTCGCACAGATAAGAGACAAAACACTGCACTCTCACCGTTTCGTCTCCACAAACTGTTCAAGTTGAACATCTTTCAATTAATCCCGAGGCCTCAACTGACTTGGTAAAAACGGTTGATAGCCGCACAGCGATAGCTTGGGCTATTTTTGGCTTTCTTTTGTTTTTTTTTTTACTTCGTCGTCAAGATTTTTGTTACAATCATATGACGTCACAACCACTTCAAATTTGCTTTTTGTTCATTCGTTCATGAAATTTCAACTGAAATGTCTGCGTGGCGTCATTTTTCACTCTTAGTGAAGCGAGTGTTTTGTTCATAGGTGATAAATTTTAATCACTTGACTTACTCTCAAAAGTGACTTCCTCTCAAATTGACTTTTCGTTACTTTAATTCAAAGAGATAAGGTCAAGTGAATGTGTGTAACTCAAAATGAAGGTTTTTTGAGAGCAACTAATGGAAGCAGGCAAAACTTATACAGATTCTTAATCAAAATATAAAATATCTTCCTTTAATGAAAAGAGTAATTTTTTTGGTCTTGTCTTTTTTATTTTTTTTCAGACTGTAGATCTACGAAGCTATTGCATCTTTTTTCTGGCAATCTGTCAGCTGTTTCGAATTGGCAAACGTCTCCGACATACAGAAAGAAACTTTATTCTAGAATATACTTTATTAAATTCATTGACCTTCCTTTTGTTTGCTAAGACATTGAAACCCTAAATCTAATCGAACTTAAAGAAGGAATAGAACACAGTCCAAGTGGAAGTACACAAAGTCAACATAGATAGGGAGCGATTTTTTCAATGGTTGTGCAGCCCTCAGGTTGACAGTGAAAATGCTATTAAAGAGGGAAGGCTGAAATCTGGGGACTACGAGAACCGGGTGGCAGAATTCAAGGAATGGAATAGCTTAGAAATCAAATGTTTTTGAGCGGGTATATGACAATTAGAGTTTAACGAAACTTTCGATTCTCATAGCTCATTACTTTACGTTCACACAGTCTCAATATCTACGAATCAATTTTTGAGTGTCGGATGTAACCCTTATTCAGACTGGACGACCTTTTTCTCAAATTGATTATTTCCTTCTCGCAAGAACGGAATTTTATCTCAAAATTATCGATGTTTGGCTTTTGAGATATCACCAATATCTCCCCTTGCAAATAGCTGAAGCGTAAGTTGCAAGAGTACTCTGGTGCTTCGTTGGTGGTGCTAGAAAGAAAGAATCAGGCTCATTTTTAGTGTGTTGTAATAATATGTGGATGTCTGTTTTTTTGCTGTCAAAACACTTCAACTTTTTTTCTTTTGGACTGAATCCACTCTCCGAGGGAACGAAGTATGATTGGCGACGGTTTGCACACTGTGTAAGTTTTGTTCTGTTTTATGAACCGTGGCGATGCAGATACTAGGGATTAGAGTTTGGCTGCATTAGATGTTTACGTACCAATGCCACATGAATGAATTGGAAACTGAAGCCCCAATTGCGTGGGGATCCTGTACAGTTCTTTTATACTACGGATTTCTTAGTAAACACTTGATCACATGGACGGATCAGTTGACTAAACTCATTTTAAATTTATCAGTCATTGCGAAGATATTTTTGTATCTAAATGTATCGTACGTCGCGAAAAATATAACAGTAGAAAAATGGAAGAACTGTCTGTTTAACTATTGATTTTTTTTTTGTAAAGAGGTGAACAATAATGAACTTTTGCCCCCGAGCAACCGATAGAATTTGGCAATGAATTAACAAAGAATTCCAGCTCGGAATACTGTTGCTTGTCAAGTTTTGAGAATTCTGGCTTAATTCTGAGCGGTCAATTCCAGCGAGCGAGTGAGGTATGTGAAGTAGCTGTTTCTCGTTTTTGTTCCGACACCACTTTATTGGTGAGGAAGGAATTATACTCAATCGGGTTTTTCGTTCAGTCCGTTTTGGCCGATCGATATATTCATCGTAGAGAGTTCAGAGTGGTATCGTTAAAAAGCTAGTCCAGCGTAGAACATAACGAAGATTTTGTGAAATTCAGTTTTTCTAAAGATTTATCGAGGTTTAAGTTTTTGGTAATACTCGAACGGTTTTCGGTGTTTTAGTCACATTTTTTGTATTTTAGCGCAAATTTTCGTTTATTTTACCTAAATTCTTTAATTGTTTTTAATTGATTTTATTGAGTAATTGTTCGAACTCCAATCGAAATTCAGGTTCTGCACCTGCCAATGAGTTAAACTGATCTAGCCGATTGTGATAATTTAAGAAATAAAGCTGAATAGTTACCGCTCTCTTATTGTTCAGTTTTAAATTCATCATTAAAACCCAATTTTTCAGCATTTTTTGTAATTATTTTTAAATAAAAGAGGAATTAAGGTATATCCATGGTCGCATCTGTGGAACGCCCAATCGTGTAGATTTCTCCCTATTCAAGTCTCTAGAAATAGTATCTTCCGTACTCGAAATGAGCAGCAGTCACAGGTTTTGAATAATTTTGGTTAATAGCAAAATGGGTTGATAGCATATGCATCTTTAGCGTCACTTTTTAGTCAAAGCTAGGTCTGAAGTTCTCTCCTGTTGCCTCGATATATTAAATCTTTAACGTTTTTGTCGTTTCGTAGTTCACCGCTGACAGAAAGTACAACAGTTTTAGCGAGAAAATTCCATCCGCTGAATGATGGCTCATTGACTTGAGCAGTGTGACACCTGAGAAGTTTTGCAAAAAAAATTGCTTTAACTTTCAAATCGTGAAGTCAGGAACAAGATTTTGCGGAACAAACTCGAGCAGCAGTTGTCAACGCTACGCGAAGATACGATGACCAAATAATTTTTTACCGACTTGACATTTTCTGTCTATCTCGGGTCTCTGTTTGATAAGGCTGGTATTCTTGAGAAGGATACAGCTCCAGTGGTGCCGTAAATTCCCCATAAATGGGACATGGTCACCCAAAGTGCTACACTTTCCATCCACACGTGGGAGCCTTACGTATTGCACCTCCTTTGCTGAGTCTCGCAAGACTATTGTCGTGATGCCTAATAATGATGATGTTTTTACCAATGATTGAGAACTTCATTAGTTGCCCCAACCCGCAATGAAAACCCGCAATCTCTGTGATACAAAATCGACTGATGAAAAGAATTGCATTCGAAAGATTTCCAAATCATGCAAGTTATATCTACGTTTAATAATTCAATGATATTAAACGATGAATCTATGAACAACGCTTATATTCAATGAGCATAATCTATTTTGAACGAATTTGCACATGAAGAACCAGTCAAATAGCTATTAGCAGAACGTTCATACAGATAGGAGACAAAAGACTCTACTCTCTCACCGTTACTTCTCCACAAACTGTTAAAGTTGAATACCACTCATTTAGATTCCGAGGCCTTAACTTACTTGGAAAAACCGTTTTTCTAATTGGCAAACATCTCAATACAGAAAGAAACTTTCATAGAATATACATTACTAAGTTCATTAATCGTCCTTATGTTTGCTCAGACATTGAAGCCCTAAATCTAATCGAACTTCAAGAAGGAATAGAACACAGCCCAAGAATTGACGAATTGAAAATCAATACAGGGGGCGATTTTATTTTCAATGGTTATGCAGCGCTGATTGTGACAGTGGAAATGCTACTGAAGAGGGAAGGCTGAAGTCGTGTGCGTACAAAAACCGGATGGCAGAATTCAAGGAATGGAATAGCTTAGAAATCAAATGTTTCTGAGACAATATATAACAAGTGAAGTTTAAAGAAACTTTCGATTCTCATAGCTCATTACTGTACCTTCACACAGTCTCAATAACCACATATCAATTTTTCAGTGTCGGATGTAACCCTTATTCAGACTGGACGTCCTTTTTTTTAATCAAGTCGATTATTTCCATTTCGCAAGGAAGGAATTTTATCCTACGTTTACGGATTGTGGGCAGCTTTCGAGAAATCGCCATTATCTCCCCTTGCAAACAACTGAAGTTTAAGTTGCAAGAGTACTCTGGTGCTTCGTTGGTGGTGCTGGGAGGAAAGAATCACGCTCATTTTTAGTGTTTGTTATAATAATATGTGGATGTTCTTAATTTTGGCTGTCAAAGAACTTGCTTTATTGCTGGACGGAACCTATTCTCCGAGGGGACGGAGTGTTATAGGTGACGTGTGCAGTTTTTTAAAACTGTAGATTATATGGGAAAGCCTTGATCACATTTTCATTGACGGATCACCTGACTTGAATTCATCACTCATTGTGAATTTGTTTTTTCTGTCTTAATGCATCGTACGTCGTGAAAAGCTGAAAATATAACAGTAGAAAAATGGAAGAAGTGTCTTTTAACGATAGATTTTCTTCTGTAAAGAGTGGATCAATAATTAATTTTTGTCCCAATGCAACCGATAGCATTGGCAATGAATCAACAAAGGAATCCAGCTCGGAATACTGTTCCTAGTCAAGTTTTGGGAATTCTGGCTTAATTAGAGGTGGTCAATTCCTGCGAGCGAGGTGTGTGAAGTAGCATTTCTCGTTATTAGGGTACATTTTAATTGACACTAGCCTATTTTAGATCTGTTGTTTCCATGGCCAGAAATAGTTTTCATTCCTTGGAAATTGAGCAGTCAATGCGCGCACTGTGCAAACTGTGTGTGGATGATGCGAACAGATTAGCTGAATGGCTTTTAAAAGGGGAACGAATTGGCGTTCCAATCAACCAGTCAGAAATCAAGAAGCAGTTCAGAGAACTCGAAGATATACTTAAATCTATTTCTTTGTCCCAGAAAAAGCATGATTATATAGTACAGGAAAGCGAAAATGCGGACGCGCAAAGACGTGAAATAGAGCAGGAAATAACGTCACACGAAGATTTGAGTAAGTTTGATGAGGTTGAACAGAATTTGGCGAATCGACTGGAAGCGTTCTCAGCATCGAAAAGGCGACGACCAGGTGAAGAAATTCAGGCAGATATTAAAAATGCTCTTGAAGCTATTAAAAGCGCAGAAGGTCGAGTGAAGCGTAGTCGTGGTTCAATCGAGCTAGTGAATGGTTGCGAATCCCTTACCATTGCGAAACACAACCTCATTTGCCCTCTTACTAAGAAGCAATTTGTGAACCCTGTTTTGAATCAGTTTTGTCGACATAGCTACGAAAAGGAAGCAATTGAGAATGCTATTGCTAACTCAGATCGCGGAATTTTATGTCCGTACAATTGTAATAACAAACGTGCAATCCAGTTGTCTCATTTATTACCCGATGAAGAAAAGCTTGCAGCTTTGAATTGCTCTGATTTGATCGAAGATGCCGAGCTTACGAATAGTGATGACGGTTCTAGTGATTGAAAATGAAAAATTGGACTGACTTCATTTTAACAACTGCTCAGTGAAAATCTTGTGTTCATAATTGTCTTGATTGGTTTGATTCATTTGTTGTCGATTGTGTAAAAAAATTGAAAATTCTCGGTAAATGTCTTTTCTCAAAGAATTCAGGTAATATTTCAGGTTTGCTGAAGTAATGCATTACTCGTTGAAATTATTTGATATCTTTTTGCTTACTAGTCAAACGGCTAAGTGTTTCTTCAGCTTTTAGAGAATTGGGGACAATCGTTGTTCACCTAGAAAATTGAGTAGCGTCCTTGTTAAGTCTATCGGGCTTAGGATGCTTTAATTGAAGATTCTGGACTTATCTTGGCAACTTTTGGGTTTTAAATTTGTGCTTATTTTTACCTAAATTTCCGCCATGTTAATTTGGTGCCAATTTTCCCTAAATATTGGAGTTAGTTTGTTATAACTGCAGTTTTTTTTTGTTAAAAAAAAACTCGTTTAACTGAAATATGAACCACATTTTGGTCAAACGATCTGGCACTTCTTTTAAAGGAGGTCACTAACATTTTATAACAACACAAGGTCCGATGATCTGGCGCTGAAGTCTGTTCGATTTCATTTTTCCTGTTCATTGATAATCAGGAATTTTTCGTACAACACAAATGGTACAATTGTGGTATGCTACATCGAGAATTTTCAATAATGTTACGCACTGATTTTAAAAGGTTTTATCGGATGAGATAATAGTTATTTTAGACATAACAAGGAGGCTCGGTAATGTGCGTTTGCACATAAAGTTCCGACCCCACTCATCTACATTTTTCACGTAATTGTCTACCAAGCGTTCAACAAACTAATAAATGAAGAAAACAATCTACCTTAGAGGGCCGATGAGACCCTTGACTACCATAATATGACTACCAGAAAAGAAGATAAAAATTAAATAATTACAAATATTAATTACGACCAAAACTCGTTGTACATTTTTGGAAAACCATTAATAACCAAATCAAAACGGCATCAGATAAAAACTTATACTAAAGAAGATAAACCTCTACTTCATGAGAGAAAAATATGGGACTTTTCCTGAATGCGACTTGTTGACAAGTCCACAAGAAATGAGCAAAGTTCAATGAAACGTTGCTTTTTTCAAAAGAATTAATGTCAAACTGATTAGAAACAATTATCAGTTATTAAGTTAATTTATATATCAATAGTTGGCCACTGAGACCTTTAATTAACCAATATTTGGCATACAACAAAATTTAGCTACAAATACGTGGCAAAAAACTACCAAATTCTTCAAGAGAACGGTCAGTTCTTAAAACTACATGTTCAGAAAACAATTAATATGTTCAGTTAAAATTTTTTAAAGCTTTTTTCAGTTAGATTGTTAAGTAATGCGACAATTTACGAACGAAACAAAAGCAACATCAAAAATGGGCAAAATTCACAAAATTTTGTATGAAAACTCGTAGTACCAAAACCAAGAAACGTTCTTTTGAAGCAATCCGCCACAAAATTATTTTGTATTCTATAAGAAATAAAGTTTGATATGTATTTACTGAAAATAAGCTAAAAGTTGACAGAAATAATATAAATTGACAAGTTCAAAATATCACTGAAATTCGCTTTAAAAAATACATTCAATAACATTAGAGACATTAGGTGACAACCGAATACATGGTAAAGGTCCACTTACACCTCTTGAAGAAGCCATTTGGACATGTGAATGATTAGATTGAGTATTCAGAATGCAAAGCGGATAACAAATGACGGCAAAAAGTACAATTCTGTTAAGTTCACTAAAACTCTTCTTCAAGCCAAAAAATCATCAGTTTCTCTGAACATTCAGCCTCATTTGTCAGTAATTAACATTAAAAAAACAAAGCAAAATTTTTTGAAAAGGCAGCACCAAAATAAACATTTCAAGAATTTCTATTTGTTGCAATCCATAATAATATCAAAACGATCGCTGATTTTGCTGCACGCCCAAAAAATCACTCACGTGTTCCAATTGTTTGCGAATTAGTCCAATTGTTGAGTGAAATACTTCAAATGTTTAAAAAAACATGCATTTTGTATAACTATCGAGTTAATTTTGTAAAAAAACGGCAAAATTTTAATACCAGAAGACTTATAGGGCGCCGAGTTTCAGCTAGCTTTTTTTGGAGTTTACAGAAATTGTGTCAGCGGTTTCTAGGTCTCCACTTTCGGCAAACTTAAGCAAAGTGGACCAAAAAAGCATGTTGTCCAATTTAAAATTTTAGCCAAAGAAACTCAAATTAAACAATTCATTGACGCTCTTTTGTCTCTGATGGTAACAATAACACTCTACCGTTAAAACTTCTTTGAAATACTAATTGCAAAATTGTGCCAAGTTTTAGCAAAAACTACTGAAAATGTGAATAAAAACTGTCCAATATTCACAAAACTTTAAACATCGATAACTCCCTGTAAGAACGAAATTCAAAAAATTCTTTTTAAAAATTCTAGGATGTAACTAGGATCCACTCAAAACTCTACGATGAATATATCGATCGGCCAAAATTGTCTGAAAAAAACCCATTTGAGTATATAGTTCCTCCCTCCCACTAAAGTGGGGGTCAAAACAATTATGGAAATTAATTTTTTATGTTTTTAGGCGGATAGTACTGTAATTTAAAGAACAGAAAAAACGGTCAGATCTCAAAGTTCACTAATTTTACTGTCAAGCCATATAAACAAGATGGCTCGTGCAAGTCTGCGTAGCACAGTAAAAACAAATCCACCGCAAAAAATTTTTTATGAAACTGTTTTTTTGGCAACTGATCTTTACTCAAGGCTCCTAACGTTCAATTGGGTCGTCTTCAACTTTTCTATATAACTAGATTTTGACTGGTTTAGGCAATTGTGTCGGTAATTGCAATTTTGTCGCTATAATTTCAAAAAGAACTATTATGGAAAATTTCCCCATGTGTTTAACAGAAATTTTCATTCTCAAAATCTTGCAGATTTAAATCCGCCGTTTTTTTTTTTAACAAAGATGTAAATTTTATAAATCTTATTTTTGAAAGTTTTTGCTATCTGCCTCTATTTTTTTCTGAAATTATGAAGGATTTGACTTTCTGAGACTAATTTTCTTTCTCTCTCTCTTCCCCTTACACACAGATAGCACCAACGCACTTGCATACATACACCCACGCCAACGCACGCACACACCCACAATTAAATCCCCGACCCAAAAGATTTCTGAAATTTCTGTTTTTGGCAACTTAACTTTAACCATGGCTCGAATGTCTTGTTTGCTTTATCAGAAAAACAAGGTGTGGACTTCTTGACGCAACTGTGCTGTATTTGTAAAATTGACCTTAAAGATTGAAATGAGCTTTTTCGAAAATTTTTCTAAAAATTATGTTTCTTGAGCATATAATGGACCAATTCGTTTCTTTTTCAAAATTTTGCAAATGTGATAGCGGCTAGATTCAGCACAATTTTAGTTTTCAACACATCTAAATTCCCAATTTTAAGCAATTGTTGTTTGTTTTCTAATTGATGATTTTGAGAGTTTCGCACTCCGCCTCTGCTTGTGTCTAACATTTAAAGGAACTTACTATCTCAGACAAAATCTCCTTTTCTCTCTGTCTAACACATGCAATATGGAAACACACTCTCACATACATGCACACGAAAGCACGCATATACAAACAAAAACTCGTGAAAAGACCGATCCATTTGAGGCAATTACATTGGTAATTTTAAAATTGACACAAAAATTTTTAATAAACTTTGACACCTTTCTCAAAAATTTTGTCATTTATGTGCCGCGAGCATAATGGACCACTTCGCTGTTTTTCAAAATTTCATAGATCTAATACCACCTAAATTTTAAAAGCACTTTTTTCGACAATTTTAAAACCGGCTTTCGTAGAAAATATTAAGTAATTTTTCTGACAGTTTTTCACTCTGTATCATCTTGGGTCTATTATGCCATGGAACGTTAAAGGGAAAGCTGTCCCTCAAGGCTTTGATTTAGTTTTATTCAAGAAAACTGGGTAGTATAAGTTTTACGTTTCGGCTTTTTCACTTTCGGAGTATTTTTAAAGAAATAGACAATTTGAATAATTTTTAATTGAACTGAAAAAAGGTTTGTTTTTACACTTTCTTAGAGACTTCGGTTTTTATACGTTGAATTACGCAATCAAAAAGCTATTTAGTTTTTCAATTTAGAGGAACGCTCGCGGTCTGGAAACGACCAATTTGAGGAGCAATTTCGAAATACAAAGTGAAAAATAGCTCTCTAATTTTAAAAAAAAAACTCATTTGAGTATATAGTTCCTCCCTCCCCACTAAAGTGGGGGTCAAAACAATTATGGAAATTAATTTTTTATCTTTTTAGGCGGATAGTACTGTAATTTAAAGAACAGAGAAAACGGTCAGATCTCAAATTTCACTAATTTTACGGTCAAGCCATATAAACAAGATGGCTCGTGCAAGTCTGCGTAGCACAGTAAATACCAACATAACTCTAAAGGTTACAAAAACAACCAATAATTTCCGCCCGAGAAAACGTTGCGAGCATCCGAAAGCAACTTATATGCTTTGGAGAAAATGACTTATACTGTCTAACCAAAAAATATGCCGCATTGAGTGTAAAACATTTTGAAAAACAGACACCATACAAACATGCACATTAAACACAAAGAAAATAACACAAAACAAACCCACCGCAAAAAAATTTTTATGAAACTGTTTTTTTTGGCAACTGATCTTTACTCAAGGCTCCTAACGTTCAATTGGGTCGTCTTTACCTTTTCTATATAACTAGATTTCGACTGGTTTAGGCAATTGTGTCGGTAATTGCAATTTTGTCACTATAATTTCAAAGCGAACTATTTTGGAAAATTTTCCCATGTGTTTAGCAGAAATTTCTATTCTCAAAATCTTGCAGATGTGTTGGTTCTGGACAAATTTAAATCCGCAGTTTTTTTTAGCAAATATGTAATTTTTTTAAATCTTATTTCTGAAAGTTTTTGCTATCTGCCTCTATTTGTGTCTGAAAATTTGAAGGATTTGCTTTTCTGAGACTAATTTTCTTTCTCTCTCTCTGTTCCCCTTACACACAGATAACACCAACGCACTTGCATACATACACCCGCTCCAACGCACGCACGCACCCACAATTAAATCCCCGACCCAAAAGATTTCTGAAATTTCTGTTTTTGGCAACTTATCTTTAACCATGGCTCGAATGTCTTGTTTGCTTTATCAGGAAAACTAGGTGTGGACTTCTTGACGCAACTGTGTTGTATTTGTAAAATTGACCTTAAAGTATGAAATGAGATTTTTCGAAAATTTTTCTAAAAATTATGTTTCTTTA
The DNA here is from genome assembly GCF_964194025.1 of Convolutriloba macropyga. Classification (NCBI taxonomy): domain Eukaryota; kingdom Metazoa; phylum Xenacoelomorpha; order Acoela; family Convolutidae; genus Convolutriloba; species Convolutriloba macropyga. The sequence goes on from NC_134474.1 coordinate 43,541,717, forward strand.
GCATATAATGGACCAATTCGTTTCTTTTTCAAAATTTTGCAAATGTGATAGCGGCTAGATTCAACACAATTTTAGTTTTCAACACATCTAAATTCCCAATCTTACGCAATTGTTGTTTGTTTTTCAATTGATGACTTTGACAGTTTCGCACTCCGCCTCTGCTTGTGTCTAACATTTAAAGGAACTTATAATCTCAGACAAAATCTCCTTTTCTCTCTGTCTAACACATGCAATATGGAAACACACTCTCACATACATGCACACGAAAGCACGCATATACAAACAAAAACTCGTGAAAAGACCGATCCATTTGAGGCAATTACATTGCTAATTTTAAAATTGACACAAAAATTTTTAATAAACTTTGACACCTTTCTCAAAAATTTTGTCATTTATGTGCCGCGAGCATAATGGACCACTTCGCTGTTTTTGAAAATTTCATAGATCTAATACCACCTAAATTTTAAAAGCACTTTTTTCGACAATTTTAAAACCGGCTTTCGTAGAAAATATTAAGTAATTTTTCTGACAGTTTTTCACTCTGTATCATCTTGGGTCTATTATGCCATGGAACGTTAAAGGGAAAGCTGTCCCTCAAGGCTTTGATTTAGTTTTATTCAAGAAAACTGGGTAGTATAAGTTTTACGTTTCGGCTTTTTCACTTTCGGAGTATTTTTAAAGAAATAGACAATTTGAATAATTTTTAATTGAACTGAAAAAAGGTTTGTTTTTACACTTTCTTAGAGACTTCGGTTTTTATACGTTGAATTACGCAATCAAAAAGCTATTTAGTTTTTCAATTTAGAGGAACGCTCGCGGTCTGGAAACGACCAATTTGAGGAGCAATTTCGAAATACAAAGTGAAAAATAGCTCTCTAATTTTAAAAAAAAAACTCATTTGAGTATATAGTTCCTCCCTCCCCACTAAAGTGGGGGTCAAAACAATTATGGAAATTAATTTTTTATCTTTTTAGGCGGATAGTACTGTAATTTAAAGAACAGAGAAAACGGTCAGATCTCAAATTTCACTAATTTTACGGTCAAGCCATATAAACAAGATGGCTCGTGCAAGTCTGCGTAGCACAGTAAATACCAACATAACTCTAAAGGTTACAAAAACAACCAATAATTTCCGCCCGAGAAAACGTTGCGAGCATCCGAAAGCAACTTATATGCTTTGGAGAAAATGACTTATACTGTCTAACCAAAAAATATGCCGCATTGAGTGTAAAACATTTTGAAAAACAGACACCATACAAACATGCACATTAAACACAAAGAAAATAACACAAAACAAACCCACCGCAAAAAAATTTTTATGAAACTGTTTTTTTTGGCAACTGATCTTTACTCAAGGCTCCTAACGTTCAATTGGGTCGTCTTTACCTTTTCTATATAACTAGATTTCGACTGGTTTAGGCAATTGTGTCGGTAATTGCAATTTTGTCACTATAATTTCAAAGCGAACTATTTTGGAAAATTTTCCCATGTGTTTAGCAGAAATTTCTATTCTCAAAATCTTGCAGATGTGTTGGTTCTGGACAAATTTAAATCCGCAGTTTTTTTTAGCAAATATGTAATTTTTTTAAATCTTATTTCTGAAAGTTTTTGCTATCTGCCTCTATTTGTGTCTGAAAATTTGAAGGATTTGCTTTTCTGAGACTAATTTTCTTTCTCTCTCTCTGTTCCCCTTACACACAGATAACACCAACGCACTTGCATACATACACCCGCTCCAACGCACGCACGCACCCACAATTAAATCCCCGACCCAAAAGATTTCTGAAATTTCTGTTTTTGGCAACTTATCTTTAACCATGGCTCGAATGTCTTGTTTGCTTTATCAGGAAAACTAGGTGTGGACTTCTTGACGCAACTGTGTTGTATTTGTAAAATTGACCTTAAAGTATGAAATGAGATTTTTCGAAAATTTTTCTAAAAATTATGTTTCTTTAGCATATAATGGACCAATTCGTTTCTTTTTCAAAATTTTGCAAATGTGATAGCGGCTAGATTCAACACAATTTTAGTTTTCAACACATCTAAATTCCCAATTTTACGCAATTGTTGTTTGTTTTTCAATTGATGACTTTGACAGTTTCGCACTCCGCCTCTGCTTGTGTCTAACATTTAAAGGAACTTATAATCTCAGACAAAATCTCCTTTTCTCTCTGTCTAACACATGCAATATGGAAACACACTCTCACATACATGCACACGAAAGCACGCATATACAAACAAAAACTCGTGAAAAGACCGATCCATTTGAGGCAATTACATTGCTAATTTTAAAATTGACACAAAAATTTTTAATAAACTTTGACACCTTTCTCAAAAATTTTGTCATTTATGTGCCGCGAGCATAATGGACCACTTCGCTGTTTTTGAAAATTTCATAGATCTAATACCACCTAAATTTTAAAAGCACTTTTTTCGACAATTTTAAAACCGGCTTTCGTAGAAAATATTAAGTAATTTTTCTGACAGTTTTTCACTCTGTATCATCTTGGGTCTATTATGCCATGGAACGTTAAAGGGAAAGCTGTCCCTAAAGGCTTTGATTTAGTTTTATTCAAGAAAACTGGGTAGTATAAGTTTTACGTTTCGGCTTTTTCACTTTCGGAGTATTTTTAAAGAAATAGACAATTTGAATAATTTTTAATTGAACTGAAAAAAGGTTTGTTTTTACACTTTCTTAGAGACTTCGGTTTTTATACGTTGAATTACGCAATCAAAAAGCTATTTAGTTTTTCAATTTAGAGGAACGCTCGCGGTCTGGAAACGACCAATTTGAGGAGCAATTTCGAAATACAAAGTGAAAAATAGCTCTCTAATTTTAAAAAAAAACTCATTTGAGTATATAGTTCCTCCCTCCCCACTAAAGTAGGGGTCAAAACAATTATGGAAATTAATTTTTTATCTTTTTAGGCGGATAGTACTGTAATTTAAAGAACAGAAAAAACGGTCAGATCTCAAATTTCACTAATTTTACGGTCAAGCCATATAAACAAGATGGCTCGTGCAAGTCTGCGTAGCACAGTAAATACCAACATAACTCTAAAGGTTACAAAAACAACCAATAATTTCCGCCCGAGAAAACGTTGCGAGCATCCGAAAGCAACTTATATGCTTTGGAGAAAATGACTTATACTGTCTAACCAAAAATATGCCGCATTGAGTGTAAAACATTTTGAAAAACAGACACCATACAAACACGCACATTAAACACAAAGAAAATAACACAAAACAAACCCACCGCAAAAAAATTTTTATGAAACTGTTTTTTTTGGCAACTGATCTTTACTCAAGGCTCCTAACGTTCAATTGGGTCGTCTTTACCTTTTCTATATAACTAGATTTCGACTGGTTTAGGCAATTGTGTCGGTAATTGCAATTTTGTCACAATAATTTCAAAGCGAACTATTTTGGAAAATTTTCCCATGTGTTTAGCAGAAATTTCTATTCTCAAAATCTTGCAGATGTGTTGGTTCTGGACAAATTTAAATCCGCAGTTTTTTTTAGCAAATATGTAATTTTTTTAAATCTTATTTCTGAAAGTTTTTGCTATCTGCCTCTATTTGTCTGAAAATTTGAAGGATTTGCTTTTCTGAGACTAATTTTCTTTCTCTCTCTCTCTCTCTCTCTCTCTGTTCCCCTTACACACAGATAACACCAACGCACTTGCATACATACACCCGCTCCAACGCACGCACGTACCCACAATTAAATCCCCGACCCAAAAGATTTCTGAAATTTCTGTTTTTGGCAACTTATCTTTAACCATGGCTCGAATGTCTTGTTTGCTTTATCAGGAAAACTAGGTGTGGACTTCTTGACGCAACTGTGTTGTATTTGTAAAATTGACCTTAAAGATTGAAATGAGCTTTTTCGAAAATTTTTCTAAAAATTATGTTTCTTGAGCATATAATGGACCAATTCGTTTCTTTTTCAAAATTTTGCAAATGTGATAGCGGCTAGATTCAACACAATTTTAGTTTTCAACACATCTAAATTCCCAATTTTACGCAATTGTTGTTTGTTTTTCAATTGATGACTTTGACAGTTTCGCACTCCGCCTCTGCTTGTGTCTAACATTTAAAGGAACTTATAATCTCAGACAAAATCTCCTTTTCTCTCTGTCTAACACATGCAATATGGAAACACACTCTCACATACATGCACACGAAAGCACGCATATACAAACAAAAACTCGTGAAAAAACCGACCCATTTGAGGCGATTACATTGGTAATTTTAAAATTGACACAAAAATTTGTAATAAACTTTGACACTTTTCTCAAAAATTTTGTCATTTATGTGCCGCGAGCATAATGGACCACTTCGCTGTTTTTCAAAATTTTGTAGATCTAATACCACCTAAATTTTAAAAGCATTATTAAAGCACCTATATTAAGTAGTTTTTTTGACAGTTTTTCACTCTGTATCATCTTGGGTCTATTATGCCATGGAACGTTAAAGGGAAAGCTGTCCCTTTAAGGAAAGGCTTTGATTTAGTTTTATTCAAGAAAACTGGGTAGTGTAAATTTTACGTTTCGGGTTCACTTTTCGGAGTATTTTTAAAGAAATAGACAGTTTGAATAATTTTTAATTGAACTGAAAAAAGGTTTGTTTTTACACTTTCTTAGAGACTTCGTTTTTTATACGCTGAATTACCCAATCAAAAAGGTATTTAGTTTTTCAATTTAGAGGAACGCTCGCGGTCTGGAAACGACCAATTTGAGGAGCAATTTCAAAATACAAAGTGAAAAATAGCTCTCCATTTTTTTTAAAAAATGAACATTTGTTTCAAGTTGAAATTACACCTGGCGATCACGAAACTCTCCAACTCTCGAGTTGTTGTCTATTTCATTATACTAGAGAAGCTCCGTGTGAACGATCTGCTGTGACAACACAAGGAGTTTAAATAAAAACGATTAGAAAAGATTTTCATCTTTACTTTTCAATAATGAATTTGATTGATTTGATGTTTTTGCTTGAAACTGTTTTCTTACGTCTCCGTGGTTTTGAAAATACTGAATTGGTTAGTTTAATTAATTCCGATTAATTGGAAAGAATTGTTTGAAAAAGAACTCCACTATTTGGAAAATATTACTTTTTTCTGTTTTTAGTTACTTTTTTCTGTTCTATTTTGTCAAAAAATCTGTTCGATACAAAGAACTATTGGTTTCTATAATAGTTTTCAATTGGCAGAGAACAGAGATGGAAAAAAATTTTTAACGAAACTTTGAGAAAAACAAAAATGATTGTTTTCAAAATTTTTGGTCAAACAGTTAAAATCGTCAATTTTTAGGCTTTAAACTGTAAATAGTTAATCGTGACAATCAAAACTCCCTTTAACCCAGGTAATTTTGCTAAAAAGTTGTCCGTTTTTTATCTCAAATTTCAACGCGGTTTGTCACAAATGTTGGAATTATTATTGGCTATTAACTGCAGTCATTCATAAGTTTCCTTTATTCCACTCTTGCGATTACTCGGACTGCAACAGACCTACAGAAAAAAACGTCTAAAGACAAAACTCTAAATTAACTATTTTGTTTACTAAAACGAATAGTTTCAAAGTAATCATTAGCATAAAATATAAAAAAGACATGTAGGTTTTTAGAGCTTGTTAGAACTTAAACGAGACCTCTCAGTATTAGGAGTGAGTAACAAACAATTGAACAAATGTTGGAACAATTGCGATCATCAAATCGAAGAGTTGACCCTTCGATTAAATTTAACATCGATTACGCCCAATAATTGTCAGTGCCCCTTTTCGTCACGGAGAGAACTTTTCTTGTGCTATCTCTTATTGCCATCATTTGTATTGGAAAAGTTGCTTCGTTTCTGTTCTCAATCTCCGCGCTCATTGTGTGAGATGAAAGTTTTGTTGTGATGTTATTATCGTCTGGCGGTTGTCCTATCTCATTGGGTGACAAAAATTATATTTAGGCTTTAATTGTGAGCTTGTGAAGAAACAACAAGAAGCTCTTGGGGCTCTGGCCGAAGGCATAGTATGTTTTCAAATCATTGAGCTTAATCAAATCAGTTGTTTTGAGCTTAAGCGTCCAATACTGGCCCATATTGTAAAGCAACCTGGCCGCAAAATATAAACTTCCTGAGTTCTGCGTGTGTTTGTGATTCACATGCGTGGTTTTAAATGGATGCCCCATAGATGGTTTTAAGACGCCCCTGGGACTAAGACATAGTTCTCAGTTCTAAAAGGAAAAATAATGGAACAATAAATTAATTATAAGTAATTCTAATCTGAAAACAGGAGAAAATGTGCTACATTAGATATGAGAAATCGAACAGAATTAGTATGCATGAATTTTATCAAGTTACTATACATCTAATGAAGCAATTTTCAAACAAATAGTTTTAAACTGAATGTCTAATTTATGTTCTCGGAGTTTTGAAATCAGTAGCATGCAGCTGTGGATTCAGTGTTTTTCTAGGTCAGGTTAATTCAACCAATTCACCCAAACATCTCTTGCCTGATTCGACCGCCTCGTTTCATTCCGTATAACCAATCTTTTGCCTCTTTCCCTGATATTCCTACACGGTGCATGCTTTGTAAAATAATCACAAAACGTTTTTCAATCTCCTGGCATGGGTCGTCTTGTGTGCCTATATGGCGGTTTCGAGGAACTGTGTTCTTTAAGAAGTTGGAACACATTCCTTGACGTTTGGTTCCCTGCACTGTCTCATAGTCAGTAACTCGAACGGTGATCTGAATTTTGACAGGATCTTCCAAAGCCGATGAGGAAATGGAGTATGGTCTAGGCTGAATTGGTGGCAGGATCTAAAACAGAAACCAGTGGAATTTGACAAATTAAATATTGATTTGTTCTCAAGCACAGTTCTTACTGACTTAGTGATTAGTTATCTCTGATATCTTGATATGGTTAGTTTTCATGTGACCTGAGTCCTAGGATTTGGACGTTTTTATGTTTTTTTTTAATAGTTGATTTAACATTTTCCGTCGTTTTTCCACAAAAATAGCTTCAGTTGTTTAGATATCATAGCTATTCAGCTATAATTTTTGTTAAACATGAAGATTTGATTGCGGCAGATATTGAGAATATTCTGTCGTGAGTGAAAACCACGTTTGGTTTGAATTCATTTTTATTATTATATTAATTATTATTTTTGATTATACCTTTATCAATTCATCCAGGGGAATTCGTATTGAAGAAAACTGCTGAAGAGTCTCCAAGACGGTTGGCATTTCTTTCGACCAATCAGAATAGAGCTCGTGGTCCTGACTTAGTTGTGATAACTCGCTTTTATCAGAGTCAGCAGTTGCGTGGTCAATTAGCATCTCCAAAATGTTGGGTCGCATAGGTTTGAGTAAGTCAACATGTTTAGCTACCAGTTCTCTCAAAGAAAATTGATGATCCTTTGACAACAGGATTTGATTGTCTAAGATTGGATCGTCCAGTTTTAAACCGCATCTTAAAAACAGTTCGTTGACAATTTGTGGTGGGTTTTCTGGGACAATAAATACGTGGTCGCCAGGATCGTACTTCATCCCACCGGATTCGAACTCTATCATCCGAACTGAACAATCTCTTTCTGAATCCGATAAGTTCACGAGCTCTTCATTCTGCAATATGGTTGACAAGAATGGCTTTTCTTTTGTATATTTGGGTACTGGTGTCTGTTGGCTGTGATTTAGCGATTTTTGGTCCGTTTTATCTGCAATACTGGTGTCGATAAAACCCGAGTCAACTGATGAAAGGTCAAGATTAGAGCCAATAGTGCTTTTTGGCGATTCCGATCTCGGCAGTGATAATATAGAGGAACTTATTGACATAGTTGATACCTTTTGTTCACTAGTTCGAAGCTCGTCGGTTTTTGTTGGGTTTCGAATACAGGGGAATGTGGACTTGAGTGCAGTCACAGCATTTTCTTGCCATTGACAATATGATTTGTATTGGTCGTCGAGTGCGTCGCATATTCCCAAAGGAGACATTTTATGAGCACCTGATGCAAGCAGTACTTGGTTAAGCGAAATTCCAAATTGACAGTAGTTCGTATATGCAGTCGATCCAATAGCGCAAACGCTGTAATGGAAATGGTCCAGGCTTTGCTTGATTTCTGAAAGATTAGTTTTTGTTCTTTTAAGTCCGCCTGTAGAAAGCTGTGGCGGGTTTTCTGACAATTTTTGCTGTGAAAGTACCCAATCCTCAGTTTCAAGTCCGTTGCTGGGAGCGTTCCCTTCGCCAAAAGTTGATGTCACGACAAATGCAATTATTGGTTCCGGGCTTCTGACATTAACTTTACTCCCGATGTCAAAACTGTCCAGTTCTTGTAGGTCGATTTGGTACCCTTCTTTTAGCAGTTTGCATGTCAGCTCCTCTGCATATGACTGAGCGGTGCCAGTAGTGGATGCATACAGAATGTGAACGAGAGTCCTGGTTCTTCTGATCCGTGATGACAGTCCTACAAATTTTGTCAACACGCGCACTGCGGACCATAAGTTGCTAATGCTGCCCATAGTGGAAGCTCTCTGTACCGATAGACTGTTTTGCGTTTTCTGGTGTTTCTTGAAATCGTAATTTGTCCACGGCACTTCCTGGTCCAGAACGCAAGGTTTTTCAACGTAATTGATCATCTCTTGATGGAATGTTACGTTCATTCCACTAGAAATGGGCGGAACAATCCAAATCCAATCTGCTGGTGTGTTTCCCCTATCAGCCACCTCTTGCTTCATAAATTTCATGAATCCCGCAGCAGCGTTATGGTGGTCGACGATTGTGATTTTGGCTTGCTGAAAGGAATACAGCACTGCTGCGTTGATTTCCACATATATCCTATCAATGTTTAGCTGGCTGCTAGCAGCGCTGTTGATATCCAGGTCTAGGAGCTCGGCTATTTTGGGTATGAAGTTGTATCGCTGGACATCGCACAGATTTCGCCCGACTTCAGTACCCATGAACCACCCGCTGAACGGCGTACCAGTATGAATTATACCCCCAATTTCCAGTGCTTTGTCAGCCACGAAAGGCTGTGCTACCCACCGAAGACCCAGTTTTCTAATTACCTAACGCATAAGAATTTTTTTTAAAAAAAACATTGAAATGAGAAACTATTGCCTTGCCAGATTTTTGTGCTCGAAAAATATTTTGTTTACTGAGAACATTTTTTTAATGGTTCAAAACACAGTAAACTGTTATGCGTTGTAAACTGTTATGCAAAATGAGGTTATTATGAAACTTTGTGTACTTTTCTTTCTCGTAAATGTTAACAGTTTAAGATGCATATCTTACCTTATCATAAGTTGGATTGGGATGTGACAAATGTACGATCGGTTTGCAGTCATCTGGTAGCTCGAACCATTCTGCTTTCCCGTCTGTATCGCGTTGAACTATGATGGGAAGCAAGTCCCACTGAGTTCGCTGGGATACCTCTTTGAACCAGCCGAGTTTCATCGCTACTTGAGTCAGCTCGCGATTCATAGGATCTCCCAGAAGGCTGCCATCATCTTGCTCGTAGCACGCAAATCTGAGAAACTGTGAAGTCCACACTCGAGATCGCTCAGGTAACACCAGAACGGAAGCTTTCAGGTTGCCGTTATTGAATGATGTTCGGATATGTTCACAAATTGCCTGGAACATCTCCTCGTTTGAGGTGACATCTCGTTTGTCAACGACTTCCAAAGTTTGCCAGTAGAGTCTGTTTATACATCGCGCTGCGTTTCGCCAACATAATTGGCAACCATACTTTAGCTCTTCGTAGTTGTATCGGATAGATCCGGTCTCTTCAATTTCTGTCTTAGCTTCTTTCAGGCGTTTTTCGATAACGTTTGGTGCAGATTTTAATTTTTCATCATAGAACAATGTCAAGAATCGGATCCCTTCATCGGTCAACTCTGACAAATTGTAGTTTGGAATGTTTTGAGCGGTTTTTCGACCGTCCTTTTCCGTATGAACTGAAAAGTTCATAACTGATGATGTGCAAACTTGATGTCTGCAATCCTGATACAGATTAGAAACAGGACCCTGCACGTGAATGCTTTCATTCGTCTGATGATTTGCTAATTTCATCACTGGACATCCTCTGCTATTCCAGTGCAGTTTAGAGTCCATGATTATACCCACTGTAGAATAGTTGCCTTGTTATACGTTAATATATATGTTGAGTGTTTTTGAATTAAACTGAAGCTTGGAGGCTTTCGAAGATTTAATATTGGCAATTGGTTTTGACTAAATGAAAATTAGCTCCAGGCAGGTCAATTTATATTTTCGAAGAAATAGTTGTCCTTTCGACTTGAAAATTTTCAAGAGTTATTTGACGCTTATGTCAAATGTCAATGTCGACATTATATTGCATCTGTTTATTTTGTGACAATCAGACAAACTCAAGTTCCAGTGAACCATGCAAAATTATTTGAAATTGCTTTCAAATTCGCCCGTTCTCTAGGTAGTAGAATTTCTACGCGGTTGCAAAAGACGTGTCAAAATATTACCGCATCTTTCCAAACACGAGGTTTACCCAAGTTTGATCACAGTCATCAGACTTGCTTCTCGTTTCACTGGTGATGACAGATGGCGACATTTGCTATAATTGAAAGTGCAAACTAATTGCCGGTAAGCTCAATTCTTTTCCTTCAGAAAGTAAACAGCTAATTTGAGGAGTTTAATGTTGTGCTATTTAACAAGGGGCATCGGAATTTTGTACAGTTGCAGATATCGGTCCATTACGTCAAATCCTAAATTCTTACGAAAAATTTTGAAATTGCTGTTTTCTCTGGCAATCGTAACTTCTTGTCTGCATTTTAGGAGGCTGAGAATATTCGTGCTGTTTTTCATGCTAAAATTTTGAGTAATTTTTTTCCGAATTCTCATTTAGATGTTGAACGGAAACGTGTATCAATTATTTGAATGGTTGAAGTTTTGGATAATTGTTTGCTATTTTTAATAGCCGCCCTCATCTTCTCAGTCGGCTATTATAGCGCTCCTATTTTTTTACAATTCAAAGAATTTGAATTGTATTGGGGCGCTGTTTTTTTTAGATGTGTTCACACATTTTTCAATGACTTTGATCTTTCAAAACGGGATAAACAGGTAAAGCCCAGCGGACTTTAGGTATCATTAGAGGCCCAAAGTGGGCTTTATTAGTCCTTCAAGTGCATCATTCGTGGTGCAGCTGATGGGATGGCCTGAATTTCAGGTTAAAAGGTCATTTTTAGGAGTTTCTGGGCTCAAATTGGTGCGATTTTTGCAATGTTTTTTGTGATTTTTTTGAGTTTTTAGTTTGATTAGTCTTAGGTTGAAGTTTTTGAAGGCCTTTTGCGAGACAAAATTAATTGTTATGACAATTTTATGAGCTATATGTTGTGGTACTACATGCACAAACACGCAAATTGATACTAATTTTTGCGATTTTTTTTATGTTTTTTGAAAATTTTTCATTTTTTTGAGTTTTTCCATTATCAGCGGCCAAGAATCTCCTTTAAGGTTTGATAATAGGTCACTGCATGGTTTCTGGTAACAATGGATTGGCTTTCAACATTTTAATTTCTCAAATTTTAGTATTTTTGTGATAAAATCTGCAATTTTTTTCAAGGTTTCCTAAAGTTTTTGTCAATTTTTCATATTTATCCATTCGAAAGTGTCAGAAAACCTATTCCACGGTCTGATAAAAATTTACTGAATGGTTGTTAGTTTCAATGGAATTATTTTTAACAATTTAACTTTTCCATTTTCAGATATTTTTTAATAAAATTTGTACTTTTTTTCAAGTTTTTTGAAAAGCATTTTTATTTTTATCAGTTTTTTTGCCTCAGTAGCCAGGTAGCCTCATCCAGGGTTTGATTGTATGATATGTTATTAAATAGTTGCCAGGGGCAATTGAATGGTTGTCAACCTTTACTAGAAAAAATTTCTATTTTTTGAAATTTGAAATTTTTTCTAAAAATTATTGCCTATCGATCTTTGAGCCAATGATTTCTTTAAGGCCTGGAATTGGGTTGCTGGATAGCCTCTAGAGACAAAGAAACGATTCTGAAGAAATTAATATCACAATTCGGCAACATTTCTTTAAATTTTGCAATTGATTTCGTTCATTTTCGAGTTAATCGATCTTCAAGGGCCAATGAATTTTTTTCAGGTCTTGCAGATTTAATACTGGACCGATTTCGGAAACAAAAATTGGTTGTAAACATATTTTGAAATAGGTATATTTAAAGGGGTCAAATTTTGCCTTAGAGGTGAACACTGAAAGATTTTTAGCAATGAATATATTTTTGTCTGGTTTATTTGATTGTTTTTCTATTTAGATTTTAGATGATTTTGTTTTTGTTTTGGCTCGAATTGCTCAATTGATCTGCTGGTAAGGTAGAGTTTTCTAAGTTCTTCATTTAATTCTTTGAATTGTATTTTAGGACTTGTCCTGCTATGTTTTATTTACTTCGTCAAACTTTTTTTCGCTTTACTCATTTTGCCGCTTTCTCGACATTTTGCGTGAAATCGTTTTGACTTCTTTAGGCTAGTTTTACTCTTCTGTCATTTTGCTCAAAGTATTTTTAAACAGCAGCTGCTCAGCAAAGCAATTCAAAATGAAGAGAGTCAGTATTAAAAAAATCAAAGTCAGAAATAGAATTGGGATAAACCCATAAAGCCCATTTTTAGATGCCCGGTACTTGAACTTTGTTCTCATAAGTTTTAGTTATTATCTATAATGCTTATTGGTTTTGATACTTGACCCTGTAGCCTCTCACTGAGAGGCAGGAGTATGTTCAATTACGAAATGACATTAAAAAAACGCACTTAAAAATGTTTTTATAAAAAGATCAATTTTTGTTGATATTTTCTTTTCTTTCATTCCCAATAGAGTTATAGGAATCAACGGCGGCTATTTTCCGGCAATCTGCCGGGTATGTTAAGCTTTGCAATCGGGTTTTTTGTGAGATTTATATTATTATAGTGCAAAATTGTGCAGATGGAGGCGAGGCTTACGAAATCTGATAAAAATTTTTATTGGATTATTCTCTGGAAAGGGCTCAAAACGCAAACAAATAACAGTCAAACATGAGTTTTGACAAAACGTGAAAAAGTACGACCAGTTAAACTGAAATTTAAACGAGATTATGATTAATTGAAAGCAGAAAAATGGGATCGTTAAAATTTTATTACAAAAAATCTATTAAGGTTTTCCGGGAATTACAAATTTTTGGAGAGACTGCCGCCACCACCAGCGCGAAGAGGCACGCAACAATCCGGTATCATGATGATATTATCCAACAACTTGGCTTGCGATGTTGACAGTGAATTGCGTTAAAGGCCTGTTGAGTGCATCGAATGACAACAGCAACAAAGTTCAACGAAATGAAGTTCCTCAAGATTTCTAATACTCATGTTGAGATATGAGTGATACCTTTAACTCAATAACAAATACCTTATGCCACAAATTTCTATCGCACTTTGAGAATGTTATCGGAAACGCATAATGGAGTATACTCCATATATGTTCCATTATAGGTATCAAATAGCATTATCAATGGAGGCGATCAACTGGGAAAAGCAGAGGACGCTTTTTTTTACTAATTATGAGTAAGATCATTGCGAGGCCATCTTGACCAGTTGAAACCGTTCAGAGAAGATTTTTCAGCCAAACCCTTAGTAATAGCACTCTGTGAGACCTGGTTGACAGTTAATGAACCCCACTTAGCTTTACAAACAATGTTTTTTCTAAAATAGAAAAGATTATTAGGATGAGTCAAAAAGGCGGAAAATGTGTTTTTTTTGTTAACGAAAATGTTGAGTTACCATTAAACGTATCGCGACCAAATAGAGGGCTTAAGATTTGCAATTATTATAAAACTTGAGCAACAAATATAAATTTCTTTTACCGCTCATTAAAATTTGCAATCCTAAGTTTTTGAAACTGTTTGGTTACTATCAATCTTCTCAAAGGGAATCACATTGTCTGCAGAAATTGAATATTGATTTTTTGGGTTCCCATAACAATTAGTTTTTCAATATTTTGCTTAATTCTTCAAATTTGAATCTGCAGAACCATTTTGCACCTCGCATAACAAAAACTAAAAAATTTAATTACCATATTTTCAACGATTTTTTTTTAGATGCAACACATTAACAACTGATTTTTCAGACCATTATGCTCTGTTGGTCAAAAACATTTTTGAACATTTTTGAAAAGAATTGTGTTTCTATTTTTTTAACAAACCTTAAAAAATGAAAAACTTTATAGCTACTTCTTCTTTTTAAATCAAGAACTGACAAAATCGGGCAAGTACAAGTAAATAATATAGATCAACAGATAAAAGTAAAAACAGAAACGATTCTTGATTGTGTTAAAAGCTTTGTTCCTTTAAGAACCTTGACAATTAAACAAAAACATCAATGGATGGCCAATCAAGTGAAGAAAAGATCAAAATTTAAAACGGATTGTTTTAAAAACTCAAAAACTGGCTGGGTTTTTTTCAGATGGAAACAAAAAATATTGACAAAATAGCAACTCTGCAAGCAAGGCTATCAAAAAAAGAACTATTGATTTGTTGCGATATTCTTCCTAAAAAGAAAGATAAAACGAACAAAAGCCTTTTTGCTGCGTTCAGTGAATTGTGTATTGACAATAATCCGACGATTTCCACATAAATCCGAAGAGTTATATTGAGTATTTTGCTGGCATCGACAAAAGTTTAGCTTCGCGGTTCAACGAAATTAACATCAGTACCAGGAAAAATTATTAATAGCTTTGTTATGTCAGCTGTTAGCGAAAAAAGTTTCACAGATTTCGATGTCAGTAATTTCACTTCCCTTAACTGACTTGTTTAATGAATTTATTACACTTGGTTATTTTCCTTTAGCGTAAAGTTGGCAGAAGTAAAACTGTTGTTCAAAAATGGTTCAAAGACTGACCCGAGTTGTTACAGACCCATCAGTTTCTTAAGCTCGCTATCGCAGGTTTTTGAAATTTTGTTTAATAGTATGTTGCATTTCATCATAATCGATGCATGTCAAATTGGTTTTCAGCATGGCAAATCATGCACAAACGCTTAAATCCCTCTTACAGAATATTTAATGTAGTCGGTAGACCAAAATTTAACACTATGACTATATTTCTTCCACCCGAAAAGTATTTGATACCATCATAAAACAATGATTACAAAATCGAAAGTGGCGATTTCCCTGAGAACCTTTTGAACTTAATGAACTTTTTCTTTTAAAATCGCCAGCAGTATGTTGAATACAATACTTCTATCTCATAAAATTTTAAAAATTGAATTGGAGCTATGGCGTTCCACAGGGGTCAGTCTTGCGTCCACCATTTTTCTTTCTACATATTCTAGGCGGGAATGTGCAAAATATAATTAAAGTTACGTACTTGGGGATCTTTGTAGGCAGCAAATTGAATTTTAAATCTCGTGTCGAAAATTAAAGCAATCGGATGAGCAAGTTTTGCGGAGTTTTGTATAAAGCAAGACACTACTTTAGAAAAACCAATTACTACTTTTCTATGAAAGTTACCTTAAGTCTGTAATAACCTATGGTGTTATTGTTTACGGTTGTAGAACTAAAACAACGAAAACTATCTTCAACGATATTTTTAACTCGCAAAAAGAAGGTTTCGAGCATTTTTTTTCAAACGGAGATTTGATTCGGTTCATTCTTTTGACAAAATTCAAATTTCTCAACTTATTTAAACTCTATGTACGAGAAATTTTCACGAACTAGTTTTGCAGATTGCAGACAAATCTGTTCATTACTTGCTTAATAAAGAAGAACTTTTTGCCAGATGGAAAACTCAAAGGGAATTTTATCAAGCAAACGATTTCATAAAGAAACAGGAATAGAATCTTTACGGTGACAGATCATTTTGGGTTACAGTTATGCAGCTCAAAACAACTTTATACCAGAAAATTTAGTCAAAATGAACCGCCATCAGTGAAATTTTTCAAAAAAATTTCAATTTCCTGTACATTTTAGAAAATCAGAATTTTTTGAAAATATATTTTTGACGTGTTAGGTCTCCTCCAATAGACGTCGGGGGTACCTGTTTGACGAGACATAAGTCTGTTTGAAATGCCCGGCAGGCAGTAATATTTCATTTTTTCCTTATTTTTTGCTGCTGTTTTTGGTGAAATTCAAATTCAATTCAGGCTGGAAGTTTCAAAAGATACCGTTTAATTTAGATATAAGAAGATGGTTATAACAACTGATCGATTACAACGAAACGTATCTTTTCAGCGCCAATTTTTTTCATTGATTGTATAAGCATATTAATCAAAACCATCAAAGCAATAAAATAATGAGCGTGTTGTTTGCTGATGGTACAAAATTTTTTTATTACATCCAAACAATAAGAAAGCAAGCTGTTGAGTATCTTAAATTTCTTGCATTTTCTCAGTTTTCGGTTTTGACAGTCAGTTAATACCGCGAGTTATTAAATTTTTCTACTCAGTTTGGAAGTCTTATTTTTTCAGCTCAGTTCAATCTTCTGGTATGCTGATTAAAAAACTATCAATCTATGCAAAGTATTATCTGCCACAGGATACTTGTCCTTTATTGCTTCTTGTTGTCTATTGCTTTTGCCGTTTTATTGACTAATTGTCAATTGTTTTCGTATAGGACGATGTTCTATCAAGAAACACAGTCAGCAAATTCCCAAAAATATAGCCGCCGTCGACCCGTTTGACGCATATCCAGATTCACAGAAAAATAAAGAGATAGGAATTGACAGAATTTTTTTCTAAGTGTCAAAAAACGTGTTCTAATTTGGGGAGCAGTTTCAGTTCGATTCCGCAATTATACTTAATTGAATTTCTAAACTGAAAGATATGAATACTTATATCAGCTAGCAATTGCTAAAATGAACTTTGATAGATAATGCACTATGATTTAATGACCGGGCTTTATCGATTTATCGTGTTTCTCTTGATCTTGATCTTTGACAGGACGGTATCACTATATTGCAATATTCTTCAAGTGAATGAATTAAGCATAGCTGGAAGATTGCCACCAAATAGCCCCATTAAATTGGTAGAGCTGCGATCTGAAAAAAAGGCGAATAAGTGACCGAAACAGAAATTTCTCTTCTTTTTATCAATTGCTAAGATATTTCAATAACTTTTTTGAGAGCAGCTTATAGAAGCAGCAATAACCTTCAATTAGAGTTACACACACACGCACTCATTTGAACTTCAATACTGTTTTCTCGAAATTGCATGTGTGCAAGTGATCGTGACGTCATAGGCTTGTAAAAAGTCTTAAAGACGAAGTTTAAAAAAACACACAACAGGACAAGTCCCGAATTTTATTGCAAAGAATTTTTAATTACAAACTGAAAAGATTAGACCTGGGAGTGAATTTCAAAAACCATATAGAAAAAATTCTCATTAGAATCAAAGAAGTCAATAAAAATCCGTCAGATTTCCGAACAGAGATCCACAATCTAGAAATCAAATTGTTGTTGAAACATTCTACGTTTTCTCAATCTACTTGAAAATTAGGATGAGAAAATCACGCAGCAAAAGCGCTCCACTTCCTGTTTCGGCGTGATGAAGACCACTACTCCCATTTGACTTCAAAAATCATCAATGTGTGAACAGATTCCAAAAACATAGCCGGAACACGTGCCCTGTTGTAGCACACACCATAAATTAATCCTAAACAAGCGATAAATAACAACAGGAAATTCTAAATTTCCCCAATAGTAAAACAGCCCATGAATTAATTCTATATAAATAAGCAATAAATAATTCCACGCAAAAATATTCAGAAAAGCAATTATAAAAAATCGGCAAAAAAATTAAAATTACCATACAGAAATAGCTCAAATCTAATTGAAATCAAATGAAAATGAAATGACTTCAATCAAACAACTCGCCAAATACAGAAACACATTTAAGGTTACAAAAACTGCGAAAAAAGCGTCTAAGCTGCAAAATAATTAAAACAACTGCTCTAAATTACATGTTAAAGTGTACTATTTGCTGCGAGTGGTGAAAAACACTATAGTTGAGAAAAACAACTTGGCTCAAAAAGTTATAGTTGAAACAACTGCTTTGAAAAAGCGGCATTTGATCAAAAAATTTTGCTCGCTTAGAGCGAGATTTTTCACCTGCGTCTCTCGTTTTTCACCTGCTTCTCTCTTTTTCACCTTCTTATTTGTCAAAAACCTGAATGAGCAAAACCACCACGCTCTTCACTCTGAGTTCTTCGGTTTTGTTCATCAAGAAACAAAAATCATAGTTTTAATACGTGCGACTTTTACATCCTGGTTCAGAACAACTCGAAGTGCAATTTAGTTTACACCGTTGCGTTACAACCGCTAACTGATGAAACAATTGACTTCATTATGCCGTTGAAATTGAAACAAGAAACGGAGGAAACAAATTATCAAGGAAAATTAAATTGTAAAATTATTTTGTAAGGAAAAACATTTTATTAGAGAAACATTCTTTGAAAGCATTGTGTATAACAGAACTTTATTGTGTTCTACTATTGATGGGACCACTAACTGATGAAACTATTGACTTCATTATGCCATTAAATTGAAACAGGAAACGGAGGAATTAAATTTGCTTTTTCAGAGAAAAAGCAAATTGTAGAAATATTTTTATGAAAACTTTGTGGGGGAAAGCATTGTGTATAATAGATTGATTTAATTATGTTCTACAAATGATGGGAAATATAACCAACGATACATCTCGAAAATAAGTATCATATTAATTAGCATGGCATTTGATCTCATATCTATCTGATTAAACGGAAATTTTAGAGGAGTCTTCAATGATTTTTATTAAAAGGGAAGAAAATTTAATTTTTTAATGAAATAGGAAAAAAATTATTCTTTATTAACGCAAAATGCGTTTAAAGCCATGTCCTTCAGGTATTTAAGGGTTCCCTTTGACTGTAAGTTGGAGCGATCACATGAGGGAATTTTGTAGCAACATCCTCCGTCCAATTGATCCAAAATTAATTAAAATCTGAAATCATTAAAAACCATAACCAGCGTGAATTAATTTATATACTAAAACGTTAGTTTTTCAGTTGGATTAACAGAAAAGCTTCATGAATTTTCCTTAAAATGTAACGTAATAGTTGAAAACAAAGGATAAATCGCTTTGTTATGTTTGCTTTTAGCTGTTCTTAATTTAAAATTGTGCTAATATAGGACGCATGAAGTAAAAGAACTTGAAATTAACTTCATTAACTTTTTGCAAAAATCGAAAACTTGACAAATGTTACGAAATAATTTAATGTAATTGCTTTTTCATGTGTTAAAATTATGTCATTTGAGGGTTCTGATTTGTTCTTTTGTTTCAAAGTAAACTCGTACTCAATGGTGGTGCGGAGAAATGCTTCAATTTGAGCTATAAAAAATTGATAGTCATAAGAGCTGTTCGTCTCAGAACGAAGAGAAGTTTCGCGCGAGTCGTCCTGCTTGGTATCTGTTCAGTGACGAGCAAAAAGGAACTGTTTTTGCATACCTTGTTGAAAGCCGAACCGGAAAACCATCAGAAAATCCTGGAGGTATGACCTTAGCAAATTTGAAGATAAGTACGAGCGCAAGTAATGCTGTTTTCATTATTGTCAATCTTGCTGATCTTTTTAAGACACTGATTTTAGTTCAAGATTATTCATGGCAGCGTTTTAAGAACTGCAAATTTATATCTCTTCGAATTCCTTCTATTTTGTTACCGCATGTCAGTAGTCTTTCCTATTTCTGTAAATAATAGTTGCAAAAAAATACTTGAAAAGATATCTATGACGATGCTGAATTTTGATTGGTTGAAAAAGACTTTTGTAAATTTATACAGCACGCGTTTATTATCTTGAAATTCAGACAGACGATTCTGCTCAGTACAGTTTAGTTGCTTACCAGAATACTTGAATAAAAACTTGTAGCAGAAAAGAGCGTTTTTACCGAACCCGCGCTCCGAATAGCACTTAGCAAAAACTTGCAATTAAAAGCCTTTATTAGAAAGGATATTGCAACGATAACTCTGTGTTCATACAATATAGCACTTGGCACTAGCACCTACATAGCCGCCTCTAAAAAGATAGAAAAAGTATAAGCAAACTAAGAAGAGAGATCATAATATCCCTTTTCAGTATTTGTAACTTGAAATCTAACTCATTAATTGTTCTTTTTTTGGCAGAGAGCCTTGCTTGAATACATTGCGCTTTGTCGTCCACATTCGCGGAAAATATGCAAAAATAATTTGTTTAAAAGGCTGTTTCTTTAACCTGACGTTTTCACGAAGTCTCCATGAATTATGCTATTGGTTTATAATGCAACTGTTAAGACACATTCCGTAAATAATCAAGCAGAGCAGCTGAAAAATTCATTCTTCATTGCGAGTTCTGACAAAACCGTCCACTGAGGTCTTGTAGGGAAAACATCAGACAAAAAATTTTGTTCACCTATAAGTTGATTAGAAACGAAAAAAATTGATTATAAGTTTGTTTTTTGAGATTGGATTTGATGCAATTGACGCTGCAAAGAATGAGCAGTTCTGTTTTGAAACGTGAATTACGGTCAAAAGTTGCTTCTAAACTGAAGAATTTGGACGAAGTGGCATGGAGTGAACAATCGGAGGCTGTTTGTGAACAAGTAAGTGCAGAGAATGATTGGTCGCAAACGTGAATAGGCATTTTTACGTATGTTGGGAGTTAGGGTGAGTTATGTTTGAATGGCTACTGTAATACAATCATTGTAAAGACAACACGTAAGTTAAAGCTAGACAAGTTGCAATTGAGTGCATATAGCAGTCACGTTGCACTGAGTCGTTTTTTGAAAGTCGGTGCTTTGAATTTGACTGAAAACTGGATGTGCAGACCAAATTCTGCAAAGGAGGATGAAGTTATGAAATAGCGTTACTACTGAGATGCTATGAGACTAGCAATGAAGCTTGAACTTGAAATTTGAGTGAAATATGATTATTCTGCAATTATGTACATGTCATTGTCTTTTAGGCGATAAGTTTTTACGTGGTCACAAAATAAGAAGTTTAAACTTCTGACTCGAATTGCTGAAAACAAAAATTATTCCCTTGACCTGCGAAAAACGAAGTGTTTTTTTCCAAATTTACCTGTTTTGTTGTTGCAACATCATATATATAACTTATCAGCAGTATGATTAAAGCAAGTGATTTTAAACTGCAATCGCTTTCTGGTTCTTATTTGACTGATCTTAGTAGGAATCGAATTTTCAAGACAAAAACAGTGGTAATCAATACCTGCTATGTTTAAGTAACATTACGTTAAGAAATTTTTTTCGCCATTTATATGCAATTTAATAAATTTGGTACGAATTAAAACTAATTTTCCAAAAATAGGATGCCTATTAAGCAGCAGCTGTTATCTTCCGGGCCAGAAATTGATTTGGGGAACATTGGTGTAAGCTTTAGCATTGTATAAATTAGCAATTTGGTCGGAGTAGATGCAACGGTGTAGCGTAACCAACTATCGTAGGGAAATTCGTCAACCTGAGCAACGGGATAGTCTCCCCTTGCGTTGTTCTCCACAACTACCCAAACCAAATGACTTGTATTGAGGATGGGCTTGGCTGTTGTCTGCAGCTTGGAACTTTTGTTTAGGTTTTGTACCTGCTTGTTAATCAAATACGACCAGATTTAACGTACGAATGCGGATTTGCCTACAGTTTAAGGTGTATGAAATAGTCGGTTCCCTTAATAGTGGGAGTTTTGTATAAAGTTTTTGAGTCTCATCAGGTTCATATCGAACGTCTCGGCACAAGAAATTCAAAGCCTGCTCAGTGAGATTAAACCTTGTTCAAAACGTCATCAGTGGTGAGACAATTTGTACGGAGATGGTGTCAGACATGCTCGAATTTTTTACCAGCCTCTCAAGATACCATCTTAGTGGGCTCATAGCGCCGATTCAGTTTCAATGGCGATTGAATTCCAATTCTCAATGTTTTCCCCGTTCCATTAAGAGGAGTGGCAGTTCTCGGTGGATCCATACCATGCGTGTTCGTCTTGACGGATCTCCTTTATATGGCTAGTATCCACAAACGGAATAATAGCAATGTTATCAGACGCAGTCGTTAAGCAGTTGCAGAGGAAATGCTACCTTTTTTCTGTGATCCGAGTGTATCATGAATTGGTCCAAAATTTCTAACGCTGGGGTAGTTGAAGGGAGGACAAGTGTGAGTCAGTCTATCTTGTGTGTATTCAGGTTGGTTTAAAAGACTGAAGATGGTAGCCCTGAGTCTTGTGTGTGAGACGTGATTTGTTCAAACAATTATATGAGAATAGTTCTAGCTCAGCATAACTTTCCTTGACAATTAATCTTAAGTAGTGGACACCCTTGTTTTTTTTGTCAGAGCACTCAATATGATTCGTAATTTCACATTCATTTGATACTGCACTGTGATTTCAAATTCCACTAACCTCCTATTCCAACCAGAGGAACAAATGGGACGTTGGATTCATTAAGCCGCGACTACGAATCAGATTGGCTCCCCGCTCAACGTATCTAATGCCACCTCTTGTTTCGATCTTAGAGGATTTGAGCCAAGTACTGGAGAGCGCGCTCTTAATCTTTCGGTAAGCTTTGCATGCATGCTTTGGCTGTAAACAGGGAGCGTATGCCGGCATACGCAAGTGCGTTCAATGAGAGTTGAAGTTAAAAGATAAAAAAGGCGGGGCCAAATCTAGTTTTTAAGAGATGTGGCGGTGTAGTTGGGATTTGTCTTGTTTTCCGTTCATAACGCGCAAAATGTAAGATGGTTCACGGAAATCAGGACCTTTAGCCCAACTCAAAGAAAAAAATATCCATGCTTACTTTCACACGGGACATTACCAACGTTTGGAGCGTGGTTCAGCTGTTATGCTTTAAAACTTACCTTGCACTTTGCTTTCGGTGGTTTTCCGGAGTTGTGTTGTTTATCCTGGAGTAGACCCCTTGTAGTCAAGTGCATGCTTAGCTTCGGCTCACCTGATGGAATAATTTGTTGTTCTCCAAGAGAAGGTATTGCGCAATGAATATCCTATGAAGTCTCACCAATTATACGCACTCCTTGTTGTCAAATTGTCCGCAGCAATAGCTTTGAGGGACCTTGAATTTTAGAAGTTTACAGAAATTTGGACATCTGGGGACACCCGGTTGTTGAGTTGACAATTGCAACAAGTACAAACTAACCCAATTAGCCAAAAAGCATTGGATTGCACCCTTTCAGGGATATTTTTTTTCTAACAAAAGCATGAGTTACTAGGCTTTTGTGAAATGACGACATGAGATGATACATGATACAGGGAGGTCCTGATGTCCATGATGCGGGACTAACGAAATTGGATTTTGATTCTCACAAATTACCGATAAAGTAGATATTTAGCATTTTGCGGTGGCAATTAGATCCCGCGTTCAGTGTTTCTTCAAGCCTCAAGTATTAACTTGGTACATTGAGTGAAAATTTCATTTCTGACGGTGGTTAATTATTAATTATTACTTCGCGTAATTGCACAATTACAAGGTCTAGTTATTTTTTTTCCGACCCCTCTTGAACTATATACTCAAATGGGTTTTTTGTTCAGACAATTTTGGCCGATCGATATATTCATCGTAGAGAGTTGAGACTGGTATCATTAGAAAGCTTGTCCAGCGTAGAATATAGAATTAAAAAGATTTTTTTTATTTTCGTTTTTTAAATGGAGATATCGAGGTTTAAACTTTTGAGAAAATAGAGTGAATTTCGTTGATTTTATTCGCATTTTCCGGAATTTTTGACTGAAATTTCGCCAATTTTGCTAAAATTTGATAAAATTTTTCAAGAAAGTGTTGTTGGTTTTATTTTTTCAAAAATATTTCAAAATTTTTCAAAAAATATTGTCGGCTACTTTTATTTGATTTTTGTCAAAAATTCTGGCTAAATTCAGACTTTTTCATCAAAAACAGCACGAAATAAGTTCCTTCAGTTCACTTTGATTAAATTTGCAGGAAGTGCACACCCAAACACCACTAACAAAATCTTTGTAGACTCAAAAGGGGGCTATTTCTACTTCAACTTCCGTTGCGAGTGCTCTGTAATAAAAACTTTGCCGTTTTTCGGTAACTTTATTTGTTGATTATCAAAAACGCAGCATTTATTTTTGATTTTTTAACTAACAAAATATCTATATCTATGATATTAGAAATATTAAGTGTTCTTAATGGACGAACAGCATTAGCAGGGCTAGTTTTGGACAAATCTTGGACTGTTACAATCCAAAAATGATTCGGATTGCAATCAGTCGTTCTTTTTTATTAAAAAAATTCGATCTTTTTTATATTAATTAAATAACAGAACATTTCAAATCAAAGCTCACTAGTGATAGGTCCAATTGGCTTCCTAATTATCTCCAAATCAATTTATCTAGTTTATTGAATAAAAACTCATGGTCGTTTCGATTTTGAAAATATTTGATTTTTAAATAAAAAATGACTTATTGAACTTTGCCTTCATTTTTCTTTCAATTTGATCAACTTGTAGTTTAGTGTTAGCAATGAAAGAATGCTTCTTCGTTCTACTGAATTCAAATTCATTATTTATTGCGGTTTTACGCCTTAAGTTATGGTTTCCTGGCTTTGATATTAATAGATTTCACATTTTTTTTAATTTTTAGGTAATTGCCCATTTTTCACGTTTTCCAGATTTGTCACATTATCACGTAATTGACTGGACATATATCACGTTATTGGCGTTCAAAATGAGGCAAATGTGAAAATATTAAAATCCCTAAAGATATAGATTCTGGTTTTTTACGGCTTCGACACTACTTTCTCGAAGAATTTAATTGAATTTTTTAATTTTGTCTTCAACTGTCGTTTTTAATTTCTTTTTAGTCCTATGCAATTTCCTGAACAATGACCCGGTTTTATTGGCTTTTCATGGAGGAATAGATGAGCCGATATTCTGATATTAGAAGATAGCTGATGGCTTTCATGACTTTGAAAACAATTGTTTTCCAAAATAAAAAACAATTTAACTTCGAAATTTTGTTCCT
Organism: Convolutriloba macropyga; assembly: GCF_964194025.1. Lineage (NCBI taxonomy): Eukaryota > Metazoa > Xenacoelomorpha > Acoela > Convolutidae > Convolutriloba > Convolutriloba macropyga. The sequence goes on from NC_134474.1 coordinate 43,566,701, forward strand.
TTTATTGTCTGTTCGATACCTAGTCTCGTTAAATACAGGCCAAATATGGCATTTCTGTTACCAAGGAAAGGTGTCAAAAGAGATTGGTGTCACAAAATTTAATGTTTTTAAAGAATTCGTTATGAATTTACTGGCTTCGACACGGGTTTTTCACAAAAAGGTAAATTAGCTTTTGATTTTTGTCATATTTGGCGTCATTTCTTTAGACGTATAACATATTCTGGATAATTGCAGGTCTCAAGGGCTCCCTTTGGAAGACTAAACGAACCTATTGAATTATTTCATTTTGTAATTAATGGCTTTCATGTCTTTGGAAATAATTTTTCGAAAAAAACAAGTATTAATTAAATTTGCTTTTTTTTCTTTTTTGTCTACCTGTTACCTAGTTTTTTTGAGGAGAGGTTGCAACATACATTATTGGTGTTCGAAAAAGGTGCAATCGAACATATTTTGAGGACCAAAATATGGCTTTACGGCTTCGAAAGTGTTTTCGTGTTTTCTGGCAAGTTTTAATTGATTTTTTGTTTGTTGTCTAGTTGTTCTTTTTTAATCGCATAAAAAATTGAATACCGACCGTTTTAATTTCCTTCTATAGAAGCATTGGTTATTATAAATCAAAGGTATAGTTTAGTTGATTTCTAATGGTTTTCATTACTTTGAAATTAATTGTTTTTTTAAATAAGTGAATTTTTCAACTTCACTGTTTTTGTTTGTCCAATTGTTACCAAGCCTTATTATTAACTCGTCCCATATCTTTTGTGGTGAATTACAGGTTACGTTGGTTGTTTTCTGTTTTATCTGACGCTATTTTGACTTTGTTAATAAGTTTTGTTTTTTAAAACGGACATAAAGTTTTTGATATAATTTTTGTTGTCATAGTTTGATTTTGCTGTTCGTCTTGACTCGCTTCCTTAGTATTGGCATATCTCATTAATCTAATGCTTCATTTTTTACTCCTCTGAGTTATTTGCTTTGGAGCCTATATTATCGTCCATACTAATTTTTTTTTTTTTTGAAAAATACTTGTATTTTTGGGTTTTTCTACCTGTTCCTCATTTGGTAGACAATTATGCCAAAATTGTGGATGAGCGGGGTCGGAACCTTATGTGCGATCGCACATTAGCGAGCCTCCTTGTTGATCTAGACTTTTAATAAGGTTGAGTAGCATAGTTGTTGTTTACATAGGATCATATTAGTGGAATAAAAGGTCCCTTGGCAGATTTTTTTTATTAAAGAATTGTTACATCAGCGTTGTTACAATCGTCAAGACCTTTCGGGATGATTTCTGTGGGGGACTATATGCTCAGCTGGTTTTTTTGTTCAGTTAATTTTGGCCGACCGATCAATTCGACGTAGGAAATGAGTGAGATAATCAAGAGTCCAATTTAACATAGAATTGTAAATTAAAACGCATGTTTGAAGTTTCGTCTTCTTCGAAGATTTATATGGCGTCTTACCGTAAATTTGTTCACTTTTAGCGTAATTTCGACAAGTTTTAGATATTATTGCCAAATTATGTTGAAGTTACCACAATTTTTAGTCGGAAAGAACCGCATGACACAAGGTTGTTATAAATTTCATTATGGTTTTTACGATTGAAGGAATTTGAATTATTTTGAGGAGCCACCTTTGTTTTAAGATCTTCAAATTTTTTCCAACTTTTTAACTTCGGTGAGACCTCAAATTAACGCACTGATATTGGTAGCAGAATAGTAAGGGTAGCAACCGAATGAGTTTTGCCGAAGCGCAAAATTCTTTCAAGATGCTTTTAAAGTAGACGGAAGTTTTGTTCAAACAAATCTGGTAGCTGTTTCTATTTTTTTTCTCTTGGAAAATTTTAGAGTCCCTGGCGATGAATGATGTTAATTTGTTGTAAAGTGGTTTATCGGGATTATTTAGCATCATTATATATATCGGGGAAATTTTTCCAGTTTCCGGGTTCATTTTATCATTTGTGTCTTAGTCCTTTTGATTAGAAGTCGTGACCTGTTTTCATATCTCTCAGTTAGTACTCTTTCTCGATTTTATTTGCAGCCACCGGATTACGCGTCTAGATGTTAATAAGCATTTTTGCTGAATTCTAACACTCTGCTGATGAATTTGTGTTCGACGCCATTTCTGTGTTATTAAATCTTCTTTGAGAAAAATGTTAAGTAGGGGCTAGCCAGTCTGGATAATCAGAAAACTTTTTTGAAGGACTTTAGTGTTTGAAGTTTAGTTTTAATATTGGATAAAAGTTAAATTCAGAATCTTATTTTTTGTTATTCGGTAATTTATTGTTTACTTGACCAAGTCACCTTTTTTCTGCTCGAGAAATTGTATTAATGTTGATTTCTTTTTGGATAAATGAGTATAGTACGACCCAGTTCACTTTTTGCTATATCTTGTGACAAAAAATGGCCCGAATGGGATTAACCTGACCTGACTGCTATTTATGCTTGCAGAAGGTTTTACATTCCTAAGCATGATCTACGCTCTTTATTATTTTTACCTTTTCCATCTCTGCTTGATTTGGTATATATTTAAGCCAAGAATGTAGATGAGCGAGGTCGGAACATTATGTGCAAACGCACATTACCGAGCCTCCTTGTACAAAAAATTATATCTTCATCGTCCGAAGATCGTCGCCCGAACAAACTGTTTCTGGCTATTACACATCACTGAAGCCGCATTGGATTGGTCTTGTGGTTGTTATCTAACGCTTGATCTTGGATCGAGATAAGGTAGACATGTCTAATATCCATCGTTATCATAATGGTGATAATAAATTTGATCGGTTGTTAAAGCTGCTCAGTAATTTTAGTTACAACGGTCTCTGTTGAGTTCATTAAAAGAGATGGAGAACATTAAGTGATTAAAACTTCGATTAAATCTTTAAAATTACTTTTTTGTTGGTCTTTTGTACATCATAATTGGTTTGAGCTATCGTGTAACTCTCAGTGCCTAACTAACTCGTCAATGTTCCACAAGTCCAGCGGAGTTTTAAAAAATATATGTAAAAATATTGTTCGATATTTCGAAGCCGCTTTTTTGAAGTGCGGCTTTTGAAGTTTCCAGTTTGTCTATTCCCTGAAAAAAGTATTTGTTTACTGATTCAGATTGATCTGTTGAACGCTAAACTCATGCTTTGAAAATTAACTACACCAGTCCTATTCTTGCTATTTTAAAGCCCATTGGTTCAACTAATACTCTGATTGCTTTGTGACTGGGAACATGGGTCAGTCGTTACATATTTAATGTGCGAACGCACACTACTGCACCGCCTGGCCCAAGTTACCAATCACAAAGCAATCAGAGTAGAAGTTGAACTCATGGGCTTTAAAATAGCAAGAATAGGACTGGTGTAGTTTTGTTCATTGCAGTAGTGTGTGCCAGTAGTTGCTAATAAAAAAGATTGAAAATTTTCTTACAAATTAGTAGAGATATGATTAGTGAAAGAACGTTAGCATGTCTTTATTTGTGTTAAACAATTGAAAATCTGTTATTTGAGGTATTGCAACATCCCAAGTTCAAGGAAGCTTCACTGGTTTCTATCTATTTGAGCATGAATGGGAAGGAAATTGATACTGCGCCTCTCATTCGTAACATTTTCAGCCCAAACTGTTTGCAGGGATCAGCAAAACGACTATTTATTCCTCGAGTCCTCACTTCAGGTTAGAGATATGTTGTTTAGATATTGTCAAGAGCATTTGACAACTATAGACAATAATAGATTTTTCAGAGCTTTTTCGGTGACATATTCTACGATCTACTATATATTGCGTAAACACGCTCTCTGAATCTGCAATCAGAGAAAGCCTTCTTTATATTGTTCTTAAATTAAGTTTGTACCGGTTGTTTGGGTTATAGTGGTATTTTCACAACTCCAAAAGTTTAGCTTTTCTCCTCGTTTTGACGAATTAAAGAAGAATTTTTCTTTGCTTTGAGTACAATTTCCACGAGTCTTTGTGTTGCACCGTTTATGTCTCTGTGTTTGTGTTGCACCGTTTACTAGTCTCTAAGTATACTGGTCACCAAAACCGAAGACGCATAAACTCATGGTGTAAAACACAATCACGCACACACACCCACTACATAAATACAACCGCGCACTCGTGAACACTCGCACAAACGCACTTTTTGCTCCACCTCACTGAAGCTAGCCTATTCAAATATGAATCTTAATTTTTTAAACAAATGTTAAATGTTTTCTAAATAATTTGGATAGGAAATTCAGAAACCTGCAACTGAAGCATTGATACTTGGACTTTCTCATTGTGTTGTAGTTTTGGATACTAAATCCGCTTCTGTGATGACAATGGTGGAACTGAAAAGCGAGCAGGACTGGTTGACTCTTCCATTGAACAAATGGGGCTTCAAGGAGCCGCCTTTAGAAAACCTAGAGAACCGGGATTCACTAGAAGATGTTGTCATCTCTGATCCAGGTGAAAATATTTTAGTGTTTACGATTTCTGAATTTCTATACATGAACTGCACACATCACGATCTTCAGATACTTTGTCGTGTGGCTAAGTAATGCTTTTGTGCCGACTAATGGTTTACTTCCTAAATTTTCCCTTGCAAATAGCTCTGCGATGTGTTCCTCTCATTGCTTTGTTCAGAAGAAACAAATGTAGGTAAGGAGCGTCTGCATTTATTTATTAATAGCCGCACAGCGATAGCTGGGGCTATTATTGGCCTTCTCTTGTTTTTTTTACGACTCGAAGAGGAGTATTGGTTTTTACGACTCGAAGAGAAGTATTGGTTTTCTCTCGTTTTTTTTTTACAGGAAGTAGATTTGTTCACGCGGCATTTTGACCTAAAAGCGAAAGTGAGAAAAGCTACCTTGATGAACAGATTTTCGCTAAGCGAAAGAAGTTTTTTGATCATGCGCTGCGTTTTTTTTGAATGACTTTTTGACTTTGAAAAGTAGTTTTTGACTGAATGGCACATATAGATAACCGTTTTTAACCGTTTTTTCGTCTAAGTGGTCCAATTTTTTTGCTTTTAATTTGGTTTCTTATAGAAATAAATTTTATTCGATACTATAGTGAAATGCCAACCTCGGAAATTGATGCCACAGTGTTTTACAGAGCCTGAAAATGCGTTTCAAGTGGAAAATTGGTGCATATTTCTTGATTTTTTAGTTAACTTTTGGCTTTCTTTTTCTATAATTTCTTCTTTTTTTATCTTTTAACCGTTTTTTGTCAAAAATCAGTTAATATGGCAACTTCTCTTTGATAGTTCATGTACTCAAGGCCTCTTTCTACCTCGATGTAATTTTGTTTTTATAAAATAGTACATATGCTAATCCGATTTTGATAGTTTTTTTCCGATTTTCGTCAGTTTTTTGTTTGTATTTTGGTTGTAATTGCTGCAAATAGTCACCTGAGGGACTTTAATTTCGTTTCAATAAATATTCAATCATTTTTGGCGTTAAGTTTTTGAAAAACAGTAAAAACTTCTTCATAAATGCAGTCTTAAAAGTTTTTTGACCATTTTTTTGCAAAATGTTTCAATGTTTCGTATTTATGAATTCTGCTTTTTGTTATCTTCAGGAGGATAGACCTTTGTATCGGATGACTAGTTATCCTTTCTATGTCTTGAATGCTGAACAATGAAATTCGTTTTTCTTGAATTTTTTAAATTGATTTTTAACTTTAAAAAATCAAGAATATCTTTGTTACGGTGTTGCTTACATTGTACCAATATTCATCACATTCTAGTTAGTATCATTCTAGCTTTGGCCTGGCACCTAAATTTATTTTCGGTATATTGATTTTTTTCAGTTGTTAAAAATGAATGATTTCAGCTTTTTCTTAGATTTTCGTCATTTCTTTGGTTTGCAATTGATTTCATTCAACATAAGGCAGGACTGAAAGTTTGATAGGAAGCCTTTTCCAAAATTTCCACTTATGACTATTTACTGCAACCTTCTTCCGGTCTTGTTATTAATTTAAACGATTTTTGGCCTTTGATTATTCTTCTGCTGCTTATGTCTTTTCTATGACCAATTTAATTTTTGAATTAGTATGAAATCATGTTGTCTGGCATATGTACAAGGGCAAGTGTGTGTTGTTTTTTGGCTTAATTGCATTGATTAGAAGTGTCATTATAGATTTTATAGGTGTCATTATAGCTGTTTTCTTATTCTTAAATTTGAGCTTTCTTTTTTGAAAAGATTTAACTTAGTTTTTAAGATTATTATCTGCCGTTTGTTTTCGCAACCTTTTTCAGATTGGAATCATATATTATTTGAGGGCAACTGATAACCTTGTCAGCTTTTACAGACTATCAGTTTTCTGACCACCTCAATTGTTTCCGATTCTTTAACGTTACCAAACGTTTTCAATAATAAAAATTTTGCTGCATTTTAATTCTCTTGGTTACAGTGGTTTAAGTTTCACCAATTTTTAGAGCAGACCTGGAGAGATAGTGAGTTAATGGTTCAATACAAAAGGTAGTGGCTTTCGCTGCATTTACGGTTTTGTTAGTGAAATTTTGACGCTTCGAGTCGCTTCCGGATTTCTTCCGGCTATATTCTTAAGGTTTTTTTTTTACCGGAAGTACTATTCGTTCAGACGATGTTTTGACCTAAAAGCGAAAGCGAGTAAAATTGCAGTGTGAACTAATTTTTTCTGAGCGAGAGAAGTTTTTTGATCATGCACTGCGTTTAGTGAATGACTTTTTGACATTGAAAAGTAGTTTTTGACTGAATGGCACATATAGATAACCGTTTTTAGCCGTTTTTTCGTCTAAGTGGCCTAGTTTTTTGCTTGTAATTTGGTTTTTTGTAGAAATAATTTTTAATCGATGCTATGTTGAAACGTAAACCCCGGAAATTGAGAGCACAGTATTTTGAATAGCCTGAAATTGCGTTTCAAATGCGAAATTGGCACATATTTCTTAATTTTTTAGTTAATTTTTGGCCTTTTTCTATTAATTTCTTCATTTTTGGATCTTTTAGCTGTTTTGTCAAAAATCAGTTAATATGGCAACTTCCCTTTGATAATTTATATACTCAATGCCTCTTTCTACCTCGATGTAATTTTGTTTCATAAAATTGTACGTTTGCTAATCCGATTTTCGTAGTTTTTTGCCAATTTTTTTTCAGTTTTTTGTTTGTATTTTGCTTTTAATTACTAGAAATAGTATTTTGGGGAACATGAGGGACTTTAATTTTGTTTCAATAAAAATGCAATCATTTTTGGTGTTAAGTTTTTGAAAAAAAACAGTTAAATTTTTTTCATATGTGCAGTGTTAAATATTTTTTGCAAAATGTTTCATTGTTTCGCATGTCTGAATTCTGCTTTTTCTTGTTTTATTCTCATTAGCAAGTGGGTTTTTTGTCTCGAATGACTCGTTGTCTTTTCTATGTCTCGAATGCTGATCAATGAAATGTACTCGTTTTTCTTGATTTTTTTAAATTTTATTTATATCTTTCAAAAATCAAGAATTGGTCTTTTTGTTGCGGTGTTCCTAACATTGTGTCCATATTCTTCACATTCTCGTTTGTATCATTCTAGTTTTGTCCTGGCACCTACTTTTGTATTCGTTATATTGATTTTTCCAGTTGTTAAAGAATTGAATGAATTCAGCTTTTTCTTAGATCTTGGTTTCTTCGGTTTGCAATTGATTTAATTCAAAATAAGGCAGTACTGGGAGTTTGCTAGAAAGTCTTTTCCAACATTTATACTTATTACTATTCATTGCAATTTTCTTCCGGGCTTGGTATTGTTTTTAGACGATTTTTTGCCTTTGAATATTATTCTGTTTCTTTTGTTTTTCTGTGATTAATTTAATTTTTGAATTAGTATGAAATCATGTTGTCTAGCATATATACAACAAGGAAGAATCATGTATTATTTTTGTCTGAATTGCCGTGATTAGAAATCTAATTGTAGTGGTTCTCTGATTCTTAAGTTTGAGCACTCTTTTTTGAATAATTTTGACTTTCCTGTCTTTTTTGAAAAGTTTTTATCTGCCGTTTGCTTTCGCGATCTTTTTGAGATTAGAATCAATAATTATCTGAGGGCAATTGATGGCCCTGTCAGCTTTGTCAGGCTATCAGTTTTTTGACCATCCTAAAAATTTCAGACTTTTAACGTTACCAAACGTTTTCAATACTAAAATTTTGCTGCATTTTCTTTCTCTTGGTGACAGTGGTTTAAATTTCACCGATTTTTAGATCAGACCCGGGGAGGTAATGAGTTAATGGTTTAATACAAAAGGTAATGGCTTCAGCTTTTTGTGAAGTTTTGGTGCTTCGAGTCGCTTCCGGAATTCTTCCGGCTATGTTTATTTCGTCGTCATGATTTTTGTTACGACCATATGACGTCACAGCCACTTTTTGTTCATTCGTTCATGCAATTTCAACTGAATTGCATGTGTGACGTCATTTTTCGCTCTAAATGGAGCGAGTTTTTTTGTTCATGCGCGTGATTAAATTTTTGGTCACACTTGACTTACCTCACTCTCAAAAATGACTTCCTCACTTTGAAATTGACTTTTATTTACTTTAATTCAAAGAGATAAGGTCAAATGGGTGTGTGTAACTCTAAATGAAGGTTATTTGAGATCAGCTAATAGAGGCAGCAATAACTTATACTGATTTTTAATCAAAATATAACAGATCAGCCTTCAATGAAAAGACGAATTTTTTTGGTCTGTCTTTTTTACTGTTTTTTTTAGACTGCCGATCTACGAATCTATTGCGGCTATTTTCTGGCTATCTGCCAGCTATGTTGTTTCATTTATCTATCACTTCGTTTACCTCATATTGGACGCCTTGAAAACGAACGAACTTGGAACTTTTTAATAATACGAAAAATCCAGTTTCCTGTTTTGATATTTTGCTGTTCTCCGGAATTCACTTTTTACAATTTCACAACCCTCAAGCTTAATAAGAAACTACTCTAGGTGCCAGCGTGCTGATGCTGGTTCCAGGTGTCGCGTTCGGACTCCAGGGATCAAGGCTGGGCCACGGCGGAGGCTATTACGACAGGTACCTGAGGAAGCATCGTTTAGACCAAAGAGAAGACTGCTATTTAATGGGACTCGCCTTGAAAGAACAGATAACGGAATGTGTTCCCATGGATGATTTTGATGTATATCTTGACGAAATTCTACATCCTTAGTTTTAATTTGAAACATCTCGTCCACGACTGCGAGGATCATGTTATAAGCACGTATTTTTGAGTTGGTTACGCTGAACGGTCGGCCACTGTTTCAAGTTATGATATCAGTATGACATAAATGAGTTATTAATAGCCGCACAGCGATAGCTGGGGCTATTATCGGTTTTTTTATTACGACTCGAAGAGGAGTATTGGTGAAGCCTTTTTTAAGACTCGAAGAGGCTTTACGGCTTTCTGTTTTTTTTACAAGTGAGCGAGCAAGGAAACCGGAAGTTCAGTGAATGAATAAAATTTGAAAAAGTTGTTTCAGTGAAAAAATTAGAAGAGCGGACAAAAGAGCGAGTGCATTTTTTGTTCATGCCTTCTTTTGAAACGGAGCGAGAAATGTAGGTGTGAAGAAATTTCTGCTAAGCGAGCAAATATAACGAGAAAGGAACTGTTTACTGTAATTGATCAATTACCACAAAACAAAGCCGCGGGTCCTGGATTACTTACTACGTTGTCCTTCAAGTGTAGCAAAATGTATATTGAAACACATCTACAGTTTGCAATAAACAAATGCATATCAAAAATATTTTTCCCGACGTACTTCAAAAAACATATGTAACTCCAATTTACAAAAAAGGTGACCCACTGGAAGCAGAAAACTACAGACCAATTTGTTACACCGACTCTTGCAAAAAATTTTGAAAGACTTTTGCTCCAACAAATGCTAGAACATGTTGAAAAGTATGAAATAATCAACAAAAATCAATTTGGGTTTCTGAAAAGAAAATCGTCGAGTGACAGATATATCGTTGACAGAATCAGTGAACAGTTTGTTAGAAGAAAATGAAACTGTTTTTAGTATACTCTTGGATTTAGCCAAAGCTTTTAACTCAATATCTCACAAAATTTTTCTCGAAAAAATTACAAAATATGGATTTAGTACGGAATCAATTGCAATGCTAGAATCGTTTGTCTAACAGAAAACAATGCGTAAAGAACGGCACTGAATATTCGAACTGAGTGACAATCAATCACGGAGTACCTGAAGGAACAGTTCTCGGACCCTTATTTTTTATGTATATCAACAATTTCCCAGAAAAAATGAGAGAAAGAGGACGTTTTACAGTTTGCAGATGACACATGCATTATTTGTCATTCCAAATCCGATGTAAATCTCGTATGCGAAAATACCAATCTATTTGAAAATACTGACAATTATATGAGGCAAAATATGTTAACTTGAAACAGAGATAAAACAGAAAGTGGTTTTTTCAAAAAATGGTCAATAAAAAATTGTCGTTATTTAGGTATAACGGTTGATAACAATCTAAATTTTGACACAGCTAAACAAAACGTTAACAAAAGTGGCAATTGCTATTAGGTCAATTTACTTTGTAAGACATCTAGCATTAAAAGCCAGAATCGTTCTTTTTAAATCACTTGTTTTGTCCCATCTCAATTTTAGTGCAATTTTTTCCAATCGTTGTCGTTTATATCACTTCAGAGAGTTAATAGACAAATAAAGTGGGGAATAAAGGTTTGCCACCTGCGCAAAAAAGTGCAAGAGATCTATTATTGAAAAACAAAATTTTACCAGAGCTTTTTATCAAAAAATTGTCTTCTTAAATTTTTTGACCTTATCTCACAATAAAAAGAGAGCAGTCGAGAAACCAAAAACTCCTTATTCAGGATTTTTGAAAAGTACGAACTGACTAAAAACTCCAGAAATTTTTCAAGGAAGTGGAATAATGTACCAATTGAAATCCGAAAAGAAAAAAGTAAGAATAAATTTAAAGAACAACTAAACAGCGAAATGGTCAAAACTGCATGAACGTGGTCCAACATATAGACAAGTAAGAGGCTTTACGAATTTTTTCTACTGAAGTATAACGACCAAACTATTCTGATATATATGAGTCGATTTTTAAATTGTAAATATTTAACCAAACGTTTATGTCGTGCTTATAACTACAAATTTACATTTTTTAAGATTAAAAAATTTTTTTGTTCACGTGCGGCTTTTTTGAGCTGTTTTTTAAAAGTATTTTGAAAGTTCTATGTTGTCTCAAAGGTTATTTCATACTAAAGTAATAATTTTCAGGTTATTCTGATAGCGTTTTCAAAGATTTTTGACAATTAAAGGAAGTGCTACGCTAATTTGAAGGTTTTTAACTAATCCGCCGGTTTTAAAGGCTATTTTAGCGATTTTGGGCTTTTTATTTTATTTTATTGCTTTTACTCTCAACTGAACGTAAGATTAATGTTCGTAGGCAGTTTCTCTTACGAATTAAATATCGGTTCTTTGGTACCAATCAATTTTTTCTTTGAATTTTGACAAAAAAATTGTTTAAATTTTTCTTAATTTACATTTTTTTGGTTCATTTCAAAATTAGGTGTTTTTGTGGTGTTTGTGGCTTTCCCGAATTTGTGTGAGTAATGAAGTTGTCTCGATTACTTGAAATATTGCTTTCCCATTGTAGTTGTAATTGTACAAATTGAAAAAGTAATTGAATTTCTCTTTTTTCGTTTGAAATTAATTTTTAATTTTAAGTTTAGTTAATACAGTCTTTCTCTTTTAGAAAATTAGAAAAACAACCAATTTCTGCCAAAAATGCCCAATTTAGGCAAAATAACCAAGTTTTACCAATTCCTGCAAAAAATGCTCAATCTCTGCCCAGAATTACCAATTCTTGCCACAAAATAACCAATTTCTACCATAAATCAATAGTTCCCAAAAATACCCAATTCATGTCAAGATACCCAATTTTTGCCAATTAATATCCAATTTTATAAAGTACACAGTTCCTGTCAAAAATATCCCTTTCTTGCAACAAACGACACATTTCTTGCCAGCAATAACCAGCTCTTGCCAAAAGTTCAGTTCTTGCTGCAAAATACGCAATTTTTGCCAAATTATACCCATTATTAACTATCCTTGACGAAAAAATTTTAACAAATTATCGAAAAAACCAATTATTAACCACTTTCTACCAAAATTTTACACAAACTTAACTTCCGGATTTATCAATTGTTATCAATTTTACCCAAAATCTTTAACTTTTTGTTGCAATTTTGACGTTATTCACCCAAAATTTTCCAAATTTTAGTGAATTTCGTGAACCCAAAATTTAATATATACAAATTTTAATCAATGTCTCCAAAAAATTTCCCAAAATGTATCAAAAAGTATTTAATTTTTTGTCAATATAAACCGAACTTAAACCAGAATCTTCCAACTTGTACCAATTTTGACCAAATTTTCAATCAAGCTTTGTCCAACTTCTACAATGACCACGTAAATCATCCAAATTCTTCACAACGTTACATACTTGACTCAAATTTTTGACCTAATTTACACAATGTCTTTCCAATTTTTTTTGACTAACCAAAACTTTACAAACTTAACTATTTTAACATCTTATTTTTAAACATTTTCATCATCGCTGACAAACGAATGTTCATTTATTGTTCTACTTTACTTTCTATTCGGTCATTAAACTATAAATAGGTTTTACTCATTTACAGGGAAATTTTGAATCTTATTTTTACAATAAGCTTGAATTGTCAACTTTGAATTCTCCGAAGACTCTTCATCTCCCGAGCCTCTTCTAAATTCTCTACTTTTCTTTCTCTTGAGTCAATAATCTATAACTAGGTTGTACTCATTTACAAAGACATTTTGAATGTCATTTTTATCAACTTGAATTGTCAACTCAACCCTCCGATGAAGATTCTTCATCTCCCGGACCGCTTCCATATTTCGATTCGGCGTGAGTCATTTTTACTAAAAAAATAACAAAACAGACCACACAAATTGAATAATTGGCCACTGTAATTATCGCGACGATTCACTAAAAGGCATATTAGTTCTTAAGTTAGTAAAATGATGTGTATTTACAGTGTATTTAAAGTTTAGTTCAGTTTTGTTTAGATTTTTTTTGTGTTCAACCGGAAAAAGCCTGAATGAATTTCAAATCTGTGAACCTGAACGAAAATCTGGGCGCCCATTTTACCCCTAGTTCAATAATATAGAAATTATTAAGAAAAATGTGCTTGGGTTGGGTAGCTAACTCACCGTTCTCAATCAGTCTTTTATCATTGCTACCAAGAATAAACGAAAAATTTTGTTTACAAACATTCAATTGTAGAATTCTAACACAACCACTAAGAGAGCACAACCTTAAAACTCTCAGACAACATGAAATTGAGCAGATCTGTCCATGCTCAATTCTGTGATTACTAGACTACCAATTATCCCATAGACCACTGTATGAAAATCAGTCTAAAATTTCTCTGATGTTTTTCTTACCAGGATGACAGGAACCAGGCTTATATTCTCAACAACAGTGTGACGAGTGGGAAAATGAGTCTAACCGTGAACATGATTGAAGCTATAGAAAGCAGAACATATTTGGCCTCGACATTGGTGACAAAAAAGTTTAAAAGATAACCAGCCCTCCGGGTTTTCTGAGGTAATTCGAATTGATTCAATGGATCCAATGAATGAGGTACAGAAAGCAGCAGTCGTTGAAAATACATATCTGAAGTTTACCAGAATCTAAAGTCGATAGAGACTAGGATTATCGAGATCATATTAACCTTAATGAGATATTTGGAAGTATATCCGCGAAACCGTCCGTCAAATCTCAGCCTTCGACAGTCACGATGAGATTTTGCTGGTTAACATGAGGCTGTGAAAGGTTTGAAAACAGAAGGGGATCTAAACGAAGCGGAATGGTGTTCTCCAAGGCAGAAAGTCAGACGAGCTGCTGCGTCATTTATAAACTAGTGCTAGCGAACTCGAAAAAGTTTCTGTGACTGAATGAATGGCTCATATTTATTGCATACTTTAGTAGTGGATAAAACAAGGCTTCCAGCCACCAGCAAAATTTGACCCTTTCTCCAAGCGCTAATCACGCATGTCGAATCTGGCCAAATTTTACTGATTTCTGGAAGCCTTGTTTTATCCACTACTATATGTTAGCTCTAAATTTGATAAAAATTAAAAAATCGGAACCAAAAGTAAAGCAAAAATCAAAAAATCAAAGCAAAATTTACATTTCACTCTTAAAGAGTGATTCACTCTTATTCGGAGTGATCCCCCAGTAGAAAAGATCGCTCTTTTTCGCTCTTAAAGAGTGATTCCCTCTTTTTTGATATTTTTTATTTTTTTTATACTTTTTATTTCAAATTATCTATACTCTTCAATAAATTTATATTTTCTTTCACTTTTTCTATATTTAATCCATTATTAATAAGAAATGATACAAAATTATAGTATTTACATGAACAACTATCAGTATAACTGCTCAACGGAGTTGTTTTGCAAATTCGAAGATCCCCAGTTTGGGTAATATCAGATCTGGGAACCAGCTCCACTGATCTTTCAGTTATATCAGGGAACCTGCTTTGCAGATTTCTACTAAATCCTCTAGTCAATTCTATATCTGGATGTTGTTTTTTTACATGAGCCCGTATCCCATCATATCTCACAACAGAAGTACAATATGGACAATTAACTTTAGCTGAAGTACAACTTCTACATGTATACTTACCCTCATCAAAATTATTTAGTGGTTTTATATAATTACACTTATCTTAATTACAACATCTAGTTAATACTTCTGAGCTGGGGTTAAGGTTAGGGTTAGGGATAAGTTTAGGGTTGGGGATAAGGTTAGGGTTGGGGTTAGGACCTGAGTTAGAGTTATAGTCATAGATAGAACCAGAACCAGAGCTAGAACTAGGGTTAGAACCAGAACTAGAACTAGAACTGGAACTAGGGTTAGAACTAGAGTTAGAATTAGGGTTAGAACTAGGACTAGGGTTAGAAATAGAACTAGGGTTAGAACTAGAATTAGAATTAGAACTAGAATTAGATTCATTTTTTAAAGAACAACCCCATGGGGAAAAATCATTAGCACAAATACCACTTAGTATTATATTACCACACATACATTTATCAGTTTTATCTTTATGACATGATTCATAATGATATTTTAAAACAGCAATGTTTCCACTTTTATAGTTACACTCTAAACATTGTAAAAGCATTTATAATAGGGTAAACTATAAAATTTACCTAATCCTTCACAGGGTAATATTTAGCCATGATTTCAATTAAATCTTTAGTATTATCTTTAGATGTGATACACTCTGTTTAATATTTATTTCCTAAAGTATTGAATGTATTAGTTTTACATCTCTTATCTAAGATCAAATCAAGGTCTAATTCTTTTTTATCTTTAACAAAATTTATAATCTCTTCTCTAAATTCTTCATTATTTATATATAGTTTGTTTAAAAACTTTCCTCCATTTCTATTCAAAATTCCCGTCTCTTCATTGACGAAGTCACAGTTACATTGATCAGTATAACTGCTTCGTGTTTCACCTTCCAACTCTTCTCCATATCCAACATTAACTAATGTATTTACTCTACTCAACATTGTGCTTGCTCCCATTGCTACAGTTCCAGCATTTCTTGATATTGAATCAGGATAAATATCACTAAATATAATTAAACCTGTGCCTATAGTTCCACCAATATTTGATAAAATTTTCATACCCTTTCCCATAATCATTTCTTTAGTTAGAACATCATTCTGAATTTTAATATTATTTAAAGTAAGAAGTTTATTAAAATAAAACTGATAATTATCATGATTAATAACATTTCTATCTGTTGCATTAATCATTAGTGGTTTCATATATGCTATAAGTTTATTTATGTCTTCTCTTTCTAATTCATCTTTTAAACTAAGAGCTTTTAAATCAAGGAGACCAACTCTTGAATCATATATCATTGTTCTATTACTACTAATAATAATAATGGTATTTTCCTTTTTATTATATTTAATTATACCATAACGAAGTTCATCTGACATTCCATCTGTATAATTATAATAGTTACTATTTAATTCACTAATTATTTTACTAAAGTCATGTTCACATTTATATATCTCATTAAAGTTTTTAAATAGGTCAGGTCCATTATAAGTTGTTAAATAAATAGTATCACAACTCATTCTTGCTGCATTAATTATTTGAGCTGGTTTATGACACATTACAATCATTTGAATATTATAATGTCTACCTTCAGTAAAATAATAACCTATATCCTTATTTAACCTATCACCCATATCATCAAGTACTATTACACAATTTTGAAATTTATGCATATTATTTTTTGTGATCATATTTATATCACATTTATTAAACCCAGTATAAAACTTATTAGACTCAGGATCTATCCAGTCCCTGTCATCTTTACAAACTATAACTTTATTTTTAGCTTGGTCTTGGTTTTGGTTTTGATCTTGAACTTGACCATGGTCTAAGTATAACTTCTATGTTTTACCCGTTCCAGTTCCACCATAAACAATAGTATGTAGTGGTGACTTTTCATATTCAAATCTAACTAGACTCCTATTCATAAATCCACCATAGCTTTCTTCTAGTTTTGTATATTTACTTGGTCTTGAATCATATATTATATAACAAATTCCAATTATAATAATAAAAAAACTGCACTACCTGTTTCCATTTTTATATAATAAATATAGATTTGATTTATATTTAGACTTAGACTTAGACTTAGATTTAATAAATTTATTATATAAAAATGCTCATCCTAACTTTTGAGGAATTCAATAATAAATTTAATATTGATAATAATGCTATGAGTGATATCAGAATAAAAGATATAGGTAAAGATATAAGTCTAACACCAATTGAGATTGTAATGAGAGATGATAAACCAGAAATGGTAAGTGAACCTAACTCTAACATTATTGTAAATCTACATCCAACTGAAGGTACACATTGGGTTTTAGTTATAAGAAGAGAAGATGGTCCAACATATTACTTTGATGGTTTTGGTGTAGAAACTCCACCATTATTCCTAGAAGAATATGTTGATCTAGGCTTTAATGAGAGAATACAACAATATGATGAATCTTATTGTGGGGCTTATTGTTTATATATGATCTATCTTATTGATAGAGGATTTAGAATTAAAAGTGCTTTGAATATTCTAGTTAATCAATGTAAATATCCAGGAATATATAATGAGTGTTTTTGTTTAAGTTGTAGTAAAGATAATGATGAGATTAATGATAATGATAAAGATAATGATAATGATTATGATCTACGAAGTAGCTTTGCTAATAATGATAATGATGATGATAATGATAATGATCTACGAAGTAGCTTTACTAATAATGATAATGTCAATCTCAATGATAATGATAATGTTAATGATATGGTTAATGATAATGTTAATGATAATGTTAATGATAATGATTATGTTAATGATAATGATAATTTTAATGTTAAGGACAATGTTAATGATAATGCTAATGATAATGTTAAGGATAATGATATTGTTAATGATAATGACAATGATGAGATTGTCTATCGGAGAAGTAGTTATAATCAGAGAAGCAGTCCTAATCTACGAATTAGTTATAATTCGAGAAGCGGTTTCACCGACCGATCAGGGGAATATATCACCCCCAAGAAAAAATATAATCCAAACAAATCCTATTGCTATTAATATAAATAATGATCTATATTCATGGTTAAATGATGATGATATAATTACTGAAGCTGCATTCCCAGATAACTTTAGATGTATAATATCTGGTCCTAGTGAATGTGGTGAGACATTCTTATTGAAAAAACTAATTCTAGCTAGTATATACTTTGATAAGCTATACATCATTGGACCTGCTGGTGATCAGTACCATGGTATAGAAAGAATAAACCCAAAAGCAGATGTTGAATTTATTAAAGATATAAAAGAATTACCATCTCCCGATAAACTACCCAAAGACTTAAAGAAACTAATGATATTCGGTCATGTTAGAGCCAAAGAACCAGTTATTAATGAATACTTTTGTAGAGGTAGACATAATAATTGCAATATGATATATCCTAATCAAAACCTGTTCTCTCTGGATAGGCAGAGTGTTAGAGAGGACTGTAATCTATTTATTTTATTTGAACAAAGAGGTAAAGTCCTCATATCTATATATCAAGATTTCTTTGATAATATTGAACTTAGTTATGATTTTGCTAATATATGTAATAAGGTATGGAAAGAGCCTTATAATTATATTGTCATTGATATAACTAAAAATAAAAATATTAATGGTAAATTAAGA
Source organism: Convolutriloba macropyga (assembly GCF_964194025.1). Taxonomy (NCBI): domain Eukaryota; kingdom Metazoa; phylum Xenacoelomorpha; order Acoela; family Convolutidae; genus Convolutriloba; species Convolutriloba macropyga. Next base: position 43,584,971 of record NC_134474.1, read on the forward strand.
ACTAATTGGGATCGGCGAGTTTTGTAGTTTAGTCTAAGTGTAAGTATAAGTATAAGTCTAAATCAAATGCAAAGTAAAACTTAATACATCACCATTAAAGTCTATAGGTCTTCCATGCTCATCTTTAATATGAAATTCTATATATTCTATTCTATCTTTAGTTACATTTTGATACAAGATATTAGTTGGCATAATATTTATCAAGTAACCTGGTGGTTCAGTTAGATTAAAAGTATATGGTATGTCTGTATCTTTACCATTATCTTTAGCTCCAGCTATCACATTACAATGAATGTTAATAGTACTAAAACCCATAATATCAATAATTTTCTGAGATTTATATCTACCTTTTTTATAAATTATTTTTCTAAATCCTAGTAATGAGGCTAGTGAGTTTTCTATATCAAAGCTGAGTGCTCCTTGTTTTATTTCCATTAAACATTTCATCGTATTCTTATCAGGTTCTATTATAACATTACCATCAGTTTCTTCTTTTATTAATTCTGCTATGTCAGTTAAGTCATATGCTCCCGGTGTAATAGTTGAATATAGCAATGGATAGGGTTAAGGTTAGGGTCAGAGCTAAGAGCCCGAGGTAAAGCTTCATCTTCTATAACAGTTTTAGCATATAAGAATTGATTATTTCTCCTATTCACATTAAACACCGAATTATAAACAGATAATCTAATTAAACCTAATTTTGTTGTATTAAGTATAGGTTCACTAAAGTTAAACTTTTCTGTTGGTTTTATCATTCTAAAGTTAAGTGTATGCTCTTCTTTAGTTTTAGTTAAAGCTTCGTGTATATTTTGTAGTTCATATAGAATCAAGTTGTCTGTCATTTTTTTATCTAATAAAAATGGATTTTAATTTGGATACAACTTATGGTTATAAAAATAATATACATAAAAGGAAGATTATAAAATATAAACCTAATAATCTAGCAACAATGAATACGGTTAATACTAATATTAATATCATTCTCAATAGAGAAGAGAATCACTTAAATTTGCGTGATTCATATCTAGAGATAGAGTTTGTTGTATCAGATGATGCTGGTGGTGTATTTGCCAATGATGCTAATATCAGATTAGTTAATTATGGTATGATGGCACTGTTTAGTTAAGTTAAGCTTGAAACTAGTGGTGGTAGGACTATTGAATATATAGATCATTGTCATCCTAATCTATTGATGTATAAGTTATTAACTAGTACTGGTGATGAATATGAGAGTGGTTTTGTTAGAAATCAGGGCAATAGAGATAGTCAACTTGAAGGTGACCATATTGCTGCACAACGAGGTCATATGTATATGATGGTTAAGATGAGTGATCTATTTGGTTTCGTAAATGATTTAGAAAAGATTATATATGGTTTAGGATTTAAAGTATTATTAAAAAGAAATAATAGTGATAGAGCTCTTTATAGAGTTTATGCTAATCCTGGTGCGGTTGCTAATGATGGTAATATAGAAATTAGAGATATCATGGTGTGTACCTAGTATTGATCCTAGTAATGATAATAGAATTATTGTGCAAAAGGGTTTAAGTAAAAAGAATAATGTAGACTTTAGTTATTATGAAAGAAAGACATTTTATAAGAATGTACCCAATGCTACTAACTTCTTGTTTGATCTCGGTATGGAAAGTGGTATGGAAAGACCGCAATATATAATAGTTGGTTTTGAAAATAATAATGTTAATGAACAAACTCAACTTAATGAACACTAATGCAAGTACATTTGATATAATGAATGTTACTGAATGTTATTGTAAGATTGGTAGTGAGTTTTATCCCGAGGATAGAATGAATATTAATTATGGAAACAATAATTATAATGAGGCTTTTAAAGAGATTGTTAGCTTTAATAAAGATTATAATGGGCTACCACATAATATAAAACCATATATAAATCATAGAACATTCAAAATAATTATAGAATATATGTATTTGATACTAGATATCAAAGGGATCATATAGGTCCACAACCAATACAACTTAATTTTAAATTTAGTGCTGCAGTTGCAGATGTTATATGTCATGCTTTAGTATAAACTAGAAAGGTTATTAGTGTGAATAGTGATGGTAATAAGATGGTTGATATAATATCATAGATATAATTTAAGTCATAGATATAATTTAAGTCATAGAAATAACTCTAGCGATAATTATAAATTTAGATATAACTTTAGCGATAATTTCAAATTATAGTATAATATAGTTATTGTTGTAATTATATACATAACCATATACTTATACTTATAGCTAGTCAGCTCTAATTGTTACTCTTGTTAATACCCAACTAATTCTTATTAGTATTAACAAAACCTTTAGCATAAATAATGTCTAATTTCTTTTTATTCTCTAGAGCCAACTCTCTAGCTTCAAGCTGAACCTTGGGCTTAGGCCCAGGCTTGGGTTTAGGCTTAATAATAACCAAGGGATTATACTTTTTAACTTCCATTATTTTTTATAAATAGAAATGAGTCTTTTAAATAAGTTCAAAACTAATTCATCTTGTGTTGGAGGTAGACATGAAAGTGGTACTGTTAATATAAGAGGAGCTATCACTTCAAAAGGTACTAAAATGTTAAAAGGTAATTGTGTTTTATGTAGAAGGAATAAATCAATGACAGTATCTGATGCAACAATAGAAGCAGAGGGATTGAAAGATTTCTTTAAAAGTGTTGGTAGGGCTACAGTTAACTTTGGAAAGAAGGTTGCCAATAATCCAGTAAGAGCATTAGAAATAGCAAGTAAAATAGGAAGTGCAGCTGCATCTAGAAACCCTAGAGCTGCTTTATCAGCCACACCCGATTTAATAAAATTTGCAACTACTGGTGAAGGTATAGAAGTAGTACAAAAAGGAAGAGGGTTATACTTAGGTACAAAGAAAAGATAATTATTTGATTATGATTATGATTATGTTTATATTTATGTTTATGATTATGATTATGATTATATTATGTTTATGATTATGATTATAACTAAGATTATGATTATATATTTATCGATCGGTGTAACCGCTTCGCGGATAAATATTAATACTAATATTATTATTACTAAAAACATTGTTATTACTAAGCACTAATATCTTTAATCTAAAAAAATACTCAGCTTGGTTTTCTTATTCTTCTTATAATCCTCATATAACTTAACAAATTCATCATACTCATCATTATCTATTTTATTATCATTCATTGATTTAGTATATAGTTTATTAAACTTATCACTAAACTGTTTACTTAACATATACATTTGTGAATACTTTATAATTTTATTTCTAATTTTAGTATTAATTGTTTTTGATAATGAACCACAATCATATACATTTATATCTTAATCAAAACCTGTTCTCTCTGGATAGATCGAGTGTTATAGAGAATTGTAATCTATTTATTTTATTTGAACAAAGAGGTAAAGTCCTAGCATCGATATATCAAGATTTCTTTAATAAGGTTAAACTTAGTTATAATGATTTTGCTAATATATGTAAAAAGGTATGGAAAGAGCCTTATAATTATATTGTCATTGATATAACTAAAAATAAAAATATTAATGGTAAACTAAGAATTAATTGGGATCGGAGAGTTTTGTAGTTTAGTCTAAGTGTAAGTATAAGTATAAGTCTAAATCAAATGTAAAGTAAAACTTAATACATCACCATTAAAGTCTATAGGTCTTCCATGCTCATCTTTAATATGAAATTCTATATATTCTATTCTATCTTTAGTTACATTTTGATACAAGATATTAGTTGGTATAATATTTATCAAGTAACCTGGTGGTTCAGTTAGATTAAAAGTATATAGTATGTCTGTATCTTTACCATTATCTTTAGCTCCAGCTATCACATTACAATGAATGTTAATAGTACTAAAACCCATAATATCAATAATTTTCTGAGATTTATATCTACCTTTTTTATAAATTATTTTTCTAAATCCTAGTAATGAGGCTAGTGAGTTTTCTATATCAAAGCTGAGTGCTCCTTGTTTTATTTCCATTAAACAATTCATTGTATTCTTATCAGGTTCTATTATAACATTACCATCAGTTTCTTCTTTTATTAATTCTGCTATGTCAGTTAACTCATATGCTCCCGGTGTAATAGTTGAATATAGCAATGGGATTCCTTTATAATTATGATTAAGTATAGATGTAATGTTTGTAAGGTTAGGGTCAGAGCTAAGTGCCCGAGGTAAAGCTTCATCATCTTCTATAACAGTTTTAGCATATAAGAATTGATTATTTCTCCTATTCACATTAAACACCGAATTATAAACAGATAATCTAATTAAACCTAATTTTGTTGTATTAAGTATAGGTTCACTTAAGTTAAACTTTTCTGTTGGTTTTATCATTCTAAAGTTAAGTGTATGCTCTTCTTTAGTTTTAGTTAAAGCTTCGTGTATATTTTGTAGTTCATAGAATCAAATTGTCTGTCATTTTTTATCTAATAAAAATGGATTTTAATTTGGATACAACTTATGGTTATAAAAATGATATACATAAAAGGAAGATTATAAAATATAAACCTAATAATCTAGCAACAATGAATACGGTTAATACTAATATTAATATCATTCTCAATAGAGAAGAGAATCACTTAAATTTGCGTGATTCATATCTAGAGATAGAGTTTGTTGTATCAGATGATGCTGGTGGTGTATTTGCTAATGATGCTAATATCAGATTAGTGAATTATGGTATGATGGCATTGTTTAGTTCAATTAAGCTTGAAACTAGTGGTGGTAGGACTATTGAATATATAGATCATTGTCATCCTAATCTATTGATGTATAAGTTATTAACTAGTACTGGTGATGAATATGAGAGTGGTTTTGTTAGAAATCAGGGCAATAGAGATAGTCAACTTAAAGGTGACCATATTGCTGCACAACGAGGTCATATGTATATGATGGTTAAGATGAGTGATCTATTTGGTTTCGTAAATGATTTAGAAAAGATTATATATGGTTTAGGATTTAAAGTATTATTAAAAAGAAATAATAATGAGAGAGCTCTATATAGAGTTAGTGCTAATCCTGGTGCAGTTGCTAATGATGGTAATATAGAAATTAGAGATATCATGGTGTGTACCTAGTATTGATCCTAGTAATGATAATAGAATTATTGTGCAAAAGGGTTTAAGTAAAAAGAATAATGTAGACTTTAGTTATTATGAAAGAAAGACATTTTATAAGAATGTACCCAATGCTACTAACTTCTTGTTTGATCTTGGTATGAAAGTAGTATGGAAAGACCGCAATATATAAAAGTTGGTTTTGAAAATAATAATGTTAATGAAAAAACTCATGATGCAAGTACATTTGATATAATGAATGTTACTGAATGTTATTGTAAGATTGGTAGTGAGTTTTATCCCGAGGATAGAATGAATATTAATTATGGAAACAATAATTATAATGAGGCTTTTAAAGAGATTGTTAGCTTTAATAAAGATTATAATGGGCTACCACATAATATAAAACCATATATAAATCATAGAACATTCAAAATAATTATAGAATATATGTATTTGATACTAGATATCAAAGGGATCATATAGGTCCACAACCAATACAACTTAATTTTAAATTTAGTGCTGCAGTTGCAGATGTTATATGTCATGCTTTAGTATAAACTAGAAAGGTTATTAGTGTGAATAGTGATGGTAATAAGATGGTTGATATAATATCATAGATATAATTTAAGTCATAGATATAATTTAAGTCATAGAAATAACTCTAGCGTTAATTATAAATTTAGATATAACTTTAGCGATAATTTCAAATTATAGTATAATATAGTTATTGTTGTAATTATATACATAATCATATACTTATACTTATACTTATAGCTAGTCAGCTCTATAAGTTACTCTTGTTAATACCCAACTATTTCTTATTAGTATTAACAAAACCTTTAGCATAAATAATGTCTAATTTTTTTTATTCTCTAGAGCCAAGCCTCTAGCTTCAAGCTTAACCTTGGGTTTAGGCCCAGGCTTGCGTTTAGGCTTAATAATAACCAAGGGATTATACTTTTTAACTTCCATTATTTTTTATAAATAGAAATGAGTCTTTTAAATAAGTTCAAAACTAATTCATATTGTGTTGGAGGTAGACATTATAGTGGTACTGTTAATATAAGAGGAGCTATCACTTCAAAAGGTACTAAAATGTTAAAAGGTAATTGTGTTTTATGTAGAAGGAATAAATCAATGACAGTATCTGATGCAACAATAGAAGCAGAGGGATTGAAAGATTTCTTTAAAAGTGTTGCTAGGGCTACAGTTAACTTTGGAAAGAAGGTTGCCAATAATCCAGTAAGAGCATTAGAAATAGCAAGTAAAATAGGAAGTGCAGCTGCATCTAGAAACCCTAGAGCTGCTTTATCAGCCACACCCGATTTAATAAATTTGCAACTACTGGTGAAGGTATAAAAGTAGTACAAAAAGGAAGAGGGTTATACTTAGGTACAAAGAAAAGATAATTATTTGATTATAATTATGATTATGTTTATATTTATGTTTATGATTATGATTATGATTATATTATGATTATATTATGTTTATGATTATGATTATAACTAAGATTATGATTATATATTTATCGATCGGTAACCGCTTCGCGGATAAATATTAATACTAATATTATTATTACTAAAAACATTGTTATTACTAAGCACTAATATCTTTAATCTAAAAAAATTCTCAGCTTGTTTTTATTATTCTTCTTATAATCCTCATATAACTTAACAAATCCATTATACTCATCATTATCTATTTTATTATCATTCATTGATTTAGTATATAGTTTATTAAACTTATCACTAAACTGTTTACTTAACATATACATTTGTGAATACTTTATAATTTTATTTCTAATTTTAGTATTAATTGTTTTTGATAATGAACCACAAACAGTTGCTGTAGCAAAAGCTGTTGGTATAGAATAAGCTAATCCTATACCTGTTAATGAAACTGATGTTGTTGTTGCAGTTGTTGCTATTGATGATAATACTATTTCTGTTATCTCAGCTATGTTAATATAATTCCTATATCTACTTAACTTCTTATTATAGTTATTAGTTTAAGTTTCATAATAATTTCTAATATCTTTTATAATGTTAATAGTGTTGTTAAATTTATTATTAGCCTGAATCTTTTCGTTTATCAATCTTTCTGATACTGATGACAAATCTGGATATAGTAATCTCTCACTCGGTGCTGTTGGATTGGTCATTGCTTTGCTTGTTTTCATTAGTAAAAATTCTTTCTATTTCTTTCATTATATCTTCTTGATTAAAACTATAATGCATCTCAAGTCTGTCTTTCTCTTTATTATCAAGTAACTTACTTTGTAAAAGTATAGCAATTATATATTGTACTATAACACCTCTAAGAGATTTATTATATTCTTTCATTTCTCTCAGACCGTTAGTAAACATTTCATCTAAGTGTATGTTAGTTATATTCTGATTAAACTTATTATTATCAAATTCTTGCTTTAATTGATTATATTTAGAGATAGTATCTGCAGCAACTTTATTACAAAACTTAACAGTATTTCTGACTTCATTTGTTGATTCAATAAACTCATTAATTAGTTCTTCATTAAATTGTGTTTCATTTAGTTGTAATGTTTTAGTTGTAACTTTATCAAAGTCACCCTTTCTTAGTTCAGTTATGTTTCTACTTAAAATGTCTATTTTATTAGAAGAGCATAATAAGTTATTGTCACAATACTCTTTATTAACAACATCTTTTTCATCTATCGGAGGATGTACATTTGTAATTTTATAGGTATCCTTCATATCAATATTATCATTATCTTCTAGGAATAACCCACGAGCCTTACTTAGTGTTAAGTTGTTTCCATTCCCTATATGATGTTTCGCTTGATTGATTCTGTTTCTTGTCATTATTTATTTTAAGAAATATATTTAATGGTTCCAAAACCTTATTATTAGATTCAAAATCAAACTCGGATTTCAATAGTTCCTGTTCATAATATTTGCCTTCTATTATCTCTCCATTAATATCTTCTATTTTATATGTTGGTGGATGTGTTTTTAGAACTTCATTCACTTTAAACAATTCTCTATTCCAATTAGAAGTGTAACCTTTAGAGAAGATATTACGTTTATCTACATTTCTAACATAATCACCAACGTTAAGTTTACCCTTAATAATGTTACAACAGCATCATTTAATATATTTACCCAATTACCATCGCCATTGATGAACATAGGTTTATCTATTATGTGTAATAATGTTCTATTAAATCTCTCTATAAACACAGCCTTTAAATCACTAAGTAGAATATAGCTCTATCCCTGAAGCGGCTTTGCCGGTTCCATATTCTTTAAGTAATGATTTAAATGTTTTATTGTAAAACTCACTACCTCTATCTACCCATAACTTTTCTGGTTTTCTAGATTCAGAGCCACCTTGTGGATGTTCACTTAATACTATTTTAAAACCATTAGTTATAGATAAACCAGATTTATTCTTTAATGGAATAGTCCATGCATATTTTGTGAATATATCTATAACTGTTAATATAAACTTATAATTATTATTGTATTTACTTAGAGATGACTTATCAATTAAATCAGCTGACCATGTTTCATCTTTATATAGTGGTATTATTCTTTGTCTTTTAAACTTTGTTATTTGAGGACTGAATACTTCTTTAGCCAGTTGTTGTTGTTGTTTTTCTATCGTTTTATTTATGGACATAGTCATCTGCGAAGCAGGTTCCCTGATGGACGTAGTCATGGTTTCACCTATTTACCATAATTAAAAACAAAATTATCTAGTTGGTTTTGATTAATAATATTCATAGATAATAATTGCTTAGATATATCTAGCATTTCATCATATAACCCATCAGTACCAGCTTTTGTTTCTAGTATTAATAATTCTAGTCTTTCTACTAAATTATTTGGGTTGCCATTTAATCCCCTGCCAAATATATCATCTCTTACCTCCATTATACGTTTTATTGTTCTATATCTAGCACTTTTCTTATCCCCTTTTCCTAAATCATATCTAATATCTTTTAAAAACCTTTTAATTTTGTTTTCATCTTCCTCAACCTTATCATCATATGTTACATTTGATTTAGTAAGGAAATCAGTAAATCCTTCTGAAAACTCATATACAATATCCCTAACTAAAAATGCACACTGCTCTAGAGTTATATCAACACCATTCATTTTATATCTCCTACTAGGTAAATCTACGAGTTCTAATTTTAATTGAGGATTAGTTTGAGCCCCCATGTCATGAAGAAGTTTGGCTGTTTTTGTATCAACATAAACTGGTGCTATATCTTGAGTTTGCTTTATGGTCCCCTTTAACGTTTCACCCATCTTGGAAGCAGTTTCATTAAACTGGTAACCAGCTTGCTCGATCTGCGAAGCAGTTTCACCAATCATCTTAGTTTGTTTATCTAACTCTTGATTTTGCCAATCTATTGCTCTTAATGTTTGTTCACTTAATGCTAGATTCTGTTCATTGTTTGCATTTAGTGTTTTAGTTAAAGGATCAAATAACTCTTCTATTTCACCATAATATTCTTGTTGTTTTAATTTATCTTCTAATCTATTCTTTCTGTTTAGTTTTTCAAGATAGTTTAATTCTATATGTTCATCTAGCTTAGTCATTTTATATGTATTGAAAAATTATAATAAGAGTAAAAAATGGATAATGAAAATAGCTTCTCTCTTAATCTAAAAAGATGTTTAGCTTGTAAAAGAAGTTGTAATACTATAGATGAGTTTATTGATCATATTAAGGAATCAAATCATGATGATTTAATAATTTCAACTTATTCTAAATATGTAGATGGGGCTAAGAAGATAATAAAATTTCTAGAATATAATAAAAATATAATAGCTGGAGCTACACTACATAAGAATACAATCATGGGAGACACTATGGAAAATTATATGGCTCAGATAATGATTTATAATATACTAACTACCGACCATATGGATGTAATAAATGAATTAGGTCTATAATTATTTGTTATAAAAATTAACAAAGCTCATTATATAATATAATAGCAACTTCAATTAACTTTCTATCATCATTAATGGTTAGTTCTAGAATATTATTAACCAGTAGGTCTTTGTCTCCATCTAATGATCTGCGAAGCAGTTTCACTGATGCTTGGCGGATCATTTTTATTAAATCTCTTTTGAATAGATATAGATTCTCATCATGAGGATAGCTTTTAATATTATTTACATAAAATCTTTTATCATCAAATGTGTTTAGACTAATCTTACTTGTTTTTGTTGTTGTCATGTTATCACCAACTTTTTGTATTCTACATTCATCTACTGTTCTCTGTGTATTATTCATTAATGCATCATAATAATCTATGTGCCTAGCATTATTATGCTTCTTTATTCCTTTTTCTTTAGTGTTTTTTGGATAATTTTTGAAACTATATGTTTTGGGGGACAATGCTATAAATTCCTCCATAATCCTACTCCCCAGCTCGTGCTTAAACTTGCCGGGGACTTTATTATTAGTTTTCATAGGTATGTCTAGATTACTTAAGTCCATATGCTCATCACTAACTTTACCTTCACTATAACTTGATACGAAACTGTCCGTATCCATATAGTGAAGTGTTAGATCTTTGAGGGATGGTTGTAGAATATTATAGAATACATCATACATGTGTAATTTACTTAATTCTAAGATAGTAACACCTACATATGCTGGAGAATCATATTCTATTTTTTTCTTTATATATTCTATTTGGCTATAATCTCTATATCTAGTTATATTCTTAAATGTTGGTTTACTTACACTTTTCATTATCTTTTCTTCATCATGCAAGAACTTGCTTTGAAAGAAGTGTAGAGGATTCATGCACATTCTTCCATATAATGAGTTATTCATTAATTTCCTTACATCCTTTTCTGCTTCACTTTTAGCTGTTGCTCTTTTATTTGTATTGTTTTGTATATAATCGCTACATATATAATCTTGTTTAAGTTTAATTATTCTATGTATTTTTGTTACTTTTACTCCCATCTTAACATAGAACTTTAACATCCTATAATGAACCATATATTCTGTTTTGTTGTTTTGGTCTAAGATTAATTTCTCTGTTCTTGCTTTACTCTTCTCTCTTTGTCGGTATCCCAATTCATTATCATTTATCTTTCTCTTATTAGGCATTAGTGCTAACTGTTCTGTTCTCTCTTTACATTTATTAATATAATCAATATCACAAACTATATAGTAACCATGATCACTATCATCTGGAGTATTCAATATTACATCTAGAGTAGTAGTAGTAATAAACTCAAAATCCTTATAAGGTAACTTTTGCATCATTGCATAACCATATAGGTTGTTTGCGTCTATGTATCATATATTTCTATTAATAACTTTCTCATTAAAATTTGCGAAGCAGGTTCCCTGATTAGTATTAGTATTAGTACTAGTATTAGTATTAGTATTATCATTAATATTAGCATTAGTATTACTATCTGCGAAGCAGGTTCCCTGATTATTTATATATCTATCACCCATTATTCCGCATATACCACCTCGCTTTGCTCCAACAAAATCATCGAGCATTTGTTTATCTTGTAATGTATCTAATGTTACACCGCTTGACATTAACCAACAACCAAAACTATAACCCGGGAGACTAACGTAATGTAGTGGATTGAGCTTGAATTCTTTCATACTTAGTTTAACATATTCATTCATGCAGTAGTCTAATATTTCCACATCATTTTGTAAATACTCTATAGTTAGATCTTTACCAGTTTTATGACTGTTGTCTTTATTAAAGATATCGACATCTTCTTGTGTTGGTAATTTATTATGTAGAGAGGATTTAAAGTCTTCTATTTTTAGATTACCTATAACTTCTTGGTAATCATCCAAACCAAAGTATTCATATGGATATAATGTTTTAGTTTTACATCCGTATATCTTTGCCATTTGATCTAGAGGCATAGCTAAGAAGTTATAACTGTCTAAGAATTTGAGACAACCAATGCTAAACATCTTAGATTTACCAGCAGCTAGTGGTATGTTATCTACTTTTCTTTTATCATTATTCTGTTTAAAGAGTTCACTGTATAGTAGGCTGAAGTTATAGCCAGAGCCATTATGGATCATTACTGGAATGAAGTTTTGCTGTTTGTATCTTAGGTTACATATTTTACATGCTGGTCCTCTATATTTACCAGTTTCATGACAATGATCTCTTACTTTATTAATACATGTTTTACTGCAGATATGACAAGTGTTATTAGTTTCATGATATAATTTATCTTCTTCTGTGAATATCATCTTTTCGTTATGTTTGAAATTATTCTCAGTTTCTATTTCTAACAGATCTCTAGCAAATCTTTTGATGCAGCCTAGACCGAAGTAGTGCTTGAAGTTACCTTGCCAGGTGTAACCCACAGCTATTGGAATATGTTTAGCTATTACATATTTTAAATCATTAGTTGAGACATCGGTGAAACCGCTTCGTGGATCAACAATGCAACATTCTATATCGGCAGTTATATTTTTTATATTCTGACGTTTGTGTTCATTTACAAAAGTAATATGTTTTTTCTTAGGACAAACAATCTCTGGTTTGAATAAGGTGCTGCATTCGTGTTTATCATATTTAATTTGTGAGTTAAACCAATAGGTACACCTATCACAATAATAATATTTAATGTTGTTTTTATTTGGTCGTTCTAACAAGGTTTCTATATTTTTTATTAGGGCACAGTGTTCTATTTGACCATTACTCCAAACTAGTATTCTTACATCTGTTCTATCTTTATTAAAATCATCCACTTGTTTAAACAATTCTATTTTACCATTACCACAAGGTGTGTATACCCAAATATTATTATTATACAATTTCTGTATTCTTATTATATAAGCAAAATCATCTTCATGTTGTTGTCTTGGTTTAATTAGTTTATCTACATATTTACTTTCTCGAGTTGCATGGCGTGGGGCGGGATGTAGCCAAGCAGTTATAGTTAGTTGTAAGCAATTGTATTTATAACTACGTATATTTAATATCGATTTAGAGTTTTTGAGATCTGGAGGTAAATCTATATAACTACCAATAGATGCTTTAGTTGGTTCAATGTTTAACTGAATACTTCTTATTCCAAGAAACTCAAAATCATAACCATAACCTTCATATATTTCCTTTTCGAAATCTAGCCACCGATTGAAGTCACCATATTCATATATTGCATTATTATTAATATAATCAGTATTGAAAAATATTTTAGTACTTTTAACTTCTTCTTTGGTTCTCTTCTTATAATCACATTCAGCCGTGATCTTATATTTAAAACTCTTAACTTTACGAAACTGGTAACAGTTTTTAATTTCTTCTAAAGAGTAATTAGTTGCTTCATCTATATCTTCAATGTAATTCCCACCTTTATCAGTAATATAAAATTCTCTCATATTCTGACTTGAGTTTATATCGAAGTCTTCTGTGTTTTCTAGATACATGCGATTGTGACTATATGAATGAGTAGTTACAGCTACTTTAATTCTAAATTCTTCATGACATTCTTTACATTCATACTTAATTCTGGTGTAGATATCCTCTTCAGTTTTAGTTTTAGGTTTGGTGGCTGGTTTAGTTTTAATAATATAATGATCTTCATCCAAATTATACACCCTCTCCGAGATTTCCTCTTCTTCAGACTCAAACATTTTCTCCAATAGTTCCTTATGTTTGAGATCGTATGATTGATGCCTGTATAAAGCCTTCTTTGATTCAAAGGATAGATTACAGACATCGCAGAAGTTTATGACACTAGTATTAGTTGATTGAGACATGATGTATTTTTTAAGGGAAATAATCAAAAAATAATATTTCGAAAAATGAAAATGAAATGCAAAAAGTGTATAAATAAACCTTGGAAAGAATGTTGTAATAATTGTAAAGAATTAGAATATTCTTGTTATGTTTGTAAAAATATGGTTAAAGTGAAAGATTATATAGAACATTTGGGATATCATTATTCTGATCCTGATCAATATCTAACATGTAGTATGTGTTAAGTTTATAAACATATATCATTATATAGATTTAGAAATAGGAAATGTAGACTATGTATTTATCTTCATAGATATAGATATGGTCACACGAGAAATCAATTCAGAGAGCATGTTTATAAGTATAATATTCAAGAAGACATAGAAAAACACTAATCACTGTGTTTCCACCGATCTTAGTGTTTTTTGACTGTATACCCATCACAGTGTGTCACATATACAGTCTCACTGTAGGGATCACTGATCAACCTTACTGTGAATTTGTTTTTTATCTCACTTAGTTTTATAGTATTTCATCAGAGTCGGGGGGACGTTCACTGGAGTCAGTGAGGAAGGAACCCCAAACATTCCGTTTGCTAAAGCAACTTAACTAGACTCGATGATTTAACCACTACACCAAGTGAGACAGAAAGTTTAAGTTTTAGATTGATTAAATATTGATTTGGGATATGAAAATTTTTATTATTTTAATATTTCTTTCAATTTTTATTCAAGTTTTTCGCAAGTTGGTTTTACGTGCTTTTTACACGGTCTCATCTTCGAAGCAGTTTCACTGATTAGTTTTATACTAGTATCTGGGGACGTCCACTGGAGTCAGTGAGGATAGAACCCGAACTATCCGTCTGATAATGGTTAATTACCAGCTTAACTCTGTACTAGTGGCTTGCACTAAGTGAGACAAGAAATGATAGATTTAAAATATAAAAGAAGTGAATATAGAGCTAATATATAGTAGTGGATAAAACAAGGGATTCAACAAACAGTAAAATTTGGCCCGATTCGACATGCGCGATTAGCGTTAGGAGAAAGGGACAAATTTTACTGGTGGTTGAATCCCTTGTTTTATCCACTACTTACTTTCATAAATAAAGTTAGTCAATGAATCATCTCAAAAGTTAAGAGCTTTATTTATGAAAGTATGCAATAAATATAAGCAATTCATTCTGTCACAGAATCTTTATTCACCCTTTAGCCGAGGCCTTTAGTTTTTGCAAAATTGTATTTCAAAAACGGGTTGTTTGAAATCGAAGTCGTTGAAAAAGTTTTCAGTTAAGTTTTTAGTCGAAAAGATATTTTTTTTCTAAACAAGGTGTTTTACAAAACAATACTTTGGAAAAATATAATTCTGAAAGTTTTTTTTCAAAATTACGGTTTTTTGGATACACATTTTTGCTCAAAAAGCATTTAT
Source organism: Convolutriloba macropyga (assembly GCF_964194025.1). NCBI lineage: Eukaryota > Metazoa > Xenacoelomorpha > Acoela > Convolutidae > Convolutriloba > Convolutriloba macropyga. Next base: position 43,600,240 of record NC_134474.1, read on the forward strand.
TTAAACCAATAGCAAAGAAATCGATTTTTTTAGGACATCGATACTATTAAAAAAAGGCTATATGAAACAGAAGTGTGAATTCAAATTCAACTTTTGTTATCACGTTTTAAAAAAGCAGTACCAAACAAAAAGTAGTACAATACCAGTTAGCATTTCATAAGCATCCGAAAATTTTTCTTGAGCATATAAAGGGAGAAAGAGAAAATAAGTCAGTCAATGAATCATCTCAAAAGTTGAATCAATGAATCATCTCAATGCTCAAGAAAAATTTTCGAATTCTTATGAAATGATAAATGCTAACTGGTATTATACAACTTTTTGTTTGGTACTGCTTTTTTAAAACGTGATAACAAAAGTCGAATTTGAATTCACACTTCTGTTTCAGATAGCATTTTTTAGAGTATCTATGTCCTAAAAAAATTAGATTTTGCTTTTGGTTTAAATAAATGCTTTTTGTGCAAAAATGTGTATAGAAAAAACCGTAAATTTGAAAAAAAAACTTTTAGAATTGTATTTTTTCCAAAGTATTGTTTTGTGAAACGCCCTTTTTTAGAAAAAATGTCTTTTCGACTAAAAACTTAACTAAAAACTGGTTTTTTCAACGACTTCGATTTCAAACAAACCGTGTTTGAAATAAAATTTTGCAAAAACTTAAGTTCTAAAATATTTTGTTGAAATGTTATTTATTCTGATGATCTTTTTTTCACATTTTTGAGAAACGAATTTTTTATAAGAATTAAAGTTTACAAAAAAACGCAATTTTGACAAATTACAACGAAATTAATTTGTTAGCAACGTTGAAAAACAGTTTTGCAGAAATTAGAATCCTATGCGACCTTTTTTAGAGCAATCTTTTGTATCAAAACTTTTTGCAGCAAAGACTTTTTTCGTCTACATAGTAAATACGACAATTTTTTAAGAAGTAAATTTTACATAAAACGAATTTTTGACAGAAATTAGAAAAATTAATTGTTTAACAATACTGTATTCAAAAACGCTTTTTTCAATCAAAAATTAGAATTTTGCAATAATTAAAATTCTATCGCACAATTTTTAAAGCGAAAGTTTTTTGTATAAATTGTTTGCAGAAAAAGCATTTCTTGTCAAATTTACATATTGGGTGTTTTGTGGCAAGACTCTGGGGAAATTCGGAGGAAATAGAGTGTTTTTTGGCAAGAATCGAATATTTGCTAGAATTTGGGAAAATAGGGAAGGAAATAATATGCTTGGCAAAAATTGGATTATTTTTGCAAAAATTTGAGTAAATTGGGAGGAAAATAAATTTTCATTGACAATTTGGCCAAAATTGCGTATTTTGCACCACGAACTGAAAGTTTTTAGGCAAGAGCTGGTTATTGCTGGCCAGAAAAGGGTATTTTTTGCAATAACTGGATACTTTATGGCACAAATTGGGTGTTAATTGGCGGAAATTGGGTATTTTTGACATGAATTACTTTGAATTTTTGGTAACTATTAATTTATGGCAGAAACTGTTTATTTTTTGGCAAAAATTGGTAATTCTGGGCAGAGATTGAGGATTTTTGCAGGAATTTGTAAAACTTGGTTATTTTGCCAAAGTTGGGTTTTTTGGCAGAAATTGATTGTTTTTGGCGAAAATTTTATACTTTTGTAATAACAGAAACAACTTTTGTCGCAATAATGTCCCTGAAATTTTAATAGCTTGTTAACACCCTAGATTTTTCTCTTTAAATTAAAATTTATTCAAATTTTTTCAAATGCCTATCTCACTTATATGACAACTTATCTTTTGAATCATTAGAGGCCTCAAAACTGGCAAAAATCGCAAGAGAGCTCCTGTAAATCAATTCAATGAATTGGATGAGAAACTTAAAACTTCCTTACCTGACCAGCAGCCCAATTGAATAATTGATAAAAAAGAGTAAAAAACATGGCAAATATTAAAAAAAAACTTGCTTGATATAAAATAGGCAATCAGAGACAGGAGGCAATCAAAAATATAGAAAAGATTGAAAATAAAAACTACGATTCGCCTGAGTTTCTTGGTGTCAGTAAACTCAAAATTAGAATTGCGATGTTCAAATTTAAGCATAAACGCAGCACCGACCTGATAACAGGTTTTATTGAAGACTTGAACCTGACAAATATTCCGGAAATTTAAAAGAAAACCGAATTCGTCGCGAATTGCCTTATTCTGCATACTTTTGCTAGTTGTTTAATTCCACCTTTCGGTCTAGGAAAAATCAGGGTACTCAGATAAGCGACAAACAGAAAACGATAAAAAACAGAACACAAAACCAGAGAAAAATTGCTCAAAGTTCTTGACGCTATTGGTCCCACAACCAAACGTAGCCGCGAAGATTTCAGCCATAATCATTTAGTCGAAACCTTTTAAAAGCCCTGTTGGTCACTAGTGATTGAAAACCTCTGCAAATGACAAAAATTTTTAAAATTCATCAAAAAGTTGGAGCTCGATATTATCTTAAAAATCATTCTGTTAAGGTAAAAAACAGTAACCCATCGTAAAACTGCAAAAAAAATTCTAGGCCTCTAAAAATTGAAATCTTGAAAACCATTCCATTGCAAGTAGAAACTATGCAGTACCCTATTATCAAAAACTACTGTTCAATTTTAATATTGTCATTATATTATTTTAGCACAATAAATAACCATGTCTTGGACTATATATCTTGAGAAATTGTCTGGTTTCAGGTTTCAGAAAATCTTCTTAGAAAATCTCGCCATATCTTGTAGATATTGAAATTATCACATTTGGATTGTACCTTAAAAGTTACCCTGTTAAGATTTACTTCCACACAATTCCAAAAATAACTAATTTTTGGTCTCAGGTTTCAGAAACTGAAACTTCTGAAAAATCAAATTGTAGAATTGTTTAGGGTTAGATCACTGTTTAAATCTGTTGAAAAACAATCTATATGCAGTTACTATAGCCTACAATTCAGGAAGAACGTTTTTTGTGGTTTCCGGTTTGAAAAACTAAAACTACAAAATCACAAACCTCCCATCTTTTTTTCACCCTGAAATGAGCACCAGAGATCAACTTCAAAAAATACCCTACGAAGTTGTACTGTAACATACATTTTCTTAAAAAGCTTATTTTAGTTTGACGTTTTAGACCCTGAAACTACAGTAAAACATTAACTTTCAATTTTTTCTGTGCTGTAGTCATTTTTCGTGAAATCAGCGTTAAAACACGCTTTAATCGACTTATGTTTTTTTAAGGTTTCATGTTTCAGAAATCTTTGCCTTCCGAAATCTTAGTGCAAAAAAAACAATTGAACCAACAATTACGCAAAATTTGCGGAGGTAAACGCAACGTTTTATTATAATAAAAAATTGTAAAAAAAATGGGTTGAAATTGTAGAATAGCATTCAAGTCAAAAGCTCAATAATATGCCGTTGCCAAGCAAACTCAAAAATTCAAAGACTTCAAAAGACAATTCATTTTTCTATAACCAGAACAGTTGCAACTTCATTATTGAAACTGAGTCCTGCTTTGAGTCTTCTTCGTAATCCAGAACACAATTCTAAACTTTCATATTACATTACGATAATTTGCAATTGGTTACATACTTCTTGCATAGGTTAATTATATATGCACCATTCTGCCAAAATGAACGCGTCGCATGTAGAAAAAACTATTTTGTGGATAGAAACGCTTTTCTGCCAACCAAAACGCTACATGGTAAAGCACTTTGGGTTTCAAAAGAAACCTGTAGAAAATCAAACTCCTCTTCGTTAAGACCATAACAGCCTCAGCTATCTGCGCGGCATTTCGGACAGCTCAGCGAATAAGAACTGAAGGTTGTGAACTCAGCCTATTATGTGTACTATCATACAGGACGACTAGCGGGGCACTGAAACTTATCGATTATCAATAAAAGAATAATTTTTTTCAAAATCGGCTGCTTTTTGAGATCAGTTGCTTCTGTGATTTAATAATTTTTGTAATAACAGAAACAAATTTTGTCGCAATAATGTCCCTGAAATTTTAATAGCTTGTTAACACCCTAGATTTTTCTCTTTAAATTAAAGTTTATTCAAAATTTTTCAAATGCGTATCTCACTTATATGACAACTTATCTTTTGAATCATTAGAGGCCTCAAAACTGGCAAAAATCGCAAGAGAGCTCCCGTAAATCAATCCAATGAATTGGATGAGAAACTTAAAACTTCCTTACCTGACCAGCAGCCCAATTGAATAATTGATAAAAAAGAGTAAAAAACATGGCAAATATTAAAAACTTGCTTGATATAAAATAGGCAATAAGAGGCAGGAGGCAATCAAAAACATAGAAAAGATTAAAAATAAAAACAACGATTCGCCTGAGTTTCTTGGTGTCAGTAAACTCAAAACTAACTAGAATTGCAATGTTCAAATTAACGCATAAACGCAGCACCGACCTGATAACAGGTTTTATTGAAGACTTGAACATGACAAATATTCCGGAAACTTAAAAGAAAACGGAATTCGTCGCGAATTGCCTAATTCTGTATACTTTTGCTAGTTGTTTAATTCCACCTTTCGGTCTAGGAAAAATCAGGGTACTCAGATAAGCGACAAACAGAAAACGATAAAAAACAGAACACAAAACCAGAGAAAAATTGCTCAAAGTTCTTGACGCCATTGGTCCCACAACCAAACGTAGCCGCGAAGATTTCAGCCATAATCATCTAGTCGAAACCTTTTAAAAGCCCTGTTGGTCCCTAGTGATTGAAAACCTCTGCAAATGACAAAAATTTTCAAAATTTATCAAAAAGTTGGAGCTTTTGATATTATAAGCTTAAAAATCATTCTGTTGAGGTAAAAAACAGTAACCCATCGTAAAACTGCAAAAAAATCTAGGCCGCTAAAAATTGAAATCTTGAAAACCATTCCACTGCAAGTAGAAACTATGCAGTACCCTATTATCAAAAACTACTGTTCAATTTTAATATTGTCATCATATTATTTGAGCACAATAAATAACCATGTATTGGACTATATATCTTGAGAAATTGTTTGGTTTAAGGTTTCAGAAAATCTTCTTAGAAAATTTCGCCATATCTTTTGGACATTGAAATTATCACCTTTGGATTGTACCTTAAAAGTCACCATGTTAAGATTTACTTCCACAAAATTCCAAAAATCCAAAAATTCCAACAATTTTTGGTCTCAGGTTTCAGAAACTGAAACTTCTGAAAAATCAAAACGTAGAATTGTTTAGGGTTTGATCACATTTTAAATCTGTTGAAAAACAATCTATTTGCAGTTACTATAGCCTACAATTCGGGAAGAACGTTTTTTGTGGTTTCCGGTTTGAAAAACTAAAACTACAAAATCACAAACCTCCCATCATTTTTTCACCCTGAAATGAGCACCAGAGATCATCTTCAAAAAATACCCTACGAAGTCGTACTGCAACATACATTTTCTTAAAAAGATTATTTTAGCTGGACGTTTTAGAACCTGAAACTAGAGTAAAACATTAACTTTCAATTTTTTCTGTTCTGTAGTCTTTTAGTGAAATCAGCGTTAAAACACGCTTTAATCGACTGTTATGTTTTTTCTTTGATCGACACGCTTTAATCGACTGTTATGTTTCAGAAATCTTTGCCTTCCGAAATCTTAGTGCAAAAAAAACAATTGAACCAACAATTACGCAAAATTTGCGGAGGTAAACGCAACGTTTTATTATAATAAAAAATTGTAAAAAAAAATGGGTTGAAATTGTAGAATAGCATTCAAGTCAAAAGCTCAATAATATGCCGTTGCCAAGCAAACTCAAAAATTCAAAGACTTCAAAAGACAATTCATTTTTCTATAACCAGAACAGTTGCAACTTCATTATTGAAACTGAGTCCTGCTTTGAGTCTTCTTCGTAATCCAGAACACAATTCTAAACTTTCATATTACATTACGATAATTTGCAATTGGTTACATACTTCTTGCATAGGTTAATTATATATGCACCATTCTGCCAAAATGAACGCGTCGCATGTAGAAAAAACTATTTTGTGGATAGAAACGCTTTTCTGCCAACCAAAACGCTACATGGTAAAGCACTTTGGGTTTCAAAAGAAACCTGTAGAAAATCAAACTCCTCTTCGTTAAGACCATAACAGCCTCAGCTATCTGCGCGGCATTCCGGACAGCTCAGCGAATAAGAACTGAAGGTTGTGAACTCAGCCTATTATGTGTACTATCATACAGAACGACTAGCGGGGCACTGAAACTTATCGATTATCAAAAAAAGAATAATTTTTTTTTCAAAATCGGCTGCTTTTTGAGATCAGTTGCTTCTGTGATTTAATAATTTTTGTAATAACAGAAACAACTTTTGTCGCAATAATGTCCCTGAAATTTTAATAGCTTGTTAACACCCTAGATTTTTCTCTTTAAATTAAAGTTTATTCAAAATTTTTCAAATGCCTATCTCACTTATATGACAACTTATCTTTTGAATCATTAGAGGCCTCAAAACTGGCGAACATCGCAAGAGAGCTCGTGTAAATCAATCCAATGAATTGGATGAGAAACTTAAAACTTCCTTACCTGACCAGCAGCCCAATTGAATAATTGATAAAAAAGAGTAAAAAACATGGCAAATATTAAAAAAAACTTGCTTGATATAAAATAGGCAATCAGAGGCAGGAGGCAATCAAAAACATAGAAAAGATTAAAAATAAAAACAACGATTCGCCTGAGTTTCTTGGTGTCAGTAAACTCAAAACTAACTAGAATTGCAATGTTCAAATTTACGCATAAACGCAGCACCGACCTGATAACAAACAGGTTTTATTGAAGACTTGAACATGACAAATATTCCGGAAACTTAAAAGAAAACGGAACTCATCGCGAATTGTCTAATTCTGCCTACATTTGCTAATTGTTTAATTCTATCTTTCGGTCTTGGAAAAATCAGGGTACTCAGATAAGCGATAAACAGAAAAACGATGAAAAACAGAACACGAAACCAGAGAAAAATTGCTCAAAGTTCTTGACGCTATTGGTCCCACAACCAAACGTAGCCGCGAAGATTTCAGCCATAATCATTTAGTCGAAACCTTTTAAAAGCCCTGTTGGCCCCTAGTGATTGAAAACCTCTGCAAATGACAAAAATTTTCAAAATTCATAAAAAGTTGGAGCTCTTGATAATATCTTAAAAATCATTCTGTTAAGGTAAAAAACAGTAACCCATCGTAAAATTGCAAAAAAAAAAAATCTAGGCCGCTAAAAATTGAAATCTTGAAAACCATTCCATTGCAAGTAGAGACTATGCAGTACCCTATTATCAAAAACTACTGTTCAATTTTAATATTGTCATCATATTATTTTAGCACAATAAATAACCATGTATTGGACTATATATCTTGAGAAATTGTTTGGTTTCAGGTTTCAGAAAATCTTCTTGGAAAATCTCGCCATATCTTTTAGACATTGAAATTATCACATTTGGATTGTTTTTATCTAAAAAAACATGCTCAAAACGTGAAGTTGTTGATATTATGGAAAAAATGCCAAAATTTGTGATGTTAATATCAAGACCATTGCTTTCTCTCTATACCATTCAGTAGCCCATCGTAAAACCTTAAAAATTTGTAAAGGTTGAAAAACAACAAAATTTCCAACAAAAAAGTCCTAACAAACTATGTCTTGCAAAAGACCTTTATCAACTTTGACAGCTGAGAAGTTAAGACTGATCAAACAACTCAAAAGGACGAAAACTTGAAAAATGCACTATTTTGGGCTCAAAAATCTTGATAATGAACTTTTAACCTTGAATTTAGGCTTTCCCGGAAGCTTCAAAATTCCAAGCTCTTGAAGCACTGCTAAAGTCAGCACAGGGCCTAAAATGAAACTCAATGCCCACTAAGCGTTGCATGTTTATCCCATTTTGAAAGCTCAAAGTCCTAGAAAAAACAAACAGATTAACGTTGGACAAATTGCTCTTCAACGAAAGACGGAGCGATTGAATTTCAAGGCTCTAACCTAGATAAATTTGTGTTTATGGGTGCTCAAATATCTTCAAAAAATTTGTTCGAACTATTCGAGAGCAAATCTCGGTGCTGCAATATATATATATATATATATATATATATATATATATATATATATATATATATAATATATTTAATATATGCAAACGCAAAAATCTAGGAAAACATCCAAGAAACAGGCTAAAATAATTTAATTTCTTAAACAAATGAGCATAACCACAGCAAATAAAGCTAAAGGTCTAAGGAGAATGCTAAAAAGATGTAAGCAAGAATGTGGACACAGTGTAGAAGCAAAAATAAATTTTGTGTTTTGACTAAATTGAAACTAAATTAAAAAAAATGAAGCAGAAAGACAAATACGTTTCATTATTCATCATTCGATGCTTACAAAAAATAATTAGCAATCCTCACTTACGAATAAAGGAAGTGACAGCAGCGTCCAAATACTGGAAACATTTTAAAATAATTTAAGAAAAAGTCAAAATATTTTTAAAATATGCACTTGTGAAAACTTTTTTTTACTGAATTTTGAAAAATCAACACCAAAATATTACTGTATTTTTGATTTTAAAAAAATAAAAAACCCAGAGGGAGCAAAAAGCCTTAGAAAAAGGGGGTTTTCTTTTTGTTTCATTAAAAATATAGTCATTTTGTGGCGTTGGTTTTTAAAGTTCAGTAAAAAAGTTTTTCAAAATTGCAGTTTTGAAAATATTTTCACAATTTTTGCATAAATCTCAGCAGATTTCGCTCAGCAGAAATCTGTTCACCATGACAGCTTTTCTCACTTTCGCTTTTAGGTCAAAATGCCGCATAACAAAAGAACACTAGCGAGAAAGTGAATTTTTGTTTAACCGCCGTTTTCTCTAAAATAAGTTTAAAATTAGAGCTAAACAATTTCACGCCGCAAAACCACTCGCTTTTTCGCTCCACTTCCTCTTCTGGCGGGATCCAAAATCATCACTTCAATTTGACTTCAAAGATAAAAATGTGCGAACAGATCTTTAAACAAAGACAGCGCCCCAATACAATTTAAATTCTTCTTTGAATTGTAAACAGACCGATAGACAACCAATACTCTTTTTCGAGTCGTTAAAAAACCAGAAGCACCGCCAGTGTAGCTCCGCTCAGTTTACAGCTTTGCAGCTATCATAACTCAACCTCACCGTAGGGTATCAGTAGGGCATCAACTAGTGGTAATTTTGGCCTACCTAATTGCAATGATACCCTCTGAATGTTGTGAGCTAACGGTTTCAAGACACCCACTTAAACGTCTTCAAGACCACCACTTTAAGTTATTCAAAAAGATAGCTCTTTATGAAATTTAATTATGAAGTACAAAACGAATCAAGTTAAATATTATGACAGCACAGGTTGACACAAACAAGCACGAGTTCATGTAGATCCTTTCACTAGTTGCAAATTTAATAATCAAGCCAAAGGGCAGCTCTGAGTTGGGAATTTGTGACATGCATTGGCACCACAGTTGCAGTAATCCTGAAGTTATTTCAGTCATACTCTTTTATTGCACTCTGAGTATGATATGTACACCAGAGTCGGTATCCACGATTCCACTTAACTCGAACACCTGAAGTACAGAATTTCATTACCTATTATAAAAGCGTCAGTTCTGGTTTTTGTTCCAAAATTCGTTTGGAGGTAACGAAATTCGTGTCACCCTAAATTTTTCTGTAGAGTCAATTTTGGCCGGTTGATATACTTTACGGATAGCTACAAAAGTAGTATAATTAGAAAGCTGAAACATACCCGGCAGATTACCGGAAAATAGCCGCCGTTGATTCCCATAACTCTATTGGGATTGCAAGAAAATAAAATATCAACAAATTGATTTTTGTATAAAAACATTTTGAAGTGCGATTTATTTTGATGTCATTTCGTAATTGAACATACTCCTGCCTCTCAGTGAGAGGCTACAGGGTCAAGTATCAATACCAATAAGCATTATAGATAATAACTAAAACTTATGAGAACAAAGTTCAAGTACCGGGCATCTAAAAATGGGCTTTATGGGTTGCTGCAGCTGCTGTTTAAAAAGACTTTGAGCAAAATGACAGAAGAGTAAAACTAGCCTAGAGAAGTCAAAACGATTTCACGCAAAATGTCGAGAAAGCGGCAAAATGAGTAAAGCGAAAAAAAGTTCAACGAAGTAAAAAAAACATAGCAGGACAAGTCCTGACGTACAATTCCAAGAATTTTCATTGACTAAACAGAAAATCTAGACCTAGAATGGGCTATGAGTGAATTCAGAAAACCATTTTAAAAAAATCAGAACAAAAAAATAAAAAAACAGAAAATCAATATCAAAATGGCGCATGTGAGCAAAAAAAAACACTAGCGAGAAATGAAATTTTAATTCAAACAAAAAACTAGGCCTAGAATGAGCTGTGAATGGATTGGGAAAACCATCTAGAAAAAAATCCGATCCAAAAAATCGAAAAAACAGTAAAAATCAGAGTGAAATTGCCGCATGTGAACAAAAAACCACTACCGAGAAACCGAATTTTTGTTCAAACACCGTTTTCTCACTCTACTTTAAAATTAGAGCGAAAAAAATTCACGCCGCAAAACCACTCGCTTTTTTGCTGCACTTCCTGTTTCGGCGTGACCAAAATCACTACTCCAATTTGACTTCAAAAATCATGAAAATGTGTGAACAGATCTTAAAAAAAAAGACAGCGCCCCAATACAATTCAAATTCTTTGAATTGTAAAAAACAGGAGCGCTATAACAGCCGGCTGAGAAGATGAGGGCGGCTATTAAGGCTATTAATAAATAGAAAGCGTCTACTTAAAAACACTTTGAGCAGAATTAGAGAAGAGTAAGGGGGTTGGTAAATGCGGGGGTCTAACTCTAAGATTAAGAACCGCCCTTCACACCATAAAATTGTCTCCTCCCTCAAAATGGTTTTGGCGAATCGCTTTCTTAAAGACTGGCAAGGCGTAAGGCTCCAAGAGAACATGAATCTCAGAGTGTTACCTGTTCATCCCGATCTTGAGGACGAAATGACAAATGGGTTAGACGAAAGATCAGGATAGTATCAAAACCATTATATATTAGAGATGATAAGCAAGACTTAAAAGAACAACTTTCAAGTAGAGAGCATCTTAAATTGGCATCTATTTTCCATTTTGCATTTCGTTTTTGATACTGAATCTGTTGATTCTAGTGATTCGTCAAAGTTTTATTACAGCAAAGTAAATACATTTTCATCTAAAATTTCATTTGCCAGCTGTTAAAATGATTTATTTAAAACAATGAACTCATTCGACCACAATATTTTACAGACAAAGTTGCTGTGTTTAATTGCAGTTAAAAGTGTTTATTGTTAAAAGTGTAGTGTTTTTGTTCAATTTTTGTTCATGTCCGTTTCTTTTAGTTTGTTTTTCTAACTATTCAGGAGAATAGTCAAGTCGCAGTGGGTGGTGTAGAAATGGAATTTATTACTTGAAGATATCTTCGGAAAATTGAGATAACTTAATTAAGAAAAAATATTAGCAAAATTATTAACCTTGTGTTATCTCCTAGAAGTTTCGAATTAAATTGGAATGATAGAATAACGGCTAAGTAAGCCAGGGCGTTATAGCCCGTTTCTCTGACAAATATGGATCTTGGTAAGTAATGGCAGTTCTGGGGTAAGTGGGGGCAGAAGAGATCTTAATTTTGATTAACGCGAAACAAGGATCAATGTTGCCTTTAAAATGCAAAGGGTTCGCTGACTATTGATCTCAGCAAATAGTGCAGTCCAATGGGTTCAAGTGGTGACAATTGGGTACCTCGCAATTGATTAATTCTTTTTCAGTCTAAAAGCTGATTATTAACTATGCGGCAAATTTTAAAAGATTCCTGCTTAGACACCGAATTCATAATGTAACTAAAAATTTCACAATTTGCGGAACTGACACTGTTTGAATACTATTTGCACCATTTTACTATTTGCTACCGTAGTCAATCCAGTTTATCTTTTAAGACCTTGCGAATATCACAACACAACCGTCTTTTAGGATAATGTAGAAATGGAATTTCTAACTAATCCGATCTTAGGAATAATAAGAACATAGCCGGGACATTGCCGGAATAGCTGCGAAAGAATAGACTTGCGTGACGTAAATTACAGACAGAACCAGACAGATATAAGCTGAAATAGATATCGACGGCGCTCAAAAAGTTATCTAAAAAACATTTAGCGATAAAATAATGAAGTTTGTCCAAATTCATTGCGCAGAAGTCTTTTCGTCGGGGACCTTATTACGCATTGAATTCCTTTGATCTTAAACTAATTCAAATAAAACTTAAGCTTTAAAGTTCAAAAGTCATTTTATTGAGAGGTAATTCACATATGATCAAAATCTGATCACGCAAATGGGCTAAAAACGTTGGCTAAAGAGAGTGAGAAATGACGTCACGCGCGCAAATGCTGTTAGTGAGAGGAAGAAGTCCTGTGTGAACAAATTAAAACGAAAAAGAGAGTCAGACGACGAATCAAAAAACCAAGATCGCAGCAAAATAGTTTCTCTCAGCTTACTGCTTTGCAGCTATAAAAACTTAAGAAAAATTAGTAAAAGTACTAACCTCGTGCCCCAAACCACCTTAGCTCAAAAATTCTTCAGATAGCTAATCAGCTCGGCTGTAAACGGCACTGTTCGTCACTTTGCAGTGTTATGTCATATCATAAAAGACTTGATATAAATGCGAAACACTTCAACCAAATATGAATTCAGGCTGGGAACCGAGAAAACTAAGATACTGCTACTGCATATCGTACCTGTAGAGAAAAAGACGCATCTTCAAATGGCTTCTGCATCTGTCCCCTTTTGAATAGACCCAGATCTCCTCCGCGCTTGGCCGAGGAGCAATCGCTGTTCGTTGCCGCCAACCCTCCGAAGGCCTTCACCAGCTCATTGCCACTCAGCGCTAAAACATTGTGCTATGCCTTATTGTTATCGTTATCAACTTTTTAAATAGCTGGCTGATTCCTAACTTCTGTATTTGCGGCCAAATTTGTATTAGAAAACCATATTTAGAGGGATTTGGGATTACAGCGGAGTCAAGACCCAATATATCGAGCCTTATTCTTCAGAATAGAAAATATTTCATTAAAATCAACCGTTGGCCACTTCAAACCGATTTCCAAAGGTTTTTCGGTTGGCTTCCAAAGACTTTTTCAGTTGGACTTTTCATGAGATACCTACTATAAGATGGCGTAGATCAGAATTCTGGACACCCCTGTAAACACAACAGTAATCAGTCAACACGAAATTCCCGATATTAGGAAACCACAAAGGCCAACTAATGCTGCTTAATAAACTTCCTCAGTGAGTGCTTGACGTCAGCAGATGAAATATATGTCATATTCGATTGATCCAGCTCTTGGTCTTCATTTGAATGGAAATGAATTTTCAATAGCTGCAAAATACAAATTGGGCGGACATGTCAATCATAAGGAGAAATGTCCGTATTGTAAAACAAGGATATTTGGCAGCCACGGTCACCTTGCTGTCTGATGCAACGGGCAATAGCGAGACATAAAAGAATTCGTGATAGACTTGTATCAGCTAGCTCCGTAGCCAATTTAGCCCCTGTAGTAGAAAATACTTTATACCAGACATCAACTAACGGTCGGGAGACATTTATGTTCCATCTTGAAAAGCAGTCAGTTCGGTTCCCTATGATGTGATGATCACTTCATCTTTGCAACCCAATTTACTTTCAAATGCGGATTTGAAGACTGGTCTTGATGCAGCAGAGGAGCGGAAGTACGGCACATACGAAAGCAATTGTCCAGAAAAAAAGCCATTCTTTTTGAACAATTGCTATTGCAGTGCTTGGGGTTTCTCACAGATATAAGCTGAAAAAGATAACGACGCCGCTCAAAAAGTTATCTAAAAAACATTTAGCGATAAAATAATGAAGTTTGTCCAAATTCATTGCGCAGAAGTCTTTTCGTCGGGGACCTCATTACGCATTGAATTCCTTTGATCTTAAACTGATTCAAATAAAACTTAAGCTTTAAAGTTCAAAAGTCATTTTATTGAGAGGTAATTCACATATGATCAAAATCTGATCACGCAAATGGGCTAAAAACGTTGGCTAAAGAGAGTGAGAAATGACGTCACGCGCGCAAATGCTGTTAGTGAGAGGAAGAAGTCCTGTGTGAACAAATTAAAACGAAAAAGAGTCACACGACGAATCAAAAAACCAAGATCGCAGCAAAATAGTTTCCCTCAGCTTACTGCTTTGCAGCTATAAAAACTTAAGAAATATTAGTAAAAGTACTAACCTTGTGCCCCAAACCACCTTAGTTCAAAAATTCTTCAGATAGCTAATCAGCTCGGCTGTAAACGGCACTGTTCGTCACTTTGCAGTGTTATGTCATATCATAAAAGACTTGATATAAATGCGAAACGCTTCAACCAAATATGAATTCAGGCCGGGAACCGAGAAAACTAAGATACTTGTATCAGCTAGCTCCGTAGCCAATTTAGCCCCTGTAGTAGAAAATACTTTATACCAGACATCAACTAACGGTCGGGAGACATTTACGTTCCATCTTGAAAAGCAGTCAGTTCGTTTCCCTATGATGTGATGATCACTTCATCTTTGCAAACCAATTTACTTTCAAAAGCGGATTTGAAGGCTGGTCTTGATGCAGCAGAGGAGCGGAAGTACGGCAAAGCAATTGTCCAGAAAAAAGCCATTCTTTTTGAACAACTTGCTATTGCAGTGCTTGGGGTTTCTCACAAACGTTTAGGAAGACGCTGAGGGGAATGGCTAGCTCTTCTTGCCGACAAAACATTTTTTTAATCTCGGAGGGTCTGTCAGTTGCTCGACAAATTGGCTCAGTAATTTTCCGTAATCGCCATCAGAGGGCAACTCATCCGAGCTGCGGGGTATTTTGAGTCCAAATTTAGCCGATATTGAAAACATAACCGACTAAAGTCGGGCGAAATGCTCTCAAACAACCGGCGAGCAGTTGGCTTCGTCAGCAGCTAGCCACGGTTTAGACGAAAATCGGCCCAGCGAAAAAATGCATAAAAGAGACAAACAGGATTAAAATATTTAATACAAATTGCCTTTGAGAGCAATTAACAATGATTTCCTAAAAAGTGCCTGTTAGTTCATTTATGATTTAAAAAACAATTCTACTATTCTTGTTAATGAGGATCAGAGATGATAACATTACGCCACATATTAGCAGCTGAAATGCGGCATCAACAGAAAGAAAGAGTGGGTGAGAGAGAGATAAAACGGGAACGAGAAAGAGAAGGAACAGAACCCTAACCGACAGAGAGAGAAAAAGAGACAGGAATATTTTCCATGATGGGATTCGACTGGTCGTTAAACCCAGAAAAGGACACAAAATATTGAAAAATTTTGAGATTGCAAATTTTAACAAAATCTTGCTAAAATTCAAGATATTATTAATATCTAAAGAACCATTTAATTGTCTCAAGAGACTATCCAGTATCCCTGCTTCAAGCCTGAAATAGTTTCACAGGCTCATAGAGATCCGTACACTTAGAACATAAAAGTTTTCCAAAAACTCGAAATTTTTAAATTTCATCCCAAAAATTTTTAGAACTGGAGTCATGAAAAAATGTTGATCACCGCCTCATTAACTCTAAACACTTATGCAGCAGCTTATAATGAAACCTTGGAGGAGGTCCCAGAGCCTCTGTTGCCAGAAAAAACTGAAAACCATGAAAAAATTGCTTAAAATCGTGATATTAGAATCTTGGAGAACATTGCATTACATCTATAAACTATGCATCAAATCCTAGAGGAACTTCCATGGCTCTTGAGGCTAGAGGAACCTAAAAAATGACAAAAAAATTCAAAAAAAAAACTTCCATAAAAAAGTTTTATAAAAAAATTGCTGAAACTTGTGATATTAAAAAATTGAAAATCAATCCATAACCAAAAAAAATTTCCAGTAACTTATTATCAAACCCTAACGGAAGGTTTTCTGAGCTCAAAAATTGTCAAAAATATGCTAAAATTCGTGATGTTAAAATATTGCAAGACATTCCATTTAATCTAGAAACTATACAGTAACCCATTTTTAAACTCTAGAGGAAGTTCATTGGCTCTTGAGGCCAAAAAAAACCTAAACGGCAAAACATTCAAAAAACTTGAAAAAACAAGTTTTACCACAAAAAAGCTAAATTTTGTGACATTAAAAAATTGAAAAACTATTGCATGCTCAATAAAATTTGTCATTAACTTATTATCAAACCCTTGAGGATGTTTGCTGGCCCCTGGGTCTGTAAATACCTGAATAACGAAAAAAAAATGTCAAAAAAATTGAAAAAAATTGCACGTTTTGTCGAAAAAATGCTAAAATTCGTGATGTTAAAATGTTGAAACCATTCCATTACAACTAGCAACTATGCCGTAACCTATTTTTAAACCTAAAGGAGGTTTCTTGAGGTTTGCGTGTTAGCAAGCGGTTGTTCGTCAGTAGCTAAACACGGGGGGTGGGGGTGGGGGTGCACCGGGGGCTGATGGGGGGAGTGGTGGAGTAACACTGGGGTGGGGGGCAACACCGCGGTGGGGGGTGGGGACAATAGTGGGGGTTGGTCAACAGTGAGGGTGTCTTCAACCTCTAAGAACCGCCCTTCACACCATAAGTATAAGTCTCCAAAACAGTTTGAGCTGAAACAGAGCTGAAAAGCTCTAAGAGCACTTAATGCCCGCTGGGCGCTACCTGTTTATCCCGTTTTTGAGGACGAAAAGTCAAAAACGTCAGACGAAAAATCGGTCAAGCGAAAAATCTCATAAAAAAGACCGACAGGACTAATATAATTGCTTCGTTTGAGAGCAATTAACAAGAAAAGGAATAAGTTATCGAAGTCGTCTCATCCAATGAGCGGGGAGACATTAAAACAGCTAAAAAAGCAGGCTCTCATGAAGATTACACTGCAACATTGAAAACCGCTTGTGTGGGCTGCAATTTCAAAATTTGTCCCAAAGGAAAATTTCATTTCTTCATGATTTCAACAGATGAGAATTTAGCAATTATCTAAGATTCTATAAAGAGGTGGCTAACTAAGGAATTCATTACACTCATGTGAAAGATAAGAGAACAAAAATTGATATTTTCCGATAAGGCAGAAAAATTGGTTTCAGTTGCGCGTATAATTAGAGTCTATAAAAAGTTTATTGAAATCTATTCACATGTACTGAATTCTGTTCAAATTTAGTGAATTCTGTTATATGTTATTTCATTTTTGCTGCTTCTTCTGTAAATTGATTTCAAACCAATTCCAATTTTACATTGTTTCCACTAGTGTTTTTGGAAAATACCTGCGAAGATTTGTTTAATGACTTTTTGTGGAGCAATAAACATTTCTTTAAAACCCATCAAAATTTCTAATTCTTTTTAATACAGTACTTCCTTTTCGCCAGAAGAACTAAGTTTCAGGCAATTGTTAGCTGCTATTTTGTACTTTGTTTGCACTGTACTGACCTTAGAGAGAGTCATGGCAACAGTTGTTATCTGAAATAGATGTTTGGTAGACAAGTGCAATAGATGCTCTATTGCAGAAAATCCTCGAGATTTTATAAAAACTTTTCTTTTATGGTAGCGGTCTCACTGTTGAATAGTTTTAAACAACCTTTTAATTCCATTTAAATTGATAAGGTAATTATAGCCAACTAGGATAAGGGTTTTGTGTTGAGGAACTTTTAAGATCAACTATTACTTGCAGTTCATCGGTGTTCTTCTCGTGAAACAAATATTTCGAAGCATCACCTCGAGTTTTTTTGTAGAATGAATCAGGGGAGAAATCGAATAAAAATGGGAAAACATTACCTAACCGACTAACCTCGAGTGAACTGCTCTCAAACAACCGACGAGCGGTTGTCTTCGGTAGTAGCCAGCTTGGGCTTAGGGACGCTAAAATTAAGGGTGGGCGAGTGGAGGGCGGTCACTGCGGGCGTCAAACCAAGATTAAGAACAGCCCTTCACACCCAAAAATTGTCTCCTCAAAACAGTTTCAGTGAGTAGCATACTTAGAAACTGTTAAAGCGTGAGGCGCTCTACAAGAGCTGCTCGGCCACTTATTGCCCTCCGCGCGCTACCTGTTTATCCCAATTTTGGAGCCGAAAAGTCGAATGGGTCAGACAAAAAATCTGTCAAGCGAAAAATTGCATAAAAAGACCACAGGGCTAATATAATTGCTACAAACGTCGTTTGATAGCAATTAAATACTACACAGGCCAATCGGTCAACTTTGTTTCGGTAGCAATATTTATTGTTTTAAAATCATGCTTCATGTGATTTTACACATAGCTTAGCTGTTTTTTGGAGCGAGCAAAACTATGGCTCATTTAGTATGAAGGTGCTTTTTGGAGTTAATACAATCAATTACGCTATTTTAATTTTTGTATAGGGTTTGTTATTAACTTTACGGTACTTGATACTTCCTTTGAAACAACTTTCTATTAAAAAAGGACTCCAGTACTTAGTTAATATTTTACAGCCTGTAAATATAGGCGCAAATGAAACATATTTGCCGTCTGGTCAGAACAGTATGCTGTGTCAAAAAGCTTGCTCAAAAATTATTGCCGAGAAATTCTTCCTTCAACTAGCTTCTTATGCACATGTTGCTCCATCGGAAGTTACCTAATTTAGCTTTAATCTGAATCACATACAGTTTCAGTTCAAGCCTCGAGCATGAAAATTACAATAATCTTAACGAATTCTTTAGAAAGAGTTAAAAGAGTAATTGTGTCGCGCCAAAAGCCACATGAGCGTATTTTACACGAAACTGTTCATGCAAACATTTTCAGACGTACTCTTAGCTCGAACAATTGCAATAACATAACAATTATTATAACAGGCTCTCAAATAAAATTGAGATCAAATCGAAAAGCTGTCATCTACTCAATTTTCTGTAAAAATGCAGTGAAGTAAACACGAACACAATTGGCAGCTCTGCGAAGAGGTCAAACAATTACAAATAAAATAATACTATTACTACGTGTGCTAAGATCGACGCCTGATGACACCCGTTTTCGAAAAGTCGGATTTGCTCTGTTTCACGCTGGGGGGGGGGGGGGGGGGGTGCTCGGAGGTAGAATAAAAACCGAAGTCTACTTTCAAATAAAAGATTTCTTATTCCACGAAGCACACGTCCAATTAGCCAAAGTTTATATTTTTCAACAAACTTAAAATAGTCAATTTTGACAGTTTGAAAGCTTGCTCAATTTTCAAAAGCTCTCTCTCAAACTCAAAAAGACAGATGTCTACATATTGTGACGTAAACTGAGACTGAGGCTCTCAACTTTGCAAAAAAACTGAAGTTGGCGTGCCTCGCGTAAACCTCAATAAAAGCGTGCAAAATCTCGGAGAAACGAACTATCCACTACGCAGTTACACTATCCACTATCCAGGTACGCAGTTACATCCACGTCTTTTAACATCCAATTGTGTGTGTGAATGATTCTAGAATTTGATCGGATTGTCTAAGAGGATTCTACAAAAGATTATTATTATTGAGATTTTAATTGTGTGCTTCCGCATTTTAATCGGACTGTCACGCCCCTATTTCGTTCCTGATAGTTACGTAATGATTTTCCTAAATATCCATAAATAATTGCTATAATCTAGTTCATATTCAGATAGATTTCAAGGCCATATATAGCTAGTATTTCCATCTAGGCCTGTAACCCCTAATTTGTTTATGTTTATTAAAAACAACCGCAGATTGACAGTTTATTGATAAATATATTAAGTGCCTAAAAGCCTCAATATTTACTTTTTTTGAGTTTCTTGACGACGAATTCGCATAATCAGTAAATAACTTCATGAGAGATTATGTACTTGGTGAAGTAATTATTCTGATAAAGTAGGTGCTAATACGGAACTTGTATATGTACTTAACAAACATCAAGAGACGTACAAAAGCCGGAAATTGCCCAACTTATAGATCAGTAAATATTTGCGAAGGACCAATACAGCCCAAGGTACAGCTATGCGGAACCCACAATCACCACAACACCGGAGAACCTACAAAGTGACCAGTTGTTAAAACTCAGCAAAACTTCTTATTCTAACATTGAAACTTTGCCTTTATTCTTCTATCATAATAATTAAAGATTGAACTGGAAATTCTTTCTAAAACTCTAAGTTAGAACATATTTCTTTAGAGTAAATTCCTGGCTAAGAAAAGCTCTAGAAGCCACGGCAACTAGTGGATATATCGCACATCCGAACCGCTCAATAAAAGGCTACCACTAGCTAAATTTATTCAAAATATATCCGCACTGTGAAACACCAAAATAAGTCCTTGGAAAAATGACAATAATTCATTCCATTTATCACAAATATAGATCTCAATAACACCATGAGAATCATATTAAAAAGTCAATGCGTAACACGGACTCATGAAAGTTCTGATTAAGCCGCAAAATTGAGCCAAGGCATGTATAAACAATCAAAATAAACAACGATTATCACAGAAAATAAACTTTTTGGCCCCACGCTCCACTTGTCTGAACTACATTTAGAGCGTGACCTCGGAATATGAAATCAGCGGATCCTTCTAATTACAGCAAAAATTTCGGTCAATTTCGATTTTAATTGACTTACGTTTCAATTGACTGTGGAACCCTTTGAGAATTTCGATTGCTTCCTCTTTGGACCTGGTGATCTGAGGACTTTTCCATGACGTAGGGTTCCGGGATCCAGTATGCTTCACCAACAGATGCAAACACTGCACTTGTTCAGGCATTTCACCACACAAATTTACGAACAGTCAGGTCAATTACCCAATCAACAATTGAACAACTGAAAAAATTAGGTAAATCAATCAATACCTGGTATTCAAACGTATAATAGATAACAAAAATATTGCGCGGCGTTCGGTGGAACACTTAATGACAAAAATCTGAACAACTGATATCTGGTTCTCAAACAATTAACAGACAAAATTTATGAGTAGGCAGATGGACCAACATACTGTAGTACTCAAAAGTATATACTGGGATTAAATCCTCATTCCTAGTCACTGTATTACAGTATTGAACACACACACACAGAAAGTGTTGACTAAAACTGTCCTGCATATGGTTTAACTGATACAGTACCATCTTGAAACAATTCATAAATTATTTCAACAGGAATTCGGTAAAATTTGATCTTATGTGGCAGCTAGTGTGGTATAATTGCTCTTCAATAGTTAATTGATGCCCATTAACTAGCGTTGCTAGAAGGCTGAGAGAGAACAACCTAATGTGAATTGTGCATAAGATAAGCTTGATATAGCTTGACAAGAAGCTCTACTTGTTCAACATATACTTGGCTAGAGAAATGAAGCCTTGAGAACAAGAATGGACGTGAAAACGGGTTATAAGAGATGCCCAAGTTCGAGAGCTCAAAACCTGTTGGTGTAAATGGGTAGCACACTAGGCTTGCAAGTAAGAGATGCTGGTTCAGTACTGGTCCATTTTCACAGTAGTTGCACCTGAATAGACCTCCTAACAAGCGTCATGATTAACATCAAATTTTCCTATCTCTAACGTGGATGCGGGAACTTTATGCTTCGGCTTATTTTTGTCTTATCAATTTCGATCGATCGATATATTTCACGAAAAGTTATGCTCGACATCATTAGACAGGCCATCAAACGCAAAATAGTTCCATTAGAAGATTCTTTGTACTGTGCGGCTTCTGGAGAGTTTTAGGGTTTCTAAATTTTCACTTTTACCGGCGGTCTTAATTCTTTAAAGGTTGTTTTCAAGTAGAATTAGTGTTTTATTTATTTTTTATATTGTTTACGAAGCATTAAGATTAGGGACAGCAAAAAACTTGACAACAAATGGAAAAGAGCACTGCGAGTAAGTTCCGAACAAAGCTTTCAGAGATCCCCTTGGAATTTGCTATTAAGATAAGTTCTGTTAAATTTGAATAAAGAGGAACTTTATCCTCATCGCCATTATCTGACAATGGAGCTACCAAACGATAAATCGAGCCTGACAAGCTCATCTTTTTATTTCAACAAGTTTTTTAATTGCACAAGTTTTTCAAAGTTGTGCTGTAAAATTACACAGCCCAATTTCAACCTGCTTACCGCCTTCTGAAAATGGGGGGCGGGGGCAGCTTCTTCTTCAAGTCGTTTGTCTCAATTGCACTGGTGTCAACAATATTCAGGGTGCACAAAATAGATTAAAACAAGCGTCTGGGTATTTGGGGTTTAATGGTCACACTAAAGGTATGTAATTAAAAATAGTTCAACAAAGTAACTTTTTCTACGTCCTTGCGCATTTTCTCTTTTGAGATCTTGTAGTTTTCTAAGTGGAGCGTTCTCATCTTAATTAGATGTTAAATTATGCAATTTCTTCGTGCTTTTGTTGGGTGGTCATAGTTTGAGGGTCCCGTGATGATCTTGCCTTAAATTCATTTTGACGAGTTTCGGTTAACTCAGAGGATCCAGTGCTATCTCCGACAGCAGATTTAGCACAGGCTGTTAAGGTTAATATCTTCCTCTCTTCTGGCTTCGTACAGGAGTTCGAAATAATTGTTCTCCGAAGCGGATATCCTTGTAGATTGTATGACCTCTAATCGGTCCATTTTTTTCATTGCAACAAAGTTTTAGTGGTAGTTTCTGTGCAATTTTCTTATCTTGTTTCTGTTTTGTGGTAAAAGCTTTAGTTCACTGGCATAACGATAATAAAAGTCCAGAGAGAAAAAGTAGAAATTGTTGACATGATTAAAAAATGCTCGCACATGTCTCTGTTACAGGTCTCTATTTCTCAAAGTTTCACTTCTCATATCTGCTATGTAATCTATCTGCTAAGTCACAATTGTGTTCAGTGTGTACATGGATGAAATTGACGTAAGTTCTTCTCTTACTCGTCGCAGCATGTCAACACTCGCGTGAAACTGAAGACAATGAGTCTTGAAATGCTAACACGAGTAGTTGGCTCATACGTAAGGAGCATTAATCGAAGAGAAGCATAAAATCATGGAATACTTCAACTTCCTTCATGTGGAATTTGCTGTCTTTCATACTGGTCATTCAGTTGTGCAAGTCTATAAACAGCTATCCTATCGACGATCAAACCACTGCCATGAATTATTGTTCCAACATTTTTTCAAACTGGGGAATATATACACGAGGCTGGCCTTCTTTCCATTTTGTTTACGCATCGTAGCAAAAAAATTGTAGCCCTTAGAGGCTATTATTGCATTCTATAAAGAACTTAAAAATTTTCTCACAATCACAGGTTGCAAAATAGGACTGTTTAAATAATTTGGAGGAAAACAGGAAACGAAAAGAATGGAAGGGCATCAAATGTCTTGCTTAAAAATCAAATTGGGGGCGCATAAAATACAATTTAGTTGTGATAAAGTCAATAAATTTCGAGCCTGCTCAACCGCTGTGCAGTGTTTTTTCAGCGTCCAGTATTCACAATTGTAGAGAAGGATACACTACACTTAGGCGGTGAGAACCTGGTTTCTAATATAAAATGGTCAACTTGTATTAGCTGTTCACCTCAATTCGGGTCTTTGGAGCTCTTTCGGGACTTTCTTGAAAGCAACAACGGGCTTCCGTCTTCTTTCCATTTATTTCCATTACAAATCTCAGGCTCTCCTGATTTGTCGTTATCACAAGCCGTTGGAGTTCCTCTTCACTGCTTCCAATGAGGACGGTGCGGTTATATCGAACCTTGTCAAGGATTTCGCCATTGATTGCGACCGCGGTATTTTTTGTTACTCTCAAGATAATTTCTCCGCAGAGAGAAAAGAGGTCTGGGAAACAACACAACTTTGGCGAACACCTCTTTGAATTTCGATAAACTTGCTTATAGAGGCCTCAAACTTGATGTTGGTTTTTTGACTAAAATAACAATTTTGGACCAGCCTTAGATCTTTGCAGATCTTGCTGCAACTAAATTGTCCTTTCTATCAGCATCTAGAGGCAAAACACCGCATTCCTGGCGCTTTTAGCCGGAATGAAACCAAATTGCTAGCAACTTATCTCGGCGTGAACTTTCGAGTTAATGCCATTGTTTACAACCTCCACAAGCGATTTCATGTCACGATGGATAAGACTTATAGTGCAATATTTGCTGCACTCGTTGGTTCCGCCTGTTTTGGGAATGGCAACAACAGTTGTCCCTATCCAGAGCACAGAAATTTCACTAGATTCATATATCGAATTGAACAGGGTGCAGAGGAATTTAATGCCTTGTTCGTGCATCTTCTGGAAGGCATTTTTTGGATGCCACTTGGACCGGCTTTCCAATTTTTTGATCTTGAGAGGGCTCGCTTGACTTCGCTCTGCGAAATTGGTGTTCCCGATGAGATGCCATGAAAGGCTGTGGGTAGCTAATTCCGATTGTTATCTCTATAGAGGTAAAAACTTCAAAAAACTTAACTTTTATTTTGAAATGCAACTTCTAAAATTTTGTCGTTTTAATTGCCCGTAAATGAATCCAATTGGACAACTGTGATGCTCCTGATGTACATAAAAACTACAAGAAACAACTAAATTTAATTTTTCTTCATCTTTTCGCTGGAAAAAAACTTGCATCTGCAAATCAGGGCATCTTTTTTCTGAGGAATAAATGATTCAATGGAGGCAGTATTTGAACATTATTATAATTTCTTCCATTTAGGAGATCAAATTTCAAAAAAATAATAATTTGGTCACAGTTTGCAGGTAAATACGCTAAATCAAAATTGATTTAAGTGAGCATTTGACCATTTAACTTGACCAAAAATTGGATACTTGAGCCAAGAACAAAAGACAATCTAAAATTCGAAGGAAAAGACAACTTATATTCTATTTTCTGTTCATTATTCCTGATAATTCAACTGATTTCCTAATTTAAGCTGTCAACTGCCTTACAATTGACTTTATATCAGTTAACTGAAAATATGAGGCAGTCAGTAGTATACATTTTTGCAATCTTTGAGAAATAATTCGTAGAAATTTTTTGGAAAAGTAGAAACATCTTACTGAAATTCACGCTATGCTCTGAACCTTGAATCTTAGTTTTTAGTAGGTGGTTTAAATTAACATAATTAAAGCAATGGTTTTTTCAGATTTATTCCAAATTATAGCAACGGCAGAGTAACCACCTGAGGAAAAAAAATTTCGTTTTCAGCCTTTTCAACTTGAGAGACTTAAGAACAATTTGTTGCTTGCGCTGTCCATTTGGTCTTATATTGATTATCATATCGGATATTTTATAGTTCTTTCAATAGTTTCAAATCACACAAATAAATGTAACTTTCTATTGAGAATATTTTTCTTAATTACTGCAAAATACTTTCTAAAACTATGCGCTCCAGGTAATGAAGGGTACCAATTGATGGTTACTTGAATTAACAACATATGGAAGCTTTGTAACAACAAAGAATAATTGAAAGAATGAAATAAAGGTACATTTTTCAACAAGGTTCCCATCTTCTCAACTGATGTTTGGTCGACATTTAATCATAATTTCTACAGTTGATACCAAATTGATTAAAACATGACGTCGCCACTTACTCGAATTCACCAGAGTAAGTTAATTGATATACAAAACGTGTATTTTGACGTTAGAAAATTAAACAAAAATTCTCTCTCTTCGATTTGTAATGTAAACATTGAAAAGAAAGAAAAATCTCGTTGTCTGTTTTGCTTCAAATAGTACGCAAATTGAAATTGCGAATGTAGGACACATGAATTAAGAACAACTTCCAATGAACGTCTTGCCAAAAAACTTACAAATTTGGCTCTGTTTTTTCTTTCAATTTAATCTTGAACTGGTGATCTTTCTGAACATTCATTTTGCTTGCAAATTTGTTCTATATTGCAAAATAAATGACAGCGCAATTATTTTTTCATATGGTAAAACTAAGTCAACATGACCGTTCTGAATTGCTCATTTTTTCAGAATAAAAGAGTACTAAAGTTTGCTTCGAAAAATTCTTCAATTTGAGCTTTAAAAACTGAAAGTCAAAAGAGCTTTCCTTAGTCTCAGAACAAAGAGCCGTCTTTTAAGTTGAAAGGAAAATTTCAGCAACAGTGGAACAAAAGATGAGTTCAGTTGCTGAACATCGAAAAACTTCAAAACAGAAGTCGAAGACTAACTAACTTTAAGACTTTGGAAAACCATCGGGGACGGTTTCCGAAGAGTTGTCGCGAGATGTCACTGGCAATAGAATGCTATCTAAAGCTCCTATTTGATTTTTTTTGTTAACAAAGATCACTCTCCTAATAATTACTTTGAACAGCTCTGAGTTAAGCTTTGCAAAGCATCGATTTCTGTCCACTTATCCTAGCCGCTCGAGACATGAGAACTGTGCTTTAAATTTGCCACGTTCAACGCTTTATTACAACCAGATAGAAATGGGTGCACGCAAAATCAATTAGTTTAAATTCCTTGATATCATGTTTCTTCAAAAACTTATAGATTAGAACTCAAAGAAAAACTTCAGAAAATCCAGAGTAATTCCAACTTGGAGTTAAATCATTGCTCCCTTTTACAGTTTTTTGGAACTGTTCTCACCCAAGATTTTCCACAAAATTTCCACGTAATGATTTTTGATTTGTCAACGCAGCTTTGTGAATTGCAATCAAAAAGATTTTGCAGATTTAATTACAAAATTTAAAAACATACCCGGCAGATTGCCGGAAAATAGCCGCCGTTTATTCCAATAAGCACGATTGGGATTGAAAGAATAGAAGATACTGAAAGAATAGAAGATATTGAAATAAATAAGATTTTTGTACAAAAACATTTTTTAAGTCCGATTTATTTTGATGGCATTTCGTAGTTGAACATACTTCTGTTTCTTAGAGAGAGGCTACAGGGGCTACTATCAATACCAATAAGCACTAGAGATGGTAACTAAGACTTATAGGAACGACGTTCAAATTGCGGGCATCTAAAATTGGGCTTTATGGGTTTATCACGTTTCTATTTCTGACTTCAATTTTTTTCTTTGACGAAGTAAAAAAAAACATAGCAGGCAATCTCTGAAATACAATTCAAAGAATTGAATGAAATACTCAGACGAACTCTACCTGACCAGCAGATCAATTGAACAATGCCAGCCCGAACACAAATCATCAAAAAATTGAGAAACTAAAAGAATCAAAACTAAACAAAAATATACTCATTGCTAAACTCTTGAAGCTTTTAAACCTAAAGCAAAGTTTTTTCCCTTTAAAAATACTTATTGCAAAAATATGTTCAAAACCAATTTTTGTTTCTGAAATCGGTCCAGTATTATATCTGCAAGACCTGAAAAATATTCATTGGCCCTTGAAGATCGATTAACTCGAAAATGACCAAAAAATTTAAGAAATCAATTGCAAATTATAAGGAAAAGTTGCTAAAAATCGTGATATAAAATATCGTCAGAATCATTTCTGTGTCTTTAGAGCCTATCCAGTAACCCAATTCCAAGCTTTAAAAAACTCATTGGCTCATAGATCGATAGGCAATAATTTTTAGAAAAAAAATTTCAAACTTCAAAAATTAGAAACCTGTTCTATTAAAATGTTGAAAGCCATTCATTTGCCCCCTAGCAACTATTTAATAACATACTATCAAACCCTGGATGAGGTTACATGGCTACTGAGGCAAGAAAAAATAAATAAAATACAAATGTTTTGAAAAAAACTTGAAAATTACAAATTCTATCAAACAACTTCTAAAAGTCGAATAGTTAAATTGTTGAAAACAAATCCATTAAACTAAAAAGCATGCATAACTTTTTATCAGAACGTGGAATAGGTTTTCTCGCACTGGAGAATGGACGAATATCAAAAAGCGACAAAAACCTTGAAAAAATTGAAGATTTTATCCAAAAAATGCTAAAATTCGAGATTTTAAAACGTTAAAACCAATCCATTGTTACTATAAAGTGCACTATAAACAAACCTCAAAGGAGATTGCTGGGTCCCTGAAAAACTCAAAAAATGACAAACATTTTCAAAAACCTGAAAAAAATGCCAATTTTGTCAATAAAAAATTGCTAAAATTTGTCAAAATCAAAAGCTGAAACCTATTCCAAGGCAACTAAAAATATTTCAGTAACTTATTATCCAACCCCTAATGAGGTTTTCTGGCCCCTGGGACTCAAACAACTTGAATAATGACAATAAATGTCAAAAAAATATGAAAAAATTGCAAGTTTTGTCAAAAAATGCTAAAACTCATGATGGCAAAAAAATGAAAACCATTCAATTACCACAAACAAAATGAAACTATGCAGTAATCTATCATCAAAACCTTTATCAAACCCTAGAGGAGGTTTCTTGACACCTAGGGCTAAAAAAAACTCAAAAATTTCAAAAATTTTCAAAAAACTTTAGAAAAATTGCAAAAATTAGTATCATTTTGTGTGTTTGTGTTTGTAGTACCAAAACATATAGCTCATAAAATGGTCATAACAATCAATTTTGTCTCGGGCCTTCAGTAACTTTTAAAAACTTCAACCTAAAACTAATCAAACAAAAAACTCACAAAAAAAAACAAAACAAAAAAATTATAAAAACATGCAAAATTGCACCATTTTGAGCCAAAACTCCTACCTTAAATTAAGATCATCCCAGCAGCTGCACCACTATAATCACTGGAAGGACTACTGAAACCCACGTTGGGCCTCTAATGAAACTTAATGCCCGCTGGGCTTCACCTGTTTATCCCGTTTTGAAAGATCAAAGTCATTGAAAAGTGTGTGAACACATCTTAAAAGCATAGCCGGAAGAACTCCGGAAACGACTCGAAGTGGAAATCCATTTAACGGCCATCCAACTACTCATTAGACAAACCGTGCCTCCACTAAATTACGATAACCTTGCAACAAAAACGTAATACAAAAAAGTTTTTAAAAAAATCAAATCTATTAAAATATGATAAAAAAATCTGATCAAATTTTGTCGAAAATTGAGACCCCGAAATAACTATCTCTACCAAAATTACTTTATCAACACAACTAGTAACTACTAAAACCACTTAAGAGAATTTTTAAAAATTCTTGAAGCCAAATCATGAAAAAAATAAGCTCTTACAAACAACTTTGCCAAAAAAAAAGTGGAAAAAGTTAATAAATTTTTAAATAATACAAAAGCACATAAATTCAAAGAAAAATTCTGTTCAACCAATAGGGTATCCAAACTCACGCAAAACAGTAGGCAAGCATAATAGGCTAAGAAACTTGTCTAAAGAGCAGAAATAAAACGAAAAACTGCAAAAAAAAATTAAGAAAAAAGTTCCAATTTTTGCCATTTTTTGTCATATTTCTCAACAAAAAATGCTTTATATCCACAAAACGTTAACCACTTGTAAATTAAAAACTGCTCAAGTAATAAGGGTCGTTTCAGTGACCAATTGAGGCATTAAAACAAAACAATAGACAAAAAATCGCAAAAATTAGCCCAAAAATCAGCAAAATACATGAAAAACCACCGAATTAGCATAAAATTCATAAAATTTCCAGAAACCTTCGAACCACTACCAAAACCAGCCTAAAATTAAAAGAAAATCATAACCAAACCTCTTAACCAAAAAAGTGAAAAAAAACTGCTTTAAAATGCCGCACGTGAACGAAAAATTTTGCTCGCTTACAGAATTTTTTTCACACCTCGCTCTCTCGCAATTTCTCGCTCTCTAGAAAACAGCGATATAAACAAAAAAACCACTCTCTTTTCGCTCCACTCTTCATTTTGTTCAGCAACAAAAACATACCCGGCAGATTGCCGGAAAATAGCCGCCGTTGATTCCAATAAGCATGATTGGGATTGAACGAATAGAAGATATTAGAAAAAAAGATTTTTGTACAAAAAAATTTTTTAAGTCCCATTTATATTGATGGCATTTCAGAACAGTTACTTTGGATACTATGCGTTAATTTTATTCTTTAATAAGGCTGTTTCCCAGTAATAACAGCAGTACTAACATGAGGAAAGATACGAAGCATTAGGAGGGGATGTCAATTAGAAACATGACGTCAACTTTACCTTTGCAAGTTTAACAACATATATAGCCTAATTTTTGAGCAAATTTCAAAACCTTTTGTTTTAAAAAAAATACAAATTATCCTGTCTTAACAAAAATGACCGATTTAATTGCAGCACCTAGAAAATATTTTTGGCAGATTTTTCATGCTGCAAAACAACTCAATTCTCAATTTATGAGGCACTGTTCACTATTTATTTTGACTATTTTCTCACGTTTTGTCAAATCAGAGTTCATTGATAAAGCGCTGCTGGTTGCAAAAACTAATTCTATTATTTAAAGACCTATAAAGGCTTTTATACACATAAATTTGTTTTTCCTTTGTTGAACAGAAAAACAGACGATTGGTTTTTGGAAAATCTAGTCCTCATTTGATTTCTCTTTACCCTTCGTACAGATACAATCTAGCTGAGGCTTCTCATTTGAACTATTTTGACTATCCTGAACAGTTCCTATCAGTTCATTGTCCGCTTTCAAAATGTGCAACTACTCCGAAACTTTGAAAGACCCGAAACTTTGAAAGACAATTGCTGTAAAGATTTTCAGTAAAATTTTGAGAACCATGAAAAGTTTCAGTTTCTACTTTGAAATCCGCGTTGAACTTGAATTCGGCCCATAATCCCATAAGGAAAAGAGAAACCTGACAGGCAAATCTTGTATAAATGAACCTCATTTTTCATTATATCAATGTTTCAAGCTGTAGTGTGTGTGCATGATGGGGTTATCTTTTAGGAATCCTCTCTGAATAATACTTTGCACTAGTAAACAATTTAACACCCGTTTGCGAGCTAGAACAAAAGATGTTGGATTTTTAGAAATAATCCGCAACTTCAGAACACTAAAAATCCACTAAAAATCTTCCCATTACTTATTCTGCATGCAAACGAACTGGAGTTCTTTTGTGTTTTGAACTGTAGTGCATTGGTGTCAACAGCAAACAGCTCTTCGAACTTTTCCTGAAAATAAGACTACAATGTTGAATTGAACAAAATGAACAAAGAAGCAACCTGCGAGAAGCTAAACAGGTCGGCTGCAAAGCACGCCTTTTGACCTTGGATTCGCGCGAACTTTTTTCTTTAGCTATTAAACAATATGTCTTACGAAAACCTTTTGAATAATCTTGCATCGGTTAAAGTACATTCCTTGAAAGCAAAAACTAATGAAATAGAGCGATATCAGTGAACAATTACAATAATTTTTAGCAATTTACTTCTTGTTAGGAACGTTAAAGTTGCCGAAGATGTTAATTATTTCATTTCGAATGTCTTGGAGGTGTCAATGGCCAATCAAGAGCTAACGGCATGTCACGAACAGGACCGGATTCGGGATCCAAAACAGCCCAGCCCCCCGCCATCATAGATAAATTTGATAACTTTTCTTTGAAAGCCAGCATATGGAACAGGAAAAAATTTCTCTGGAATATTAAGAATCCTTTGCACTGTTTTTAGAAGGAAGGCTCACAAAATCTGATAGAGTTAATGAGCCATGCACATCAAAAAGGATACAAAACTACTTCGAATAACAGTAAACCTCAAGTGTTGTTGAAGAAAGATAACGGCATTGTACAATTGCACACATTAATAAGTAAAACAGATATCAGTGAACTTTTATTGCTTGTGCAAATAAAAAATGCTTCGACATATGAAAATTATCAAAACAGCTTTCACGGACCATGATTGGCGAAAGAAAATTATGTTCAAGAACAAAGAAACCGTTTTCCTTTCACTCTTAGTTATTCTTTTGATTCAGCTACGACTCGTGGAGGTCAAAGCCAAAGCCTCAGAAAGAGTCTTTACATCGAGAATAACCAACAAAAGCAGTCTGATAAATCAACTTAAATCTATTGCGGATGTTGCAGAAATGTTGGATTTTATACAAGTTTTTTCATTTAAAATCTCCCAGTAGAAAAATGCATTGCAATGAAGTTCATGTCGGGAAAAATGTATGGCGTTGCTGAGCAGCAGTATTTTTGCCAAAATCTGAACATAATTAACTTCTTCCGCTGTCCTCTATTAGTAACTAGAAGTGCCCTGAAAGCAAACAAGTGATGAAATCATTCCCTAATAGCGTCTTGTTACTTAACATAAAATTACTACGATTGCAACATGACCAATTAATGCCTGTTATGCAACAACTTGAGACTGCATCGGACGCAGCTGCTCTAACTGAAATTTGGCTAGCCAAAATTGACAAAGATTTATAATGTATTGACGGATATGTGGAATTTCTTAGTACTAAAAGACGGAAAGCGAGGAGGGGGAGTAACGTTTTCCATTAAAAAAATTTTTGTACGTTCACCGAATGAACTTCATATTGACCAAAAACGATTTAATTTCTTATTTTCACTCGTACAAAATTTGCTAAATATCGATCACCTTGATATTCTTGATGGAAGACTGATCATATAATATCTCAGCGAAGTACTCGATTGTTTTTGCCCATGGAACAAAAGTTGTCAACACAAAAAGGGATTTCAACGGATTTGCGAGAATAAATGAGAACGTGGGATAAAATCCTCAGTGAATGGGTCAAAGAGGAATCCGATGCAAATCGCGAGCAATATGATCGCCAGAGAAACTTGGTTACAAGTATTATAATGAAAACAGCAGAACATAATGATCTATTAGCAAAAGCACATAATAGTAGGGGTTTGTTTCAAGTATTTCAAAAACGTTCAAAAGCCACCAGAAAAGAGCCAGTACAATTGATGGCAACACTTCCAAAAACTTTTTCGCAAACATTGGAAAAATTGGTACATAATACAGATTTTGTGTTGCGTACGGCTAGGTTAACACATCAAAAGATCCACCAAACAGCTTTTATTTATATACCCAAATGTTTTTAAAATTGCCAAAACTAAACGACCCTTGCGGTGACCCTGAAGAGGCAACGAACTATCAACCTACTAGTTTCTCCAGTTTAAAGTTTAAGACAATCATTTGACAAAAAATGACGTATTTCTTAAATAAACTGTCTGGCGCAGAACAGTTCGGTTTCCAACAAAAAATCAACTAACAACACCATTCTGTTGATAACTCAGTTTACAAAAAAAGTAATCGATTCAAAATACTATGAAGTAGCTTGCTTTCTAGATTTCAAAAAGCCTCCGCCACTTTTAACCACGGGTTCCTATTACATCAATTCTGTTTATTATGTCTTCGAAGGACCAAGAACGATTTTCTGGTAAATTTTCTTGATAACATGAGATTACATAACGCTAAATAAGACGGAAAAATTGGAAAACGGAAAAGGACATTCCACTAGGTTCAATCCTGTGCCCTCTTATTTTTCAAATATTCATAAAAGTAGTATAAAAAAGTGACTAGAACCTCAACGGGGGGGACGGACACTTTTTTGGCAGGTGATTTCAAAATTTTCAAACGACCCACCCCGTTGTTGTCGGGCCGAGAAAATCAGGCTTCCAAAAATGTCCGCCCCCCCCCCCCGTTGAGGTTCTAGTCGATTTTTTATACTACTCATAAATGACTTACCATAAATTTACAAGCCAACTAATGGTGTTCAATTTGCAGACGATACCACGATTTATACGTCAGAAAAAAACGTCAGAGATTACATAACTTTAAATAAGACGGAAAAATTGGAAAACGGAAATGGGCATTCCACTAGGTTCAATCCTGTGCCCTCTTATTTTTCAAATATTCATAAAAGTAGTATAAAAAAAGTGACTAGAACTTCAACGGGGGGACGGACACTTTTTTGGCAGGTGATTTCAAAATTTTCGAACGACCCACCCCGTTGTTGTCGGGCCGAGAAAATCAGGCTTCCAAAAATGTCCGTCCCCCCCCCGTTGAGGTTCTAGTCGATTTTTTATGCTACTCATAAATGACTTACCATAAATTTATAAGCCAACTCATGGTGTTCAATTTGAAGACGATACCACGATTTATACGTCAGAAAAAACACGTTAGAACTTAAATTTGGCTAGCAATATTAAGAAAGTATTGGAAAACGGAAAAGGGCATTCCACTAGGTTCAATCCTGTGCCCTCTTATTTTTCAAATATTCATAAAAGTAGTATAAAAAGTGACTAGAACCTCAACGGGGGGGACGGACACATTTTTGGCAGGTGATTTCCTCGGCCCAACAACGGGGTGGGACACTTGAAAATTTTTAAAATTTGAATAAATTGTCCCCCCTATTTTTGAGGTTCTAGTCAGATTTTTTGGAAGATGTTATGGTGCTATATTATTATTTCATTCGTCTTAATTTTTCTTCGGCTGTTTGAATTAGTTAGTTGATTCAGAATATTGATTTGCAAACTTTGCTAATTTCCAGCCATATTGTGCAGAGCTAGACAAAGGCGCGTTACTATGTCCCTCTTTCATACCGCATATCTCGCCATTTCTACTCTCTATTGTTCACCCCTGCTAGCTTTTGCAAATTTTAAGCGTGCATTTATCCGATTTTAACAAAACCTAACCCAATTTTTAGCCCAAAATGTTCCAAATTTTCGGTTTTTTGTCCCCCCACTAGGTTTTTGCGGCAAGATCTTAGAAAAATTGGCGACAGATCAAAAATCAAAATTTTTGGAAAGGAATAAAGGGTTTCAGGGGTACCAGGGGAAGACGGCTAACAAACATTTTTGGCTAAAAAACAAAGTCTTGAGTAAGTTTTCAGTCTTATTGTCACTGATTTTTTCTTCATTTTAAATTTTAAAACTTCTAGTTCAGTTGAGTATCTTTTTAACTTTCCAAATTATAAGCAATTGGTTGTCACCGTTGAACAAATGAAATTGGCAAACTTTCTCTAAGCTGGATTGTATCTGTTGGAACTAAGAGGTCAGTCCAGGGTTAAAAAATTAAATAATAGTTGAAGTTCATTTTCTTTATCTATTTTCAATTTTTTAAAAGTTTGGCAATTTGATCTGAAGACAACTGTTCTGCCGACAACTATTTTACTTTCTGCCGACAACTATTTTACTTTCTGCCGACAACTATTATACTTTCTGTCGACAACCAATTGGACCCCATTTTCCTAAAAATTTTACAAGTTATTGTCCCCCTATGGGACCAAAATTTCAATTTTTGAAAAAAGTGTTTCCGACAAATTTTTTCACTCACAAAACATGTTTCAGGACATTTCACGTTGATTGAAGCCAAAAAATCGACAAAAATTTTTTCGAACCAATTTTTCAAAAAATTTTACAAGTCTTTGTCCACCCTCATATGAGGGACAAAATTTTTTTTTCAAAAATTGCATTTTGGCGAAAAAAATAGGGGGGACATTTTATTCAGATTTTCAAAATTTTCAAATGTCCCGTTGTTGTCGGGCCGAGAAAATCAGGCTTCTGAAATTTCAAGAACACAATGTACGTAAGGAATACACTATCAAAATTCGCAGTCGTGGTTTACAATTCACGCAAAATGATTTACAACAGATGTTGATGTCCCATATGTCTTATGCTTAAAGCAACAGTCAGTATGGATTGTCAATCGATGGAAGATCAGTTAAGTAAAAATTGGAGGAAATAAATTTAATACAAAAAATGTGAGATTCATTTTCTTCAAACGGAAATACGACAGCATTAGCGAGATGAGAAAGTGCAAAACAGAAACGTCTATGAAATCTATACAATTTCTGAATTTAGCCTTACCAGAAATCAGTCATCACACTAGGAACTATTTGGAGTGACTACTGCGTGTACCTAGCAACTCCATGAGCCAAGGCCAAAAATCGTTAAAACAATATCTTGGAACTGCTTCAGCCTTTGTTCGAAGCAACAACCTTCTACCTGAAAACAAGTGAAATCATAGCGAATCAAAAGGATACATTAAAATGTTGACCAACAATGTGTCTATAATACCACGTTATTAAAAAGTTTTTTCTAAGGAAGAAAAGCTACATGGGAGTTTTCATCGTCAATAGTACCTTTCCTGTTTGCCGCATCACTTCAGGAAACTCACCCGATTAGCATTAAAGCTATTTGAATTTTTCCTGCAGGCAGTATTATTGTTATATTGAACTTTTACTGTTGCTTGAAAAAACTAAATTCAACTCAATTCAACAAACATGATCGCTAATGTTCATTCACACAAAAATCCCACCCATATATTATTTTATAGACAGAAACCGACTAACGTCGGACAAATTGTTCTCTAACGACAGGCGGGGCAATTTCATTCCGGGGCTCTAGCCTAGACAAATTTTTCTTTCTGCGTCCAAACAAAAATGCATTCAGGGAGGGACTGGATCCCCCGACCTCCTCAATCACACGTTTGCCATAATTGATTCAAATTTCGAGCTCAATTAATAAAGCATAAAAACTGGATAAAAACAATTAACACATACCTGCAGATATATATCTGTGCGTATGTGTTCATTGTTTGATTATACAGCTTTTATATTTATTTCCAAAACAATTTTCGCTCATTTCAGAATTGCTGTTTGACGGTAATCAGATTATTGACCGAGAAGTAAAATTTGGGTAACCAATAGAAAATAATTTTACCTCCGCTCGGTAAAAAAAAGCAAGTAAAACCATTAGCTTCAACCTATAATCTAATTTAGGCCACGAGGCTAAATGTAATATGAATTGTATAAAAGCAGCAAACGATTTTATCAAAGCTAAACGAGAAAATAGTGGCGTACTTTTTTAACCAACTTTACTGCTAGTCGACAAGATTCTGTTTAATTAATTGATCCATTCAGCGGAGCGATAAAGATCTTCTTTAATAGGGATTAGGACTTGTAAAATGAATATTCATTTTCCCAAACGACGTACATCGATTTTCTCGAAAAACGACGTACACCGTTTCTAAAATTAAAAACCATTTTTTCTACGAAGTTTGAAATCAAGTTGCTTGTGTTAACAACTAGGGAACTTGGATTGGTGCTATGATAACAGGCTCAACAGTATATGTGGAAAATTCGCTGAAATTTTCCAAAGAAAAACATTTTGAAACGGACAAACAATAAATTTTATTCAATTGACAGTTAGATTGTTAGAATTCAAAATTGCGATTCTCAAAAACTTTTGAGAGGCGATTGGTATATTATTTGACAGGGGCAAGAATAAAATATTATTGTCTGTAAGTATACGTTATTTACTGGAAGTATAGATTACTGACTGGAAGTACCAAAGCGGTTGACATGACTCTGTTTTCTCTTTCCCTCATGACTCACAGCATTTTTTTTGTGTTCAAAAAATTCAACAAAATATTTTTTTCGTATGGTAAGCAAACATAAATTCGACCGTACTCTTTTGTAATTTTTCAAGTTTTTTGTTATTTTTCGAATTTCTGTAGCCAGAAAGCCCAAAGCATCGTATCAGAGGCTAAATAAAAAAGATCATTAGGTTTAGACGTCAGTTAAGTGCAAATGTTCAGTACCTTCTCAAAAGTATTTTGTGGCTGCCGAATTCTCTTTGTGTTTTAAATGAATGAACATTAACTCAAAGCTGTGATAAATTACTGATGCCTCTAATAATCTGAACAAATTGGTATTAACAAAAAGGAAAAACTTTGTCAAAGCTCCAGTAACCGTTCAAACATGATCGACGTAAAGAGCTAAAAAAAATTGAGACTTTTTAAAATTGCTGGAAATAATCACGAAGGCTTTTCAACTTTCATTTAAGTTCTTATATGGCTCCTAAACCGTATGGCATAAAATTAGCCAGAAATATTCAGGTAGTTTCAACAAAAATTTGCAACTTGAACGATCTCGATGTAAATCTCTGTTCATTTTTCTCAGATCAACTCTATCTAAACACAAATATCTAGAAAAATTAAAAGAAAAGATTTACAGACTAAAGGAAATACTATTTAAACCATTTTACGCGATCTGGAGGCATCAGAAGGCAAGGAAAGTGATTAAAATTAATGAAAATCAAAACTAAGTTTCCTGATTTATTCAGTAGTTAAGATATTTCCACTGATACACCTTTTGTATCGCTCCGGAAAAATATTAACAAGCCAAATTCTCTGATCTAAAAAAGCAAGGCTAGAACAAAAAAAACCGAGGGTTGGAAGAATTATGTAGAAAAGGTTTGAAAAATAAAATGACGAATGATCAAATTGGGTTTCAGGGAGAAAATTTTGAAACAACGAAGTGGTTTAATTTTCGAGAATAATTTTTGCTTAAAAGAAAAACAGCAAGTTTTAAAACAACAGCTCCATTGCCAATATTGCAATGTTTGTAAAATGAAGGATGGCTCTTTTTAAGTTTTTAAAAAAGATTAAATTTTATAAATTGAAACCGATTGGTTGGTATGTAAAACGTCCGAAAAAACTCCGGCCAGATTTTCAGGTGCAGAAGCAAGTTACCGGGCCTCTTGGTTTATTCCAATACTAAAAGAAGTATATCGAACGTATTATTTATTCCCACGTTCCCCAGAGCCAACACCAAATGATATAAGCTATTATAAGTATTCGACAGTAAAAGAACAGTAAAAGTGTTCGAAGAGAACAGTCGGTTGACCTTTAGAAGAATGACTTTTTGAAACGTTCTAAACTGCGCAATCTGAGTTTCATCCGAGATTGATTTTTGACTTGACAATTGAGCTTATTTCAAATTTACTTTGAGTTTTTTTTTCACTTATCAATATAATACTTAGTTTCTTATACTGTGAGTTGTGTACTGGATCGAGTTGTGTAATGGAGTGCTCTGGAACGAGTCCTTCTGCAGGTTCTGCAAATGTCGTTAGTAATGCCGAAGAAGAGGTAAGAAGTCTGTCCAATGAAGTTAGGGATCTAAAAATCCGAGTCGGACAAGAAAAAATTATTGCTAATTTAAAAAACCAACAGCAAAACATAAATAATCGCTTACGTGCACAGGAGAGGTACTCTAGGAAGGACAGTTTACTGAGAGTTAACCCTCCCTTCGATGCTAACAGGGTTCAGAACGTTACCAGCGAAACGCTCAAATTTTTTCAAAATTATCTGGGTGTGAAAATTCAATACGATGCTATTAAAGCATGCCATGTTGTGCCAAGTACTGTTAACAACATAATGCCGACTGTCATATGCAAGTTTCTGTATTTTGAGGACAAAACAATGATCTACAAAAAACGCAGAGCACTGAGAAACAAAAAAAATCAAACAAATAGCAAAAATATCTATTTGAACGAGCCCTAACCGGAATGCGAGGCAGCTATCAATGCCG
The DNA here is from genome assembly GCF_964194025.1 of Convolutriloba macropyga. Lineage (NCBI taxonomy): Eukaryota > Metazoa > Xenacoelomorpha > Acoela > Convolutidae > Convolutriloba > Convolutriloba macropyga. The sequence continues at coordinate 43,639,321 of NC_134474.1, forward strand.
AAGCTAAACGACGCGACTTAATAACCAGCACAAACAACTGCGTGGTTTCAGTGTTAGTAGACAATGGTAGAGGAAAAAACGAATTTGTCAGAGTTACGGAAATTGACGAGTTAGATAATCTTAACGTTATCAAACGAAAAAGAAACAATTGTGACGACGAAGACGAATTTTGCCCTGCTGCAAAGAAACAAAACAAACAATCGCAAAACTAAAAAGAAACGGTCTGGCGCAAGACTAGATTATAACTGATATTTGAACATGAACTCAATTATTTTTTTTTTTCGTATTTACTTGCTAACTTGTTAAAATCATTGTTAAAACAAATGTTATACATTGTTGATGTATTGGGAATAACTGAGAGCTGTTTCCTGCCAACAAAATAATAGGGGGAAATGCACTATATTTGGTGAATCGTTCCCTCTTAAGCTTTTCTTGTTTTTTTTGAAACATTGCTTCATGAAGAAACAAAATGGGGGAAGAAGTATAACAAACAAGAAAAAAAAATAAAGAAAGAAAAAAATTCATTTTGATACTCTGCTCGTGATTTCCGCGAGCAAGTTTTAAGCTGACTGTGATTTTCGCAGTCATCTAGTCTGAAACGAGAGTATTGAGATGAAAAAAAGTTCTGTGATTTCCGCGGAACATTATTATTTAAACTGCATATTAAAGATAGCACCTAAAGTAACAAACTTTCACCCAGTGATCAAAGTCATTCTTACACAAAGGAGTGCAATTTTTAAAAAAAAAATGAAAAAAAAGAAGGAAAAAATGTCACTGGACGTCCTCTAAGTTAAATTTTAACATTCTTTGCTTCAAATTTTTCAAAATGCTTGAAAACAAAACATGAACTTTTTTTTTATTTAATTTTTTTTTCAAATACATTTTCTTTGACGTCATAGACAAAATGTTACTGGGCGAAACCAGTAACATTGACGTCATAGACCAGTCTAATGACGTCATAGACAAAATGTTACTGGGCGAAACCAAGCAGGTTATCATGCTACAGAACATACGTTCACTAACAAAAAACTTTGATGAACTCACTTTGGAAATTGTGTCTCTGAAAGAAAAACCTATAGCAATCTGCCTAACAGAGACATGGCTTAAAGATAAATTCTCATCAAATATTTTTCACATAGATGGTTATGATGAACTGGTTACAAGCAATAGGGTAAAAAGAGGTGGAGGTGTTGCAATTTTTGTACGAAATAAATTTAATGTTAAAATACGCGGGTCTCTAAACCTGAATAATATACAAGCGGTTAGTGTTTACTTCAGTATTGGAACAAAAAAGTTATCAATGACTTGTGTTTATATACCACCTAATGCCACCACGATTGCTACTTTTGACGTTCTTAGTACCTACTTGGAACAACATATTAGCGATCCGCAAAGCCTGCATGTGCTGTGCGGTGACTTTAATGTAAATTTTCTATCTAAAGGGAGCAAACAATCATATTTAAGGGAATTGACCCAAACATTTGACCTAAAATTGGTAAGTGAGAACCTCATTACACGCGAAACAAAAAATTCTTATATTGACCTGTTCTTTACAAATTTTGAATCAGAGGTTTCCAGCCAAAGAACAAAAATAACTGATCACTATTCACTTTTACTTAAATTGAAGAATAAAACCAACTTAGAAACAGAATAATTTTTTTCAATCGAGAAATTGGGCAAAACTTGAAAATCCTCTTCTTCAGGAAAAAATTAGTTTCGTTCTGTGGCAGCGATTAAAACAAATTGATTCTACCGAAAAAGAAATTAATGATAAATTCAAATGTTCACAAAGAACTGTGCAAGAAGCATTAGATCACTATTTACCTAAGACAACAAGAAAACATGTGCAAAAGATCTGGATTGACAACGAAGTCAAAAACGCTGCCGCAAAGAAAAAAAGGTTGTGGAAGAATGCACTCAAAGCTCAATCAATATCGGCCAATAACGAATACAAACAACAGTGCACGAAGGTAAAAACTTTGATAAAAAACAAAATGAAGACTTTTTATCAAAATCAAATTGAAAAAGGTGCAGCAAACACAAACCGAAACTTTTTAAAAGTTTATGGTGACATAACAGGCAAAAAAATTGAAAATCGTGGAAAAATACCATCTCAAGATGAAGTCAACCATTTAAATGATTTTTTTACATCAATCGGAAGGAAAATGAACGCACATTTACCAACGAAATTGTTTCTAAAAACAACCGATAAAGCAGAACAATCTATGTTTCTTGCCGATATTACAGACAAGAAAGTTTTTGATATCATTAATAATGCTCCGAATAAGTACAGTGAGGATTGTTATGACCTCAATTACTACTGCATCAAAAAATTTTCTAATGTCTTGAGTCCTTTTCTCTTAAAATGGTTCAATGAATGTTTCAATCTTGGCGTGTTCCCTGATTGTCTTAAAATTGCAAAAGTTTTCCCACTTCACAAATCTGGAGATAAGAGTTTACCATCAAATTTTAGGCCTATTTCCTTACTACCAACGATAGCAAAGATCTTCGAGAAATTGCTTCAGGGAAGAATTATCTCTTTTTTAGTGAAATTTAATCTGCTCTCAAGCTCCCAGTTTGGTTTCAGGGCCAAAAGAAGTACAGTTGACGCTGTTTTGTTTCTGATTGAACTCTTGCGACAAAAATTATCTGAGAAATCCGTTATGTCTGTTTGCACATTCCTGGATCTCAAAAAAGCTTTTGATACGGTAGACCATACAATACTATTAGACAAATGTTGTAATATTGGTTTGAGAGGTCATGTTTTCAATATACTTAAATCATACCTAACTAACCGCTCTCAGTTTGTTCAAATTGCAGAAGTTGTTTCAAGTACTGCTTTTGTTGATATTGGAGTTCCCCAGGGATCGGTTCTAGGTCCTCTGCTTTTCATAATATACGTGAATGATTTGAGCAATACGCAAGATGTTGACAATTTAACTAATCTTGAATCTAATATCATACTTTTTGCAGATGACACAGTTATTGAAACTTCAGCCACCGCCGAAGAGGTTGTGATGAAACACAAAACTCAATTACAAAAATGTAATCAGTGGTTAACTAATAATAAATTGACAATCAATACTGAAAAAACAAAATCAATGTTTTTTTGGGAAAATTAAAACTTACTCCAAAAAAGAACAGATTAACATCGATAAAGAGAGAATTGAAAACGTTGACTCAAAACGTTATCTTGGAATAACAATAGATAATAAATTGTCTTTCAAAAATCATATTGATGTGGTTAACCAAAAATTAATAAAGTTCATTGGACTGTTCTATAGACTGAGAAAATTTCTTAGTAAAAGTCAAATGATTCAGGTTTTTAAAAGTTATGTTCAGCCGGTAGTGCAATATGGTATACTGATTTATGGAAATTCTGTTTTGTCAGACATTTCATTGATAGACTCAAAATTAAAAAAACTCATAAGGATAATTTTCAATAAAAGAAAGTTCAACTCAGTGAGTGATCTAAGGAGAAAATTTAACCTGTTTTTAGCAAAAGAACTACACTTGTACGAAGTACTTAAACTGTTAATAAAAATGCTAAGAGACAAATGTGTTGTTAGTCACGTCAAATCTTACTTGAATGATAACGAATTAAACAGAGTAAAAAAAAGAAGAAAAACAACAATGTGTCTTGATTGCGGTGATCGAAAAAATGTGACAAACCGATTGAGGTTTAAGGTCCGAAAAATGTTGAATTTGTTGGTTTTTCTGGAACCTTCCTTTGTAAATACGGTTTTAAAAATGACAAATCAAAAAATAAAACATTTTTGCCATATGTTTTTAAGAAATTACATAATTGACAACCAAGACTTCTCAAGTTATTTTTTTTGAGTACGTCTAATTGTAGCCCCCTGCACTCAATTATCGGTTTATTTATATTTTTTAAAATTTTTTTTTGTTTTAACCAACCATGATTTAGTTCAATTACTATAGTAATTTTCTTTCGGTTCTTAATCAACAGTTCTTTGATATTCCTATATTGTGAGGCACCTGAAAACGGATCAACTGATGATCTAATGGTGTGCTCTTTTTCTGTTGAACTTCATTGTACATATATTTTGTGCACAGTAAAATAAACTTCTTTTGTGTTGCTCGATAACAGAAAATGAACAATTTATTATTATTATTATATTATTATTTAACAGTTATAGATCTTGTAAATATCGATTGCGTACATTCATTCAGAATAGATTAGCAGTCGTTTCGGAAGTCGCATTATTCCACTTTCTACTGTCCTTCCTTCTTATTTCAATACATCTGACAATCTTTCTCTAGGTCCTGGTTCATTTATAACAGGCATCTTCGCACATCAAAAGCGAACTGGAGAAATTATATATTAAAATCACAACATACAAAATAACAGACTTCAACGCGATATGCTCAAACATTTAAACTAGCTTTTGAAGCGAAAAAATTGGCGACAGAAACCTTATGATAGCAAAGATTTTAAAAGCACGTTTGAATAAAAGTGATTATTTTAATGTTCAGAAATATAAAGGCCCGTCACAAAGGCCTCGCTCGATTTGTGTTCAGCGTTAATTGCAGTCAAATGTTTTTGAATACTCAACCCACATATCAGCAATATCTTTAGTCAGCAACGGGTCACCATTGAATCGTTCTATGAACGACTCGATCAGTCCTTTGTGTGTTGCTTCATACTCGACCAATTGTACGTCACCGTCTTTCAAAACTGTGTTCGGCATAACATTCTCTTTTCTCGGCTGTTTACGCGCCAAAACAATGTCCCGGAACGACAGGAACTTCTCGTTTGGAGTCGTGTAATAGTCATACATTTTGGTCGCACTGTCAATGTCAGCCATTGCTTTGTAGACTTGCAGCTTCTGAAGGAAGATTCCCACCGCTTCTCGGCCGACAGTTTCAATTTTAGATTTGTCCATTGTAATCAAGAGATCATCACCCTTGTCATCGACATCCGGGATCCTCTTGATGGTCACGAAGTCTTGTCCAGCTTCGAGTATAACTTGGAGAATACCGAAGCGAGCCTAAAATGTTTGAATCTGAAAATTCGATATCCGAAGATAGAGATCCAGCAAGACGAAATGGGGACTTGTAACAAGCAGAATACAACCATCTATAATAGACATCTTTATAACCTTAATTAATAACCGTTACTGTCAATCCGATTTACTATATGGTCATAGTAACCATAATTGTTCCGACCCCACTTTTATTGACCGGGAGGAACGATATGCCCAACTGTTTTTTTGCTCAGTCAATTCTGAGTTTTGAGCAATATCACCAGAAAACTCGTCAAGCGTAGAGCACAGAACTAAAAACAATTTTCAAATTTCCAATTTCTCGAGGAGTTATTGAAGTTTAAAATTTTTTGTGAACACTTGACAATTGAAATATTGTGGGCTGTGGTTTCCGATCAAATTTTGTTAATTTTCCCCAACTAAGTTAGCATTTTTAATAACCACCGTCAGGTGCTCAAATTCGCTTACTTAGGTGCTCTCCGTTTTTAGAATCGAAAGAATTCGGATTGTGTTGGTGCTCTGTCTTTTTTAATTTGAGTTTACACAAAAAGCTTTAAAAACTGGATAAACAGGTAAACGCCAGTTTGCATTACGTTTCATTAGAGGCCATTAGATGGCTTCAGTACTTGTAAGTGCATAATGAGCCAAAGTTGCTGGGATGGCCTTAAATTCAAGGTAAAACTATTTTCTTGAGCTTTGAGACCAAAAATGTGCAGTTTTTCAGGTTTCTTTATTTTTTGTTAAATGAAAAAATTGTTAAGAAATATGTTTCTCAACAAGGCTTCTCATATAGGCTTCTCAAATAGGCTTCTCATATGTTCGTCAAATTTCCTTCACCAACACCTATTCTCTAAATTACCAGAAATTTTGAATACCATTAGTTTTATTTTCCTCTAAATTTGTTGAAGTATTTTTCGTCTGTTGAACTCGTGATGATCAATAGGTGTGCTGTTCAGTTCAAAGAGTACTTACTTGATCTATTTTTTCATTTATATATTTCGAACGTATTTCACATTTTGTCATGTTCTTTTAAACTGAAAGAAATTAAAATGCATTGCTGCGCTGTTTTTTGAGATCTTTTCACTTTTCACCTTATTATTTGTCAATGGGAAAAAAATTAGAGCACCGACTATAGTGCAACTCGAATATTAAAAGGAGCAAAAAACAAACAGTTCAAGTTGTGACCTTTTAAAACACTGCTTTTCAATTGGAATGAGAAACAGTATTTGAACATAATTTCCCATTTGGAAAAGTGCAGCAATTTACTTATTTTGTGGTAATTTCTCTGCCGCTCTATTTAACCAATTTTTTTTCAAATAACCAAGCATGTGTTCGTATGATGCATAGTTGTACATCTTGAATTTATCTAAGATCAGTTATTGATTTGTTTGAATTAAGAAACTTTTTGTTTTAAAAAATATTTTTATTTTTGCCCGTTTTGTAATCATTTTGTTCTGTTTCTTAGACTAATTTATCGATAGTCTCTTAACTCATTTTAGGTTGTAAAAGAAGACACTTAGTGCTCCCATTTGATTTCTAAAGGTTTTAATTACTTGTCAGAATTGTCTTCAGAAAAAAATCAGTGTCCCTCTTTTATTTCATTAAAGGCAGTTCTCACTAGGCTCTCTAATTTGGACTTGTTGGAGTTGTTTACCGACTTTAATTCAAATCGAACGTCTTTATGACTCAGACGCTTTTTTCAAAAACCAAAGTGACTTTTTGAGTTTAATTCACACCTTTTCATTTTATGTCAGTTAGTCGTGTCATTGACAACTATTTTCGCCGCACTAACGAGGTGCAATTGTCGTTTTTAATAGTTTCATTTAGTATCACAAGGTTTTAACAACGTTGTCACAGCTTGTTTTCAAAAAACATCGAGTTTTGTTGTTCTTTTTTTCGTACTGGCACTTAGTCTCATTAATGCGTTCTCAGCCAATCAAGAATCATTTTACATTTGTGCGTTCAGGTCATTGACTTAAGTTTGATACAAAAAATGATAGAATTTAATTTCTCTATCTATTCTTTTGTCTGCAAAAATTAATTGTTAGCTAAAAATTAGTGAACAATTACGCCCGGAATGTGGATATCCGGGGTCAGAATATTGTGCCATTGCACATTAGCCAGCCTCTTTGTTAATAAATTAGTTTTTCTTAAAATCTCATGGAAACTTCATTTGCTAACGGTGTACGGAAACAAATTGCATAAATCCCACAAAAACTTCGCATATCACGCTGTAATAAGTTTTAAACTAAGCAATCAAGTATTTAGCGTCCCAGTGGCGGATTGATAAACATAGCCGGTAGACTGCCGGAAGAGCTGCGAAATACTTGCGTGCCGTAAATAACAGATAAAAATGAGTTGAAAAATTGTCGGTGCCGCCTTAAAAACTTTAATTCAATCATTGAGAATATTTTTGGGTGCAAATTTTTGACGATTGAGAGGTACGAACCCCCATTCCAGTCGTAACACAAAAAGATATTAAAAAACAAAACCCGTAGTAACGAGGAAATATCAGCATTGACAAGATTGCAGCAAGCAAACAATCAATTAAGAAGTCAATCAGACAGATCGGACAGCTTTAAAACAAACAGAAAAACTTTGCCAAAGAAAACTCAATGTGAAACTCTGAAATTACAAAATTTTGTCCAATTAAAAGATATCTTGTTATATTGAAGAATAGCCAATATATTTATGCACAGAGAAGATGAAATCAAAAAATCAGTCGTCTAGAAATTGCCACAAAATGGCGGCTCTTAACTCTGAAATTAACTCCTCAGCCCAAAAAAACAGATTGGAAAAGCACAAGTCAGTAATCATTCTTAGACACAACTGAATTGTTAATAAAAATGAAAACCAGAATTCGTGTTTTGTGTTGGCGATACCTTCGTAAATTTGAAATCAAGCTTCTGCGAAACTGAAATTTATCGGAAAAAAGGTTTTGAAAAATATTTATTTAAAGAAAGATAGATAAGATTCAAACAAAGAAAGACAAAAATAATCTGTTTCCAAAAGTTAATGCTACGAAAGTTTTTTTCAGTCAAATAATAGTAATTGCGACAAATTTTCAGAGCTGCAATGCTGAATTAAATCAATTTCAAACAAAAAGAGAAAAACAAATAACGTTTTTTAACAACTCATTCAAGCAGAGCAAAAAAAAACAAAAAATTATGGCAACAACATATTCTCGATATTTTCAAGAAGAAAAGGGAGGCCAAAAGCTAGAATGTGAAGCTTGCAGGACAAATTGTAAAGAAATAGTAACATACAGCATCCACCAAGTTTTCAAATCTAAAACCAAATAGAAAAAAGAAGGAAAATAAAAAACGTTCCATTATTTAGCACAGGAGATTCAGTAAAATTACATGGCCTGTTGTCAATATAAAACTGAAAATAAAATTCAAAAATTCGATAAATAGAAATATGCCAAAAATGTCAAAATTTTGTGGAAAGGAATTTGTGAAATAAACTTTAAATGCGAACAGTTAACGCCATCGATTAATTGAATTATCAATAAAACAAGGCGGCTCGGTAATGTGCGATGGCACATAAGGTTCCGACCCCGCCCATCCACAATTTTGGCATTATTGTCTACCAAATGAGGAACAGATAGAAAAACACAAAAATTATTTTTTTGGGAATCCCAAAAAACTCAAAAAAGCACATTTTTCAAAAAAGCACATTCTCAAAAAGCAAGTATTCAAAAAAAAAAAAAAATTGTGTATGAACGATAAGATAGCCTCTCACAGCAAATAACTCAGAGGAGCAAAAATTGATGCAATTGATTGCTGTTATATGCCATTATTAAGAAAGCGAGTCAAGTTGAACAGCAAAATCAAACAACAACAACAGCAAACATTAATTACATCAAAAAATTTATGTCCGTTTTGAAAAAAAGAAATTTAATAACAAAGTTAACATACCATCAGATAAAACTAAAACTAAACAAAATAACTTATAAATCACCAGAAAATATATGGGACCAGTCCATAAAAAGTTTTGGCAACAATTAGACAAAAAAGAACAAAAACAAAAAAGCTAAAAAATTCGCTTTTTTTAAACAATTAAATTCAAATTAATAAAAAAACATTAGAAACCAAACAAAATATCCCAAAGGTTTACGATTACCAATTCTACTATAAAAGGGCATTAGGAACTGTCCTTATTCCTTTTTTTCAGCGACTAAAAAGAACAACAAACAAAAATTCAATCGAAACTTAACAGAAAACGCTGTCCAAACCGTCAAGCCATATTTTTGCCCTCAAAAATTTTTTGATTGCACCTTTTTCAAACAGCGACAAAGTAGTATATGGCCATTCTTTAGTAAGACTAGGTAACAAGTTGACAAAAAAGCGAAACGTAAAAGTATGTAATAGTTTTGATTTTTTATTCGAAGCAAAATTATATCCAAAGTCATGAAAGACATAAATTACAAAAAGAACTATTTAAATAGCGTCACTTATTCATCCACAGGAAGCCATGAGACCTGCAAATATCCAGATTTTTTCTTGCATGTACAAAAACGACGTCAAGTATGACAAAAACCAAATTAATTTACTTTTTTTTTGTGAAAAACCGGTGTCGAAGCCAGTAAGGTCATAACGAATACGAAAAAAAAAATAGATTTTGGGACATCAATCCCCTTTGACACCTTCCCTTGTCACCCATAATGTCATATTTGACCTGTATTTAACTAACAAGATCAGGTAACAAATAGAAATTTAAAAAGAACAAAATTGCGAAGTTAAGTTTTTTTTTTAGTTTTGTTAAACAATTTTTTTCAAAGTCATGGAAGCCATCAGCTACGTACTAATATCAGAAGATCTGCTCATTAATTTGTCCATGAAAAACCGATGAAAACAATCCATTTACAGAAAATTTCACAGGACCCAAACGACAAAGTAAAAATGACAGTTAAAGACAAAATTTCAATAATTTTCTTCAAGAAGGATGTGTCGGTGCTGTCAAAACGGTAATCTATGTTGTTCAGGATTTTAATAAGTGCAATTATGATATATTTTGAACGCTTATAATGTGATATGAGAACAGTCAATAATGTGATAAGGTGACAAAACTAGAAAACGTGGAAAACTGGCAAATATCTTAAAACAAAAAAACTGAAATCTAGTAGTATCAAAGCCAGAAAAGAATAACTTCAGGCTTAGAACCACAACCGAGACTAAACTTCAAATCAGTAGAATGAAGAAGTATTCTTTCTTTGCTGACACTAAGCTAGAAGTTGAACAAATTAAGAAAAAGAGGAAAAGTTAATCAAGCCATTATTTATTTGAAAATCAATTATTTTTAAAGGACGAAATGACCATAAACTTTAAAGCAAAAATCTAAATGCATTAGCTTGGAGCTCCTTAGAAAGCCAAATAGACCTACCACTCCTGCGCTTTCATTTGATATGTTCTGTTCCTTTTTAATTAAAAAAACGTCTTTTTTTAAAAAAAAAAAGACCGACTGATTGCAATCCGACTTCTTTTTGGATTGTAACAGTCCAAGATTGGCCCAAAACTAGCCCTGCTAATGCTTATTGTCCGTTAGGAACAATTGATTTTTCGAATGTTGTAGATATAGATAATTTGTTCGTTGAATACTCAAAAATAAATTCTGCATTTCTGAAAACCAACGAGTAAAGTTAGCAAAAAACCGCGAAGTTTTAATTACAGAGCACCCTCAACCAACGCCGAAGTAGGAATAGCACCGGTCTGAGTCTACAAAGATTGTATGAGTATTATTTGGTGCTGTACTGCAGGCAAATTTAATCAAAGTGGACTAAAGTAGCTTATTTCGTGCCCTTTTTTGATGAAAAAGGCTGAATTTTGTAATATTTATCCAGAAATTTTTTCCAAAAAATTGAATCAAAACAATCAACAATGCTTGTTTGTCTTTAAAATTATAGTCAACGACACTATTCTCAAAAATTTTATTAAATTTTAGCAAAATTGACGAAAATTTAGGCGAAAATTCCGGAAAAAGTGAATAAAAACAACGTGAATTCACTCTACTTTTCTCATAGTTTAAACCTCGATAACTCCCTGTAGAAAACGAAAATTTAAAAAATCTTTTTAATTCCATATTCTACGCTGGACGAGCTTTCTAATGATACCAGTCTCAACTCTCTACGATGAATATATCGATCGGCGAAAATTCACGGAACAAAAAAATAAAACCCATTTGAGTATATAGTTCCTCCCCCCTCAAAAGGGTCGGAACAACAAAACTAAAATCCCTTACGGTTCCTAGAAAGCCTTAGCAAAAAGTGGACCAAAACCGCCAAGATCGGATTATTATGTGTAATGTATATTATGTATACTCTTAAAGTATATATATGCTTAAAATATGTATACTATGTATATTATGTACAGTCAATCATTCAACGCATCGCATGAACCCAAGGCTTCTCTCACTCGGCAGAAATTAGTTCACATGTCAATTTTACTCACTTTCGCTTTTAGATCAAAACGCCACCTGATAAAACAGTATTTCCGGTTAAAAAACCTCACGAAAACCAATACTCCTCTTGCAGTCGTAAAAACCAAGAGGACCGCAATATCGCTACGCTCAGTTTACAGCTTCGCAGCTATAAAAACCACTATTCTGACCTGCATATGTGCCTGGCCCCAAGCCTTCTTTGATGGATCAAAGAACTGCAGACCCAACAGACCAGCTCTGGCCATAGTGAGCCAGTTGACATAGATTACATTGGAAGCCTCATCGGATCCGTACTGGTATCCGAAAATGTCAAGGACGCTCGTATTATTACACAGGTAGATACCAACACACTCAGCTCTACATTCCTCGTATGACGAACCCATGCTTTTGAACACTGAGTCATAACCCTGAAATAGGAACATTGAGACACACAAGCAAAACTGGTTAGAACCCCCCCCCCCCCAGAAAAGAACCAAAGCTGTAGATTAAATAACTTAAGCAATTGATACACATCTGTTGAAATTTGAACATAGCCAATAGATTGCCGGAATAGCGAAATAGACTGTCACATGTGGCAAGCCGATGGCAAGGGCTACAGAACTGAGTTGCTGAAGTTGAGAAGTTAAAAGAATACTAAATACTTCATAAAACTATTCGAAACCTTGAGGCAACCTTTTGTGCATAACATTTATTGACATTGACATTATTTGAAGTTACTTCAAGCTACCAATAATTTGAGTGACAGCCTTTCAGACAGCGAATGTAAACTACTGCTGTTTGTATTAATTATGTTGTCAGGATAAAATACCCAATAAAAACCCAAATATACTCAATATTTAACCCCATCGTTGAAATTCACATAAGACTATTTAGCATAACAACGCCTAAGTGAGATATTTTAAAATCACTTATAATCATTGCTATTGAGTGCGAAGCTAGACTCAACTTACTTCTTAGCTATAAATAAAAATCTCCCTAAATCCAAAAATTACCTGGTTCTCTTGATAGCACGAAGTCACAGGCTGCCCCGTCACAGGGTTTATGATCTTAGCTATGTCATCTTTCAGCGTTAACAGTTTTCCACTGCCATGACCCAACAATTCATGGAGCGCCACCTGGATGTCGAAACTCTTCCCTTTGTAGTCTTTGAGCAACTGAGCATCCTCGGGTGTCACAAAGGTGACAACCTCAGAAGGTGCTGCAGCATTGATAATGTTACCCAATGCTACGTTCTTGAATCCCTCGTTCTGTCTAAAACAGGTAATTAAATTTTTTTTTCTCAAATATTGCTTTGCTAATGCTGAACACTGGAGAGCACAAGAAAATTGTTGAAAAGTGGGAAAACTGCCGAAGGGGCTAGTGAAACCAGAAAGTCAATGCACTACATAAAGGATCAAAACACGATATTCATATTTATCAATAAACGAAATTATAGGCCGATATCACCATTAACTCTATGAAAAACGTGCGAAAGAGCAATGTACAGTCGAATCCACTGTTCTCTAGGAAAAAAATCATCCTATTAAACTCAAAACAATTAGGTTTCTGATGCTAACATAGCAACATTGCAGAACTTGACGAATTATCAAGTTCCATTTACAGAAAGTAATTCGTTTTCTTCAGATTTAAAAAAAAATTGACACGACAGATCATAAAAACATTAACTGTATAAACTGGAATATATGAGATCACGCAAAAACCAAGCGTGAGAAAGTCACCTGAAGACAATGAAAAGCGGAAATACACGTTTATCATAAATGCTTCAAGTTTCGTTCGAGAGCTATTAAACAAATGAAATAATGCTAGAAAAAAAAACAGATGCTATTTGATTTTCGATCGTGCTAAATTTTACCACTTCTTCTGACTTGAAAAAAAATAACTGAAAAGTTATTAAATCCCAAGTTGGCAGAAATATATTCCATTTATCATTAATTTAAAGTTTTGTGCATCCTGCAAAATCACGACTTCATTAAAACGTTTCAAAAGAAGTACCAATTTGATCTTCCTTGGTTGAAATTTAATTTTGTGTTAACATTCTATTTCTAATTTTTGTCGCTTTGGTAATATTTCTGATTTTTCGGGCAATTTGACGATTTAAAAATAAATATATGAGTGTGAATATATTATTTGAGCTTTGGTACGGACATAAAAAAAATAACTGAAAAGTTATTAAATCCCAAGTTGGCAGAAATATATTCCATTTATTATTTAATTAAAGTTTTGTGCATCCTGCAAAATCACGACTTCATTAAAACGTTTCAAAAGAAGTACCAGTTTGTTCTTCCTTGGTTGAAATTTAATTTTGTGTTAACATTCTATTTCTAATTTTTGTCGCTTTGGTAATATTTCTGATTTTTCGGGCAATTTGACGATTTAAAAATAAATATATGAGTGTGAATATATTATTTGAGCTTTGGTACGGACATAGGTTAAAATTGAAAACTGTTGCTTAGAGCTGAAGGTACTATTAATTGTCCTTTCCGAGTTTCTTAATCTGTATTTGATGGTTGCATGACAACATACCCAATACCAAAGTACCCAGTGATATTATACCCAATCTATTCTTTGATCTTTTCGTGCAATAATCCGAGTACAAATTAGCACTCAGTATTATAAGTATGTTTTCTCACAATTAAGCTGATATTTTATTCCCATGTTCGGTTGTGATAGTTTGATATCAAGTCCCATTGGCAGCTGAGGCATGGCCACAACCCGCAAGACATAGCCAAATGCACTAAATATACTGCTGAATAATCGTTCTGGTAGTTTCAACGTTAGGATAAAATATTAGGCATATTTTGGGTAATTTGTCACATTGGGTATTTTGGCATTGGGTATTTTGTCCTGACACCGTATTTGATTACTCAGTACTGATAAAATAGTAGATTCGTACATAAAAATTCTTTGATGGTGGCTCAGTACACCGAAGTACGTTTTCGAAAGAACATAATTTCATTTCTCTAGAAAACACAAGAAGACACAAAAACTACTGAGAGACAAATGGTTCTTTTTTAAAAATTCAGCAAAATACAACGCAAATCAATGATACGTGACCTGATATCATCGTAGTTGGGGATATTAATTCCCGATGGGATTCCAGATCCACCGTACGTGATAACATCCAATGACGTGAAATCAGGCCTCAAAAATTTGTCTTTTTCAAACTCCGTTGACCAAGGCAGTTCGGGCAGAATTTTCTCTGCATTTTCAACCAAGTTGCCAAACTTCGCACTCACGGGTTTGTTCACGACTGCAACGAAACCCTCGAACTCGGCTCGAACACCAAACGGATCTCGGTATGTTTCGATGAAACCAATGTAGCATTCAACAATTGGTCCTTTGTTTTTGATCCAGTATCTGGAACCATCTTTGTGCTTCTCAAGCGATCCAGTCTTAAAACTCTCAATGTAATTTTCAATCATCAACTTTTCATTATCATTGCTAACAAATTCTAACGACTTCTCAAGATAAAAATTAATTCGCTTCATAAGCGGGGCGTAATCACCCTTTTTAACTTCAAACATTGAACCCTCCAACTCTTTCTTCAATTCTGCATTTGGTGAAGTTTCTTCAGAGGCTAGAAGAATAGTGTATTTATCCTTCCCGTCTTCTTGGCATTTAATCAGACGCGTATTCTCAGCATAAACTTTGCTACTTTGCATAAACGCCTCAACTTTTTCTGCGTCAGGACGAACACAGTTGCTGGAAAAGTACGACGTTACCCCTTCGTCTCCTCCAAGACCCAATTTGAGTTCATTTTCGTTTAAAGAAAAAATTTTTCTTTTCACTTTTTCGTAAATACTTTTAACCATTGCAAACTTCGGTCCTGTGCTGAGAATAGTCTCAAAATCTTCCTCTGAACAACCAGGCACTATTTTTGTATCTCCAAAACCCTTATAGTTGCCCATATTTGCGTAAAACCCACCACAGTAAACCAAAAAAGCCTGAAAATCTTCGTCGGCAACGGATTCAGGTTTGTCGAAGGCTGTAGGATTATCTCGAAAGTAGTTATCCAAGATAACAAATATAGCCGGCGCTTCCAGTGACGACTGGAAAAGGCAAACGGTGCTACCGTACCAGGAGGCTTGTGAAAGGTAATGCAGATACTTCTGTTCTCGAGATTCCAAGGCACCGAACGCTTCCAGACATGCAGGTTTGGTCACTGGCGTCGAATTTTCAAGTACGTACAAGCTTGGGATCTTTGACGCCATTTTATTAGCAAATCGCAAGTGGATCTGAAAACACTGCAACTAGAAACCACATTAGCTAGGACCAACCCGTCGGATACGCAAACCATACTAACATTTGTGGGTAGAAAATAATTGGCACTATTTGCGTCTCTTAGGAGGCAAGGAAGTTGCCGGTTCAAAACACCTCGATTAAAGAAACGACGCAAAGATACTGCACAGTTCATACTGCAACTAAAAAGGAATTCCAACAAATTCCCTCACATGCTTGCACGGCATATCACTAAATAACAAATATTTAACCATTCACTGTTTCACTATTAACTATTCATTTATTTTATATTAAACTTAAGCCTCAAACAATGAGAATTTGACATGAAACATGTAGGTTCTCCAATTTGTCCATTTACATGATTCATTTTTCAAGTGCTACTGATGGACTTAGCGCTTAACATTTCCCAGGTTGACACAGATATAGTGTGAGAGCGAGCCACGATGCTGATCACTGTAGCTAGAAATTCAGGTCCAACGAGCCTTAGTCTCATGACAAAATGAGAGAGCTTCTGAATAGAAAAGTCCGGCCTGTTCCATACACAATGTCTGTTAAGCACTTTGGATCAATAATGAACTCAAATGATTTTAGAACAAATATTTCTTCTTTATAACTTCTAATTGCTTTAAAAAGATTAGTTTGTGATTAATTGACACGCTTTAGAAGCTTATTCCAATGGTACTAAGAGAAACACCCAGAGCACTAGAAAATAAAAGTTTTGTTAAAAACGCGGAACTATTCAGGCTTACCAATAGATGTAACAAGGAGGCTCGTTAATGTGCGTTCGCACATGATGTTCCGACTCGCCCTCATCTACATCTTTGACATAATTGTCAACCAAATGAAGAGATAATCAAAAATAGATCTTTGAGTTTAAAAAAATCGTTATGCAAACTACTAAATGAATTACATAATGCCATGCCTCATTACAGCGCTCACGAGATCTCACAGCATTAATAAGACTACGGAGAAAAAAACAAACAAATTCAGCAAAAAGAAAAAAAATACAGCAAAAATTCAACAACTAAACTTAAAAGCACCTGGTAACAACGTCAAAATACAATCAGAAAACCTGAACTCCACAAAATTACTTTTTCATTACTAAAAAGCAGATGGGATTTACATTAATGAGGCTAGCTAACAAGTTGACAAAAAGAAGCAATAATAAGGCGAAATTCAAAACAACCAATATTTTCTAAAACAAGTATTTAAAAACGGCTTAAAAACCATTAGCTTTTAACGAAAAAATTCTTGATAAATTTACTTAAAAAATCCAAACAAAACCAATAATTCTTTTTTTTTGTTAAACTACGCCACAGAATTCGACTAAAGATGAAGAAAAATGGAAAAAATTACGAACAGTTTGCGAAAAAACAAATTATTGAAGCCATTTAAATCATTCGCTCATATCTGAATATTATGTTTATTTCAAATGTTAATTTAACTATTTCAGTTAAAACTATACTGAAAGATTAAGTTTGTTCACTTGGGCCTCAATTGAAAATCATTGCGATCCATCATTACGCGAATGTGCTTAAAGAAGAAAAAGGAACACAAATATTGACCACTGATAAAACTTTTACGAAGACACATATTGTTCAACAAACAAAACATCATTTACGACGTCATATCAATAACCATTCTAACATTCGAACTACAGGGAAGTGTTTGAGATCTCCCAATAATGAGAATTAGATACAAGTTGCCAAATAACATTAAAAACCAAAAAATTTTAGAAAAAAACATTTGAAAACAAATAATATAAATTTTAAGGGTATTTGCCATAAACTTACTGCACTGAGTAACTTCATTCTTTTAACACCACTTTAGAGCCCTATGAGACCTTTCAGCACTTCACATCTACATAAAGAAAACAGAACAGGCAGGAACAGCAAATTGAAAAAAAATGAGAGAAAAGTGTCGAAGCCATTACAAAATGAAATATTCATTACAAACTTTTTCACTTTCGAATATTTTTTAACAACAATGGTATTCTTTCTTGTAACAAAATGATTTCAAAAAACCAACAAATTGCAACGAATACAGTGAAACCACGAAAATTTTGAGAAAACCCGTAGTTTCAAAGCCATTAAATTCAATCGCTTTCAACGGAAACCAATAAATAATCAGTTATAATATGTTATGCTTCGACGAGAGGGTTATAATTTGTGTCGTTCTTTAATCATCAATAATTAATCACAATCAGTCGTATGACTATAAAACCGACAACAAATACAAGAGAAATCAGTAAAATCAGGAGAAACCAAAAAAAAAATCAGTAAAAAGTGCGAGAAGACAGTGTCGATGAGCTGCAAATATCTTCGAAAGAGCAGTACTGCCCTGCCTACAAGACCATCTGCAGGCCAGTGAACATCAGCATGGATGCAGAAAAGGACGATCAAGAACAACCGCCCTCAACACCATTGTATCCACCATCGTGAATGGATTCAACATGAAGAAGCCGTGTGACAGATCCATACTATTTTCTATTGACCTAACAGCAGCATTCGATACGGTCAACCATGACATGCTGCTCAAGTATGTGAATGAGTCACAGCTTCCAGATGCCCTAAAACGTTTTGAATAACTACCTTCGTGGACGTAGCACATATGTAGAGTTTAGAGACCATAAGTCAAAGCACCGAAGAGTAAAACAAGAAGTACCGCAAGGCGGGGTGCTTTCTCTGCTTTTCAATTGCTACGTGCCCAAAAGGCGAACACCAACAGAGGCAAACCATCTATCAGTCACATATGCAGATGATATCTCCTTACTCGCCACCGGTCCGAAAATTGTTGAACTTACCCACGGCATTAACAAACACCCGGCAAATGTGCAATGCTGGGTGGATGTACACAACTTGCAGTTTCACGACAAGTCAACATACACCATCTTCACCACTTGGACCAAGGAGATTAATCAGAACTGTACATAGAAATGAATAATAAAAAAATCCCCTTAAAGAACCCATTGGCGTCATTTTAGATCCAACTCTTTCCTTTGCACAACATTCCAAAGC
The DNA here is from genome assembly GCF_964194025.1 of Convolutriloba macropyga. NCBI lineage: Eukaryota > Metazoa > Xenacoelomorpha > Acoela > Convolutidae > Convolutriloba > Convolutriloba macropyga. Next base: position 43,658,021 of record NC_134474.1, read on the forward strand.
CATCTGAGCAAAAGTGTCATCAAAAACAACGCCATTCGCCGACTAGCAGGCACAGATTGGGGATGCAACAAAGAAACGTTACTATGCTCATATAAAACCATAAGCAGATCGGTCCTTAATTATGCCGCACCAGTATGGACACCGAGTCTCAGAACCTCACGATGGAATGACCTCCAAGAAAAGCAAAATTCCGCTCTTCGTACTGTAACTGTTTGCGTGCAAATGACATCCATAGACCATCTACATCATGTAGCTAGTATAATGAAAGTCAGAGAACATAATGGAATGATAAGCACACAATTCGTAGCTGGCGCATACAACGTAAACAGACCAGATCACTTTACATAAAAACCGTCAAAGAGCCCTAAAACCATCAAAAATACCTTGCATTTTAAATTTGGAGAAGACATCGAAAGGCTACAAGAAACAATATCAAGCACCAAAAAAATAAAAGAAACAATACACAAAGTAGCCGCACTGAAAGCTAAGTTTAGCTATAAATCTGACCTATGGCCACTCGGGGTCCAAAACGCAGAGATCAGTTGCGAAGAGACTAAACTCCCCCGATCAACTAGAAAAACACTAGCAAAGCTCAGGTCCAGATATAGCACACCGCTGAACAGCTTCAACAGTAGAATAAACAATGAAATCGAAAACGAATGCGAACTATGCAACGGTACGCCCCACGACACCCCTCACATTTTCAACTGCCCGAGTAACCCGACCGAAGCAATTGATCTGTGGCTAAATCCAGTAGAGGTCGCGGCGTTTCTGGGCCTTGATCAATGAGGAGAGTGCGTGGGAGCGACAACAACATTATCTCTTTTTTAAAGATTTGTCACGTGAGGATTTCAGAATAGACGCCTACTGAAATGTGGACTACGTTTAAATTAAGACAATACTATCATGAAAATTATGAAATATCTCTAGGAATATATGATGAGCCTATAAGCTGTTTCTTTAAGCAAAATGGACAAAGAAACCAAGTTTGGAAACTAACAAAACTATGATAAATTTCACCAATTATTTAAAAAGTCCAATAATTGAGCTGCTAATATTATGGCAAACATGGTAATTGTTACTGCTCCAGAAACTTCAGACGATCCACAAAATTTAAAAAGTTTTCTATACAAATCAATTCCAACAATCTATCACAGAAGAAAGTTCCAAAATTTGCATTCATTTGCTACGCATTACGCTGAGAACATACAGTCCACGTAAATAGCTAAGATAAAATGACTACAGAAGAATCTTATTAATTTCTGATAAAAACTTCAGGGGCTCTTCAGTCCATAAAATCTTTATAATAGGAACGAAAAATAACATTTAATCTACCAAATTAGACTGTTTTTATCTACGGAGGAAAATGTCTGCCAAAATCTAAAGAGGCTCTTCAGGCCCTAAAATCTTTGTAATAATAGGAACAAAAATTTTTCATCTACTTATTTGGACTAAATTTTTGGATAAAACGTCTACAGAAGAATCTTATTAATTTCCGCTAAAAACTTCAGGGGCTCTTCAGTCCATAAAATCTTTAAAGTAGGAATAAAAATAATCTTTAATCTACCAAATTAGACAGTTTTTATTTACAGAGGAAAATTTCTGCCAAAATCTAAAGAGGCTCTTCAGTCCATAAAATCTTTATAATAGGAACGAAAAATAACATTTGATCTACCAAATTAGACTGTTTTTATCTACGGAGGAAAATGTCTGCCAAAATCTAAAGAGGCTCTTCAGGCCCTAAAATCTTTATAATAGGAACAAAAATTTTTCATCTACTTATTTGGACTAAATTGTTGGATAAAACGACTACAGAAGAATCTTATTGATTTCTGCTAAAAACTTCAGGGGCTTTTCAGTCCATAAAATCTTTATAATAGGAATAAAAATAATATTTAATCTACCAAATTAGACTGTTTTTATCTACGGAGGAAAATGTCTGCCAAAATCTAAAGAGGCTCTTCAGGCCCTAAAATCTTTGTAATAATAGGAACAAAAATTTTTCATCTACTTATTTGGACTAAATTTTTGGATAAAACGTCTACAGAAGAATCTTATTAGATTCTGCTAAAAACTTCAGGGGCTCTTCAGTCCATAAATTTAAAATCTTTATAATAGGAATAAAAATAATCTTTAATCTACCAAATTAGACTGTTTTTATCTACGGAGGAAAATTTCCGCCAAAATCTAAAGAGGCTCTTCAGGCCCTAAAATCTTTATAATAGGAACAAAAATTTTTCATCTACTTATTTGGACTAAATTGTTGGATAAAACGACTACAGAAGAATCTTATTGATTTCTGCTAAAAACTTCAGGGGCTTTTCAGTCCATAAAATCTTTATAATAGGAATAAAAATAATATTTATTCTACCAAATTAAAATGTTTTTATCTACGGAGGAAAATGTCTGCCAAAATCATAAGAGGCTCTTCAGGCCCTAAAATCTTTGTAATAATAGGAACAAAAAATTTTTATCTACTTATTTGGACTGAATTTTTGGATAAAACGACTACAGAAGAATCTTATTAGTTTCTGCTAAAAACTTCAGGGGCTCTTCAGTCCATAAAATCTTTATAATAGGAATAAAAATAATATTTAATCTACCAAATTAGACTGTTTTTATCTACGGAGGAAAATGTCTGCCAAAATCTAAAGAGGCTCTTCAGGCCCTAAAATCTTTGTAATAATAGGAACAAAAATTTTTCACCTACTTATTTGGAATAAATTTTTGGATAAAACGACTACAGAAGAATCTTATTAATTTCTGCTAAAAACTTCAGGTGCTTTTCAGTCCATAAAATCTTTATAATAGGAATAAAAATAATATTTATTCTACCAAATTAAAATGTTTTTATCTACGGAGGAAAATGTCTGCCAAAATCTTAAGAGGCTCTTCAGACCCTAAAATCTTTGTAATAATAGGAACAAAAAAGTTTTATCTACTTATTTGGACTGAATTTTTGGATAAAACGACTACAGAAGAATCTTATTAGTTTCTGCTAAAAACTTCAGGTGCTCTTCAGTCCATAAAATCTTTATAATAGGAATAAAAATAATATTTAATCTACCAAATTAGACTGTTTTTATCTACGGAGGAAAATGTCTGCCAAAATCTAAAGAGGCTCTTCAGGCCCTAAAATCTTTGTAATAATAGGAACAAAAATTTTTCATCTACTTATTTGGAATAAATTTTTGGATAAAACGACTACAGAAGAATCTTATTAATTTCTGCTAAAAACTTCAGGTGCTTTTCAGTCCATAAAATCTTTATAATAGGAACAAAAAATAATATTTAATCTACCAAATTAGATTGTTTTTATCTACGGAGGAAAATGTCTGCCAAAATCTAAAGAGGCTCTTCAGGCCCTAAAATCTTTGTAATAATAGGAACAAAAATTTTTCATCTACTTATTTGGACAAAATTTTTGGATAAAACGTCTACAGAAGAATCTTATTAATTTCCGCTAAAAACTTCAGGGGCTCTTCAATCCATAAAATCTTTAAAATAGGAATAAAAATAATCTTTAATCTACCAAATTAGACTGTTTTTATCTACAGAGGAAAATTTCTGCCAAAATCTAAAGAGGCTCTTCAGGCCCTAAAATCTTTGTAACAATAGGAACACAACAAACTTGTATAAAAGTTAGACTCTACGAGACTGGCTTATTTTGTTCGTCAATTTTGGCCAACCATCATCCTTTGCTTCGAGCATCAGCGACGAATTCGCGTGATTTAAAAAATATCATTGAAAAATAAATTCTATAGAGGTCAGCTCTCCTAGACTGCCTTATTTGGTAAGTTATTTTTGATAAAACAGTATCTTTTGCGCCGTTTGGAAAACGGCATCAGCGAAGAGTTCGCATGAAATTGACCATCCTTGAAAAAACCACAAACGTTTATTTTGAGGATGCAATGAGGTTTAGTGAAGTAGTGACTAATTATTAGAATTTGAAACCGCTGAAATATCAATTCTAAGGTGAACAAAATTTCAGTTTGAAAAAGTTTCAACTTGAAGCATCCTTTCAAATATGACAATTTTCATTCTAAATGCCTGTTTTCAAAAATTATGTATCTACTATCGCAAGCGTTCCCAACTTTGATTTTCATAATCGTTTGTATGAATAATCGTTCGTATAACTTTTTGGGGGCCATTTCATTTTTTACGCCATCAAAGCAGCGTCAGGCTCACACTAAATTTTCGACAAATTCAGCTCAATTGTTGCTGACAAAATTTTAATTAATAGCTTCAAGGAAAACTTTCAGGAGCTTTTTATCACTTTAAAATAGAACCGTTGCAAAAAAACTTTGCAAGACATTATTCTTAGTATAAGGAACTTTTTGTTTTTGTCAGCTTTTTTTGCGTTAAAAGTTGTCAAAACTCTGATCAGTGAAACCATCAAATAAAACATATGATGTCAATCGGCTTCAAAGCAAAATTTCAAAATTCCCGGATCTTTCAAAATTAAACAATTCCGTTGTCTTGTACTTCCGGATTCTACACTTAAAATTTACCAGCTCACGATAAAATGTAGATAGTTTTACTCAAGGAAATTTTAAACGAACAACTTTCTTAATCATTTTCTGGATAAATTTGTTTGAATTAGAGGTTCATATTAGTTTTCAATGTCTTCGGTTAATTTCAACTTGAAAAAATCACAATTCTCCGGTTGCATTTTGTAGAAGCCGTGATAAGGAAAAAAATTTTCAGTAATGTTCCTGCTTTGAACAAATGTTTTCTTTTCAGGCATTCCAAAATCTTTACTCAGTTTGGATACAATTATCCGACCGCGAATCCGTTGACAAAAAAGCCATATTTTGACAGTTGTAAAGAAAAACTTAGAAAGATTAATTTTTACCATACCATTGACAATGAGGAAAAATAATTTTCTTTTGTCACCTCAAAAAATGGAGCCCCAAGAGAACTGAACAGAGATTTAATGTTCCATGTCACTGCCACCTCGTCTCCTTCTTGAGCACCACCAGTCAAATCAATCACGGGGAAAATCAAGAAAAGTAATTGCTACAAAATTAACAATGGCAGGCCTACTCTAAAAATAGAAAATAGCATCTCGTCAACTGTTTTTTGTAGAGGGAGCATTAGTATAATGAAAAAAACTATTAGTATATAGAAAATTTTTTGGAACGGCAATTACATATCCTCGTTGCCATTAATAGTCTTGGATTTAACTTAATAATAAATAGTAAGCAAGAAATACTAACTATTTAACAGTAAAAATGGTAAGAACACTGATTGAAAACGTAGAAATTGACGAAGTAGATGGACAAATTGGTTGAAAAGTGAGCTAAGTGGCTCAAACGTCTGGAAACAAAGATTTAATTTTGATAATGTCGAGGAAAACTAAATTCATCACATTAGCTGAAAGTTTACAAATTGAAAATAAAGTTATCACAGTGGCTAAATATCACAGTGGCTAATAAAGTTATCACAGTGGCAAAAAACAGTGGCTAAATGTCATAATCAAAAAAAAAATATTATTGCAATAATCAAACGTGCATCTGCCGATATGAACAATAAATATTCACCTTCAGATTAGATTCTAAAAAGTTGCAGTCTGGCCAAATACAAAAGATGTTCACTAAAATTTAAATTTCTTTCCAAATTAAAATCAAAACACATCAAAACTGTTTCTTTGTTTTGAACCTCGCCAAAGGGTCAAAGAACTTCGACTCTTTCGAAGATTTCTCTTTCGATGCAAATTTATCTTCTTTGCGCTTCATAGAATTTTTCTCCTGAATTTCTTTACGTCTTTGATTGTCTTTTAATCCTTCCTTGCGCTTTTCTCTTTTTGCTGATTTATTTCGGCCTTTCGCTTTGTTCTTCAAAGTAGCTTGAACTGCTTTAGGAGTCGCTTTATCCTTGATTTCATCATCATTGTCATCGTTAACTTTCAATACTGAACTCTTCTCTAATGAAATCATTTCAGGTTGGATCTTGTCCAGCAATGACTTGACTTCGGCTTCTTTTCGCTGCTGTTTGGTAGCGAAGGGATTTGCTTCTAAGGCGTCAAAGTTCGGCTCACCCGCACCTGGGACCAAGATACTGGAAACACCAAGCTGATGTCCGATTCCTAAGACATCCTCGAAGGGACAAAATTCAACATTGCCTATTTGACTTCTGTGTAGCCTGTGGGACAGATACGGTTTCACTACTGATTCGTCCCCGTTAATACCTCTAAAAATATCAACGTTTCTTGGAAAAGCGGCAGCTAGCAACCCTTTCTGACTGAAACTCAAACTTCTAGCAGCGACATTCAACTTGTAAGAGTGAACTGGAGCAAACGTTCTCAAATCAAATATTCTCAAACGTCTGTCCACTCCGCACGTTGCTAAGTAATTTCCAGATTGATCAATGGTCAAGCTAGCTATTGCAGCCTTGTGACAGGCCATTTTGACAAGAGGTTTATTGGAGCTGGGCGCCCACAAATTAACAATTCCATTTGTATGAGCTGAAAATATTACCGCATTTTGTGGATTCTGTTTAATTTCCCGAACATTTTTCAAACCTGTCGATAACGTGGCAACAAGTTTGCCCATAGAAACGTCCAAATAAGTTAAGAAACCAAGATCGTTCATAGTTGCAAGTAGAAAATGATATGGTAAAAATTGCATGCTAATTACTCTATCAAGTTGCCTCAAAGCATGCAATTCTACACCAGCTCTATCGTATATATATGTCCACCTTTTTTGGGCAACTGCAAACATATTCTCATTATGCAACCAACAAATGTCATTAACAGTTTCCATCACATTGATTTCAGAGCATAACGACTTTTTGTTCCAATCAAAGGCCGCAACGTGGCCCAACTTCCCGCCAATCAGAAGGTAGCGACCGTTTCTAGTGTAATTTACCTTGTATGGTCCAAAATGTTTCAATGATAGGTCGAAACGTTTCTGGGCGTTTGTGATATCGACGTTTTTCTGAATTGTATCTTGATCTAAACTGAGTAACTCTTCATCTTCGCATTCAACATAGCCAGCTTGCTCTGTTAAAAAATGATCCATTTTGGCTGCTTTTTCGGCTGCATCAAACATCCTCGTTTGCTGCTGTTCAAGATCGTGCTTTACTTTAGCTTGCTTAACATGACTGCTCGTGAACCGATCGCCTTTTTCATACATTTGTCTTACTTCTTCTGATATTTCCATTTTGGACGCCAGTTTTGCGGGATCTATGTTTCTGTTGTTACGTTTAATGCTCTTGGTCGGTTTCTTGTATTCTGTAGTTACACTTCCAGATATAGGTTCAGTTGCATTTTTAATTTTTGTTTTATCGACAGTTTCACTTTCCGTTGGGTGAGACGCTCCCTTTTTACTTTTAGAAGCGTTTTCAGGTATTCGTTCGGATAATTTTTCAATTAACGTGTTTGCAGAACTAGTTTTTGAACTTCCACCACAGAAAAACGAGCCTTCCTTGTCAATGAAAAAACTTGGTTCTGACTTTTTACTGGAGTTTTTAGATTCAGGATTTTCATTCAATCTAGGACGCTTGCTTTCCAATTTGCTCTTCAATTTTTCAGATTTAATTGTCTTGGCATTTTTCAGACGAACACCTGGACGTTTAACCTCTGTAATTCGTTTGCGCTTTGCACCAGGTTCTTCTACGATATTCGTCTGAACATTTGAAACATTGTGTGACGTCATCGAAATCTGATCTTGATCTTCCCAATCACTTCCAGAAGGAATTTCCATTTCAATGTTGCTAGAATACGCAAGCTCATGTTCAGACTCCCTTTGAACTGATGTTGATGCCACGGCAGTTGAGAAAGAAATCCGAGGTCCCGTATTACTGACACCAACACGGTCGATGAAAAAACTCATTTATGCTACTCTGAAAAATGTCTAAAAATGTGGGTTGGTTAAGTGTAAAAACCAGAGAGGGCATTTAGCTTTCGATTTCAGCCAAGTATGAAGCCAAACCAAGTACAAAGGGGGGCAGGAAATTTATGCTAGCCTGTAAATTGTTTGTGACGACAGTCTTAGCCGATCACAGTGAACAGATCTTATGTGAACAGATACAACAATAATATCATAAGAAAAGTTTTGAAATTAGGATAGACTGCTCAAGAGAACTGTTAAGAATTAAGAGTTCTTTTTGTTAGAAATATGATGAAATAGGCTTTTTTCAAAAACTGATTTTCAATAGTTTTCTAGTCCCACTAGCTAAAAGTTGCACTATAAAACATGCAGTTTTGACAAAACTGAGCCTTGTGAAACTCAGTTTCTGTCCATTGTTTCTGCAAAAAAGATAAATACTTTCACTACTTTTTATTGAGCTCTCTCGCACCAAAAAATTTTCTAAGTCTGTATTTTTAATAATTTTTAAAATACCAAATGAAGGCAAAAGCTCAACACTATTTAAGCAACATTTGCCTTATTTTGCGATTTTGACCAAAAAAAATTTTACAACTTCTATCATAGCAGCATGGTGGTTTCTTATATCTAATGACCTTCCGCTGATTCGCAAAAATACGAAAAAGTTCTTTATAACAGTTTCAGAGCTTGTGAACGCATCTTTTTTTGAAATATTAATAAAATTAATCAGAAATTTGTACCACTGTATATGACATCATTTCCACAATTTAAATCAGTCTTTGTCGTCTATTTTAAATTTTAGTGATCGTGCACTTTCTGAATATGCAGCACTTAGGCAGTTAATGTCGATAGTGTTCATTATCTTCTAGTCATAAAATCATTCCTAAGACCTCACTCAAATAAAAAAGACCATTTAAAACACCAAAAGCTGTGATTGAAAGCAATTTTCAGCGTGTTTCGGAAGAAATTTTGACATGTGCTCTCGTCCCGATATCTTGCACACGTAATTTTATAACTACAGCCATTTTCAAAAGGTTAATTGTGTAGGCAAATATTCTAACTGGAAAATGTTTAAAGAACACTTCAAAAAACCTGCAAATTAGCAAAGTTTCAAAATAACACTTTGAAATTTTCATCTCTTATAGGCCTCAAAATTGTCAATAATGAAATCAAAGCGGCGAACGTCGGATGAAAATCTCTCGACTCTCGAACGACAGGCGGATGTAAACGACGGGCTTCAATAACACTCAACCTCCCATATTAGTGTGTCAATTTAACCACTACGCTAAGGGCACTTTGATACATCATCGCTTAAATCTCGGATTGACAGCATTATACATCACGCCAAAAACAAGAAGTCAAACGTGAAACAATAAAAATAAAGTGACCACCGTCGGACAAATTGCTCTCGAAAGACAGGCGGCAAAATTCAATTCAGAGGTAGCTGTAGTTTTTGTTTGGGTGCAATTCCAACCCGCGCCCTCGAATAAAGAACTTACCGCACGGCTAATAGGGCTCGTATTTACCATCAATCTTATTTTTCTCAATAGGGACAAATTAGGTCAAGCAAAAAATCAAGAAAGTCAAGCCTGCCCAGGGGGTCGAGCGCTCTGGATTACGATGAAACAATATGCAGGGCTGGGGGTGAAGCGGAGTGCCATGGGGGGTTTAAAGGGGGCCAGGGAGGGGTTGAACTGGGGGAGGGGGAGGGTGTTCTCCTACACACAATTAAATCATCTCAGCACTGTTTTGGTGAATCGCATACTTAGACTAGTAATGCCTAGGGCCCTAGGAATGCTATTCAGCCAATTAATGTCCTCCGAGCTTCACCTGTGTATCAGGCTTCTGAGGACGAAAAGTTAAAACGGTGAGACTAAAAATCGGTCAAGCGAAAAATCCACATGACTAATACAATTGTCAAAAATTCGGTTTGAGAACAATTAAACAGCATAGATGACGAAAAAGGAGGATTTGAAATGTGCGTCGGCAAATAATGTTCCGGCGCCCCTCAACAAAGTTTATGACCTAATTGTCCACCAAAAGAAGAGATAGGAAACTTTCAAAAATCAATTAATTTTTGAAAATTGGTTAATCCATTAAAAGCCATGTTTTAGGCTCTAACCAATATACATATGAAAAAACAACTCATTAGAAAACCAAAGATAACAGCCGCTAGGGAGAAAAAGGGAAGACAAAAAATTCAAATGAAAACAACAAGCAATACCTACGACCAAAACTCAATGTCTATCAATTTTTTGTTTAAAATTAATGAAAGAGTGAATCAGGTTAAATGTAAACTAATCCAGATGGTTTGCATTGCTACCAAAAAAGATATAGGAACTGTCTTTATTGAGAATCATTAACAAGTAGACAGGAGACAAAAAGGCAACGTCAGAAAATACACTTTTTCAAAACAATTACATTGAAAGCCATGAAAGCAATTAGCTATCAACTGCTATCAATCATTACACGGCTTCATTTATCACTTAGTGCAAAACAATTGAGACCTGTAATTATCCAGAACGTCATACGACTACAAAAAGAACAAACACTGGCAAAAATCAAGTCATTTCAATTTCACGAGGAAACGGTGTCGAAGCCTATAAGATCAAAATCTATTCACAATTGTACAAGTCATTAGGGAGACTAAGTCAGAACATTACACATTAACACTAAATACAGACAGAAAAAGTTCGCTAACATTCTTATGCAAACTGTGTTGAAGAACAAAAAACCATATGCTTTTAGCTGAAAATATTAATTACGTTCATTAATTTCCCTTTCTATAAATTAAACCTGTCACTAATTGAGGCGTGATTTTAAATCATTTTGGTCCGTCACTAACAAAAAACAAACGCAAAAGTAATAAAAAACAAACAGCGCCCCCATTGAAATCTGAATAATGTTTGAACTGTAAAATTTCACAAATAGACCAATATTGATCTTTATCCTATTGCTTCACCATTGACAAAAAATGTAAGGAACAATACCAAAAAAGTTATTTTGACCCAAAAGTCATTATATAAAGAATATATGAGTTTCGGATACTTATCGAGTTATATTACCAAAAAAGCATTATTTATCAACTGGAAGCACTAGATAATTTCTTTAATAGATCCGTAGACACTAAATTAGAAATTTGATTAACTAGACTCAGTCATAAGACTACAAAAAGAACATCAAACGCTTAAAAAGCTGAAGAATTTATTGAACCTTTAAATGAGAAGAGTTTCTACTAATTGCGATGGATGTTGGCGCCACTTCAAATCAGCTACAAAAACCATCAGACAGCAAGAAATAACTTTTGAAACTGAAAAAACTTGAAATTTGTCAAAACTCAAAAATGGTCAAAACTGAAAAAATTTTACAAGTTGGGACCGAAAATCTGTACACCCCCGATTTTGGGAAGCCAAAACGCGAGCAACCCGAGGTTATGGCATACGGTTAGGGTTACCTCTAAGCTATCCATGGACCCAACGAACGTTATTGCATCAGACCCACAAGTGTGGCTATTAGCACTTATATGGTGCAAAATTGGAATTTTTCGATATTTTGTTATTTATTGGTAAACTTCTCAAGTTGTTTATTTTATGATACTTTAGATGACCATTAAAGGTGAAATACCGTATATTCGAGGCAATCAAGGCCGCGTAATAACCATCTGTGCTTATGTCAACAAAAGTAAACATTGCAGTAATTTGACATTTACTATGTAAACAATGACCTAAATCATTTTCTTGATTAACCAATCAGAAACAAGTAGCGATGATGTTATAAATGATAAATATTTGATTCTTTACTTTAACCAAATTATTTGATTAGTGAAATCGAATTGTATTTAGAACCATTAGAAACTGTTACCAAGAGCAGTTGGCTCTCAGATAGACTAAAATTTGATTCTTTAACAACTTTAGTCTTTTTTGCAAAGTTTTGCTAGATCTTAAGATCTGGCGAGTTCTAAATTAGTTGAGCTTACTTAAAGAGAAGCTAGCAACATTACTAACACTGGTTGAAGCCTTACAAACTTCAGCACGAGATTGAATATAGATTATCACTTAGGATTTTCTTAACTTCAATCAACAAAATTAAGTTAAAGTCCTTTAATACGTCCGAACGACTAATTATTTCTGCGAGATCGTTAGTCAATCGAACCCTGTGAAGAACCAGGCCGGCGTAAAACTCGAGAACCAGGCTGTGATATATCGGTTCCACTGAGATTCTTGAGCTGCCGCAACATTTGGTCCGCCGACCCGGACAACAACAACAGCAGTGTCACGAACAGCAACAAGTCTTCGATTCAACCTGGTGGACCAAAACACAATCAGCAACGATGGCCAGCAAAAGTCCCAACAGACACTGGAAGACAGCTGATTGGAAGGCGAGTGGTCAACTCAAGACGTTAGAGAAAGAGCAAGCTGACCTACTAAGTCTTTCTCCAGACACCTCAACGAGCTAGAAGGCTACTTGACACAAAACAAAACAATGACGGCCGAAGGTGCTTACCGATGTTTCTTCGAGACGTACGACAACTTGGAAGACAACCGACAACAGCAAAGGTTACTATTAAAACCAAAGTATTTTGAAAGCTTTGACAAGGACACCAAGCGTATGTTAGAAGAAAAGAGTACAGTTTTGCGATGTGTAGTTGACAAAATACCAGATCTCCGATTCTTTGAAGATTGTCGCGCAGTAGTCGTCGACTACCGGAAAAAAACATTGCGAGTGTACAAATTATTGGGAGAATATGTTCCAATTAAGAACGAATTGTCAGAACTCGAGAAGAAACTGAAAGCAAAAAATTTAAGCGGACCCGGAAAACAGATACTGTGTGATCAGGCGGAACGGTCATTAGAAAAGCTAGATGAAACTTTCGCAGAAGTTCTTCGAATAATGAAGACAAAAGCCTGTCCCCATGAGTTTGCGAGTTTCATTAAAGCTAGGAGTCACTATCAGGACCTGATAAAACAGTACAGGCTCAGCAAGGATTGTGGAAACCAAACATCGTTAGTGACATCTACATCGGCTGGAGACAAAGACCCAAACGACGAAAATGTAATTGATACAGGTAATGGAGCCATAGAAAACGCTGAGAACGCCGAGGTCTCTTCAAAGCATTCTGCTACAAACGGAAGCAGAAAACAACCCAGTATCGCCAACTCGCGATCATCGAGAAGGCGACAGATCGAAGAAATGGAGGTCGAAAACCTAAGAGCAAAGAAAGAAACAGAGCAACAACTGCGAGAGCGCCAGTTGGAGTTAGAGCAAGAGCGTGAAGAAATAGAACTTCGTCGCCAGCAAGAAGAGTTATGTTTACAACAGCAACAACAACAACAAGAACAAGAGTTACGTCTAAAGATGCAACAACAAGATGAACTGCGTCTTCGACAGCATGAGCGAACACTTAAAACGAAAGAAAGAAAGCAGAGGAGGAAGAAGAAGAAAGACGTATGAAACTTGAGCTGACCAAAGGAAGCTCAAGAGCATCTGGATCAGTGGCAGATGAGATAGAAAGTGTTGGATCAAAACGAAATCACGAAAGAACAGCCGGGTGGGGAGAATCAGTGGCTCAACAGTCTTTCCCTAGACGGTCACTATCTCCAAATGTTGTTATCGAACCACCAACGAATGTCATCAAGGACAGAGCTGATAAACGTTTCAGCACTTACCCGAAAACTACCCTGCTGTTCCAACCAGGCGAAAGACTTTTCTCAACGCAACTGGCTAAACCCAGCATTCTCAAGAAACCAGAAATCCGTAAACCAATTAGAGTAACGGACCCACCAGCACCGCCGTTGACAAGGACGACGTTTCAGCAGCAGGGAACGTCAGCAGTTCAAGACAGAAACAGGAGTCAGAGTCCCATTAACAACCTTCGAAACAGGTCTGCCGAGAGCAGAAACAGGAGCACAATGAATCACACCACTCCTCAAGTCATCTACCAACCAGTACCAAGCAGTGGTACTAGTGGCTTGCCAAAACTAAAACTCACTGAGTTTTCAGGAGACCCCCTGGAGTGGCCAGGTCTTTTTGATGTTGTTGTTCATCAAAAGCCAATCAGCGATACAGAAAAGATGCAATACCTCAAGACCAGTCTCACGGGTCAAGCAAAAGCAGCATATCGGGAATGTGATTCAGCTCGCAATCATACTATCATGCTTGGGATATACTCTGTGAGAAGTATGGCAGATCAGATGTCATAGTCAATGCTCAATTCAAGAAAATACATACTCATCCTCCAATTCGGCACGATGATTCCACGAGCATCGTCAAGTTTGCAAATGTGGTTACAAATGTGGTGAACACCTTGACTCAACTGGGATACACATCAGACCTAGAAGCAGAAGCAGGGCTAAGTTCAACAACGAGAAAACTTTATCCGCAACTGAGAGAACAGTGGTTGCAGTACATGCAAGATCGTCGACTACTGAGAGGCAACCTGATTGTTTTCAAAGAGTGGCTTGCCTCCAAAGCTGTAATTCATGAGAACTTGTTAGCACAGACAAGCTCGTCGGTTGACAGAAACAAATTTCAAAGCCGTGATAAACCGAAGACGGGTACCTTTGCTTCAAACGCTGAAGAGTCGAGCAAACCCAAGAATTTCGAATGTCCCTTCAAAGACGGGCAACATCCTATTTGGACGTGTAAAAAGTTTAAATCACTGAAAGTAAAGGAACGACGAGAGCATGTCCAGAAGCTCCGACTGTGTTTCAATTGTTTGAAACCAGGTCACATGTCGAAGGACTGCAGAAGCAGAACATGCAGTGTACCCAGCTGTGGAAAGCGGCACAATAGGCTTTTGCACAGCGAACTACCGAAGAAGGAAACTACAAAGAATGTCTCGGAAGCTACAACTGCAGTAGCAACTAACATCACCCAAGGAGGACTTCCAGTGGTACGAATCAAGCTGACAAACAAAGACAATCCTAAATGTACTAGCAATGTGTGATTCGGGATCCTCGATCTCATTTGTGGACAAATTAGTGTTGTAACTGGTGCAGTGACTAATCTTCAACTTGGAGGCCGAAAAGCGTCCTTATCAGTAGCAGGGATCCACGGATCACAAGGTGTCAAGACTGAAATAGTGCCGATAGCTGTTTCAGCGTGTGAGAAGTCTCGACCATTGACAACAGTGCAATTCTATGTGCACGAAAAACTGAAGTTGGGTGACCAGATTGTAGAGCTGCAAGAGTTGAAAGACGGCTACCCACATTTGAGGAATTGGTCAGAGCTACAATCTAAACGATGATCAAGTGATTCTTGGACAAGATTGTTACGACATTCATCACCTTTTTGAATTCAAGAAGCCAGAAGACAAAGCTGCACCATGGGCAGTGAAATCAAAAATCGGCTGGGCCTTAAGTGGTCCGCTACCAGCGAAGCAGGCAGCAACCCTTGCCACAACAACATCAATTGCAGATGACAAACTAGCAAACCAGTTGAGTAAGTGGTGGGATACGAGTCCTACGCTTCAAACTGCGATGTCACCAGACACTCAAAGGAAGAGCAACGAGCAATCAAGACGTTGGAGCAAACCACGCAATTCAACGGTGAAAGATATGAAGTAGGACTTCTGTGGCGAGAGGACAAAGTGAAGTTACCAAACAACTTTTACTCTGCAATGGGGCAGCTCAAGTCCCTAGAACGACGCCTACAGAAAGACGAGACGCTACGAAAGCGCTATCAGGAAACCATTGACACGGATGTCAACGCTGGATACGTTCGGAAAGTAGATCAAACAGAACTCAATGAAACTCGAAACAGGCTACAATGGTATTTGCCACATCATCCCGTCATAAACCCGCATAAACCCGAAAAAATCAGAAGAGTATGCAACGCAGCAGCAAAGTATCTAGGTGTAGCCCTTAACGACAAACATATCTGAACCAGACCTGCTGCAGAGTCTGATCCGCATTATTTTTTGCTTCCGAGAACACCAAATAGCTTTATCAGCCGACATAGAAGCAATGTTTCTTCAAGAAGCTGTCCCAAACGATGACAACCGATGTTTACGATTCCTATGGAGAGAAGATCCAGAGCAGAGAATAGAAGTCTATGAGTATACACGACACGTTTTTCGGGCGAAAAGCTCGCCGACTTGTGCAAATTACGCTTTGCATCAACGGGCGAAAGATAATGCAGTCAACAACGAAAGTGTTGTCAGAACGGTTCAGCGAAACTTTTACATGGACGACTTCCTAAAGTAAGTCAGAACCCCTCAAGAAGCAATCGAAATCTACCAGAAAGTCAGAGACATCCTCAACAAAGGTGGGTTCAATTTGACGAAATGGATAACAAGTGACGATGAAGTCAAGTCACAGATCCCAGAGAGACAGGTCAACGAAAGTTGTGAAAACGTTCGAAGCAGAACCACAATCATCTTCAATCCTAGGACTCAATTGGAAGGCGGACACAGACAGTCTCATAGTCTCTCGTGGAACTGAGCAAGAAGTTCCAGCAAAAATAACTCAGAGAATTGTCCTATCCTTTGTCTCAGCATTGTTCGACCCACTTGGGACTTGTTCACCCTTCACGATAAGAATGCGGTTTCTACTCAAAAGCATTTGGGCAGCAATGGGACAAGCGTGGGACAAAAAGTTGTCAGCAGAACACTCAAAACTGTTCAGTGATTGGTGCTCTGAGTTGAGAGAAATAAGGACGATGTCGATAAATCGACTTTATTTTGAAAACGGATGCACAAACCTGAGACTTCACATCTTTACAGATGAATCAGAGGAAGCAATGTGCATTGTAGCATTTCTGCAAGATGAAGCAACGCTAAAACTGGCATATGTAATAGGGAAATGCCGTGTGGCACCCATCAGACATATGATAATACCGAAGTTAGAACTTCAAGCCGCAGTCTACGGAGTTCGGCTCAGAAAGCAGATACTCAATGAACATGATGTCAGAATTGACAAAATCTATCATTGGATCGACTCATCAACAGTGCTACAGTAGCTACAGGCAGCGCACAAGAAACAACAAGTGTTCGTCGCTAACACAGAAGCGGAAATACTGGAAAACTCATCGACGGATCAATGGAGACACGTCAAAGGTATGGAAAACCCTGCCGACATCGGAACCCGAGGAATGTCCATCGAAGGCCTCAAGGAGTCCGTATGGCTAAACGGGCCGGCATGGCTCCAGGCAGATGAAGAAAAGTGGCCAAAGACGTGGTGCCAAGTGAACGAACTCGAACCTGAGCAAGTTACGAGTACTGTAGCAACAGAAACAAAACTAGACCAACTATTTGACTGGAGACGATACAGTACCTTCAACCGAATTAGAAACTTCATGGCCTACTGCATGAGGTTCAAGACAAGCAGAAGGGTACCCTCAAAGCAGAAGAAATTCATCAAGCAGAGCAACTACTATTCCGATTTGTTCAAAACGAAAGCTTCCCGAATGTTTCGAAGTCTATAGCAAACAGCAAAGAAATCTCCAAAGCGTTAAACATTGCCAAAGTGTCACCCTTCATAGAGGAGGATGGAACAATTAGAGTGAAAGGCCGACTGAAGCATTCAAACCTTGACTACATTGCAAAGCATCCAATATTGTTAACAGCAAAACATCCAGTTGTACAACTTCTGTTGGAGAAAGCACATCGAGACAACCTACATGAGGGCACAGAGTACGTGAGAAACATGCTCCAACAAGAATACTGAATCATCGGGCTGAGAAATGCATTAAGAAAAATCAAGTCGAGATGCATCAAATGCAGACACAGGAACGCCAACCCAATCCACCCACCGATGGCGGATATAACCCGAGAACGACTTGATGAACATGTGTTCCCATTCACCCATACCGGAGTCGACTACTTCGGACCCTTCGAAGTCAAATTCCTAGGACGTACCTTGAAGAGATGGTGCTGCCTCTTCACTTGCCTGACAACGAGAGCAGTACACATCGAAGTTGCACAGTCATTGGACACCGAGTCATGTCTAGCTGCAGTGACAAGATTCATGGCAAGACGTGGCTACCCGAATACCATCATTAGCGACAACGGAACAAACTTCGTTGGAGCAGCCAATGAGCTAAAAGCCTTCATGAACAAGTGGGACAAAGCTAAGATTGAGAGCGACTTAGCACAGAAAAAGATTGTTTGGAAATTCAATCCCCCGGAGCTCCTCACTTTGGTGGAATCTGGGAAAGACTGGTTCAAAGTTGCAAGAGGTCATGATTGCAATCTTGGACAACCGAAGCCTCACCGACGAGGTACTCAGCACAACAATGTGTCTTGTAGAGCAGACTCTCAACGCGAGACCCCTGACAGCAGTAAGTGACGACCCTGAACATTTGACAGCACTCACACCTAATCATTTCTTGCTAGGACAAGAGAACGCGAGTGCACCATTCATGCCATTCAGTGAACGCTATCACGACCTGAGAAAATCTTTCAAAACGGCTAGAGCATATGCCGACATGATCTGGAAAAGATGGACTTGCGAATATCTTCCACAATGGAACCAGAGATCGAAGTGGTTAAAAGAACATGTGCGAAACCTTAAAGAAGGCGGGTTAGTTTGGCTAGTAGATGACTCTGCGAAACGCTGTAAATACAAATTGGGACGAATCATTGAGATCTTCACTGCAACGACGGAGTTGTCAGATCAGCCAGAGTCAAAATGGCACATGGAGAGCTAAACCGGCCAGACGTGAAGTTAGCGCCAGTATTCTACGATGGTGTTTCCGAGATCGAAAACAGGGCCGGCGATGTTGGCGCCAATCCAAATCAGCTACAAAAGCCATCAGACAGCAAGAAATAACTTTTGAAACTGAAAAAGCTTGAAATTTGTCAAAACACAAAAATGGTCAAAACTGAAAAAATTTTACAAGTTGGGACCGAAAATCTGTACACCCCCCCGATTTTGGGAAGGCAAAACGCGAGCAACCCGAGGCTATGGCATACGGTTAGGGTTACCTCTAAGCTATCCATGGACTCAACGAACGCTATTGCATCAGACCCACAAGTGTGGCTATTAGCACTTATAAGGTGCAAAATTGGCATTTTTCGATATTTTGTCATTTATTGGTAAACTTCTTAAGTTGTTTATTTTATGATACTTTAGATGACCACAAAAGGTGAAATACCGTATATTGGAGGCATTCACAGCCGCGTAATAACCATCTGTGCTTATGTCAACAAAAGTAAACATTGCAGTAATTTGACACTTACTATGTAAACAATGACCTAAATCATTTTCTTGATTAACCAATCAGAAACAAGTAGCGATGATGTTATAAAAGATAAATATTTGATTATTTACTTTAACCCAATTGTTTGATTAGTGAATTCGAATTGTATTTAGAACCATTAGAAACTGTTAACAAGAGCAGTTGGCTCTCAGATAGACTAAAATTTGATTCTTTAACAACTTTAGTCTTTTTTGCTAAGTTTTGCTAGATCTTAAGATCTTGCGAGTTCTAAGTTAGTTGAGCATACTTGACGAGAAGTTAGCAACATTACTAACACTGGGTGAAGCCTTACAAACTTCAGCACGATATTGAAAATAGATTATCACTAAGGATTTTCTTAACTTCAATCAACAAAATTAAGTTACAGTCCTTTAATACGTCCGAACGACTAATTATTTCTGCGAGATCGTTAGTCAATCGAACCCTGTGAAGAACCAGGCCGGCGTAAAACTCGAGAACCAGGCTGTGATATATCGGTTCCGCTGAGATTCTTGAGCAGCCGCAACAATGGAAGAATTGCAAAAAAAATAAAACGTTTCAAAGAAGACAGTCCCAAAATACAATCCGGAATCTCTTTCATCGCAGAACTCAATGATACGACCAAAACTTGACTTCCCTGCTCGGCTGTTAAAAAACGCAGTTGTTTTAAAATATTTGTTTTTTTTTGGAAAAAGAAAATCTGAATAGATCAAATATAATCTATCCATTTTTTATACAATATTGATTGAATTTACCGGAAAACCGCAAAAACGTCATTTGCAGAACTTTTTCTCAGGAACCGCAGTTACAATTAGCAAGATTGAATCAGCAGTTTTTATGTCCGCACTAACGGTTCAACTGGAGAAAGTGGATCAACAACTCTCTTCTATCTCTAAACGTAAAACCAATGAGATTATTGTTAATAATTTAATCATATTTTATCAAAAACTAATCAAAAATAGAAAAAAAAAAACGAAAAATAAGAACAGAACAGCGGAAATTAGGCTAACGTTCACCTCCGTAACTCCTCGGAAAAAGCGAAACTAAAAAAATTTTAATTTGAAATTCTACGCTTGACAAGCTTTCTAACAATACCACTCACAATCCTGTACGATGAATATATCGCTCGGTGCAAATTGACTGAAGAAAAACAAAACAGTTGAGTATATAGTTCCTTCCCCACTAAAGTGGGTGGGAACAAAAACTATCATGTCGGCAATACGGCTTTGCTCCATTTTGTTTTCCGGCGATTAAAAGTGCGGACAAAATACACATTGTCACTGGCAGACATCCTGACACCATTAAGTCTTAATGACAGTCGACAATGATGATCCCCGCAATTCTGATTTAAAAAACCTCGGTTCACAAAATACAGTGATAAAAAAATTTTCCGGATCTTCGTAAAAAAAACCACGCAAATTCGCATTATTTATAGATCAATCTTTTGTAAGATCTAAATGCCTCTTTAGGTTACTTTTAAACAGAAAAACCATAAAACAAGCTGCTCGCAAGTACCTACTAGAAGGCTCAGATTGAAGAGGTTTATAAAAAGAAGAGTTAAATGCTTAAATTTCCATCTTTAACTGAATAAAACTAAGTTGCAAACTAGCTCTTTTAGCAATAGTATGATGAAAACAACGAGCTTTAGCTAGCTAACTATGGCCACCACTGAGCGGAGCACGTGAGATGTCGTGGTTAGGGCAAATGCTGAGAAAGACTTGACAGGCACAGACAGGCACCAGGAAGCAGGAAGACTTAGCCAAAGAACAGGTGTTGATAGTAAAAGCTGTCTTTGTGTGGAGTTTGAAAGTTAAATTTCAATGCAAAATGACAGAAAACTCAAAGCGTAACGAGCGATGATGATACATTAACTGTCAGCAATTCCCAGGTAGCTGAGATTTGGCCTTCTTTCCTCCCCGCGTTATTTTTTCCAAGTGCTCATGGTTAATGTGTCCTACAATGTTGCAACCCAAACAACTGTTTTCACAAATCTATTAGACAGAGTTCAAACTTAAATTTGCAAATTAAAATATGCTCACATATACGGGTCAAACCATCTAAGAGGGGAAGCTTTAATGGGCAAATTAACATATTGCTGCTTATTTGCATGTTTGAAGCTTGCGTTGCAACATTATAAGATATAGCATGTCAAGGAAGCTTTAAATGGAAAAAGCGTTGACTTTCAAAAGTTCACACTGCATTTTTTTTGAGGTCTTCGACCGTTCGATTATTTCAACTTTATGGGACATAATTTAGTTTATATGACGTAACAGTTGTCTAAATAATGGTAAAGAAGGCAGGAAGAGCTGAACAGGTTCAATGCACATCAACTAAAAACAACAGTTAATGGTATGTTTTTAACAGAAAAGAGGTGATTATAACACGCAGATTACATCAAATTTGTAATTCTTCAATATCATAAAATAGCCTCCACACATTAGAATATATCATTTGGGAGAAATGAGGGCAAAAACTAGAGGTCATGAATTTGGGAGTGGAACGACACCATTTTGCTTAAAATAGATCGGATTAAGGCAAGTGTCATAGTTTGTAGTCAAACAATTTCTGAAGCACCACTGAGACTGAATACTATTCTTCAAACAGATTGTTCCGAGATCAAAGTCTTTCAAAGATCTAGTATTACTTAGGTTGACTTTGCTTTCAACGCTCATAGTTTACAATGAAAACCTATTTCAAAATCAGAATGTTAGTTTAGGGCCGGCAAAATTGTAGTCACGATAACGTTGATTATTCCTACTGTCAAGAAGTTTAGTTGAACTTAATGCAGCCAAAAATAAAATAGTCCTTTCTGTTGGTGAATGATGCACATTCATTTAAGAAACCTGGAAATGCCTACCAATTCTCAAAAAGTACTGGTAATGAAAGATCTCACAGCACGCATCTAACTTCTATGAAAACGATGTTGTATCTGCAACATAGACAACACGACTTCAGAAAAATCTAAGCGTAATCTATGACTGCTCTTTTACTGAACGTTTTTGACAATACTGGTCGGTTTGAAATTCTCAATCATGTTGAAGTATAGTATGAGCACGCTCATAGATATTACTCCTCGCAGTTAACTTGTCTGTTAGCGCCTTGTTTTGAGTATTGATGACTTTACGAGGACAATCAATTAGAGCGCCTGTTAAGGTTTATGGTCAGGGATTCATTGGGTGATGATTTTAAAATTTTTTCTCTCTTAGCAGCATCAAAATGATTCATTATCAACAGCGGACCAAAATGCTCCCATCATTGGGGGGGGGGGGGGGGGGGGGGGGGACAAATCAAGCCAAAATTCACTACTCAGCAAGAAGTTGGAAAACTTTGAAAACCAATTTTATCAGGACAACGAATATAATCATTTGGTAAAGCAACGCGGATTTGTTTTTTTAACCAAATGTTACAGCAGTAATCTAATGATTGATAGAATGATCCTAAGCATTTTTGTCCGCGATGGTAAATATTTATTCAAATAGCACCATTTTTGATGTCAGTCAAGAATTTGAGCCTTATCAATTCTGCCGTTGAAAAATATTACATGATGTAATTCAGTTGTTCATAATGGCAGCAATAAGCACATCTGAAATAATAAAGCCTCGGAATAGTATGGTCGAAAAGAAGCTAAGTAGAGTCTAAATGCACGTAATCTAAAACTGAGTGACAAAAAGTATACTACAATAGTAAATAAGAGTT
Organism: Convolutriloba macropyga; assembly: GCF_964194025.1. Classification (NCBI taxonomy): domain Eukaryota; kingdom Metazoa; phylum Xenacoelomorpha; order Acoela; family Convolutidae; genus Convolutriloba; species Convolutriloba macropyga. The sequence continues at coordinate 43,680,724 of NC_134474.1, forward strand.
TAAGGTAAGGAGAGTAATTGAATTCAATAAAATGTGTAATAAAAATCTATAATTTAAGCACCAATTTTATAGAAAGGCAATGCGTGTAACTGAACAAACATTAGAGAAAAGAAACTTAACCTTTCGCACTGAGACAAGACAAGGAGTTAAACAATAAAATACTTCACTTCATTCGAAAATTTGATGTTATACAGCCAGTGTGAAGCAGACGTAAATGGACGGTATCCAAAAAGGCAATAAAAAAGCTGAATAAAAGCTATTTTAAGTTTTTTTAAAAGTCGTAACCAAAATGGAAAACATCATGAATCGTTAGCGAAGGGGTGAGTGAATAAAGATTTCGGTAGGTAAATTTAGTCAATATCGGTTGGTTAATATTGTCGGATCTTTAGCTTCGTCGTAACTGATTTTGAGAAGGTTGAAAATTGGAAGTGGCAACTGTCATCGCAAGTATCCTTCTAAAACAAAAATAGCAAAACTGGATTATAGGAACACCAAGAACGATTCACGGAGAGGATAAATTAAGATCATGCACACAAAATATAAGTTCATATTGAAAAGTAGCGCTCTACGGGATCAATGGTCTTGAAGGAGGTATTGTAGCATTTAAACTCATAATGGATTGCTTCTATTAAATTATATAATTAAGAAGCGAAAAACAAACTGAAAAAAGCAGCTCAAGCAAGTCGCCTGTAATCTATAGAGCATAATGCTAATTAATTGACAAAAGCAAATTAAATGCCTGATCACCCGTGTGTTTAAAAAAATGCCCCCCCCCCCCAACCACCCAAGCAAACGCACATATACACACACCAACACCCACACACACACACGCAAACACACACGGATAGACATATTTATATTGTTTTGACCCACTTTAGTTGGAGGAGAGTATCAGCTCAAATGGTTTTGTTCAGTCGCTGTTGGCCGACCGATATATTTGACGTAAAAAAATTGAGAGGCACATTCCAAAGCCCCTCAAGTCCAGAATTTTTTTTACTGGAGGTGCTTCTAATTTCTTATTTTCCTGGGAGTCATTGAAGCTTAAATTTTGTGAACGACCGATTTGGACTATTTTGTTCCCTTTTTCAGTAGTTCTCATTCAAATTTTGCACTCTTTTGACGAAAATGAGTTGTTTGCTCATCAGAACATTATTGTTTCGCTTTTTCAAAGACAGTACAGGATGACACGGCAATTTGGTCCGACTCTTTTTGGCAAAGTTTTTGCTGATATTTCAATAATTGGAGTTATAAATTGAAAATTAGTGTCAGATCAATATAACATTTATCAAAAACGCTGCAATTAGAAAAGGAAACAAAATTTTTATTAAGCTAATACTAGTTTGACTTGGACTTCGAACATCTAGCAGAGTGATCAGTAATTATAAGATTCTTGTAATTAAACCAACCAATTAAACCATTTTTTGCCCCATTACCTTTTCACCCCTTATATCTCGCATTAAAGACGTCTTTCCCACTTTTGCTCGCCTTCAGCTGTTTTCATATCAATAATCTCTGTCCCAAACCCTTCTTCCATTGATTTGTCAAGAATCGGTTACATTTCATCTATACTAATATTAGCCGCAAAGGACAACAATTTTCCAAAATTGTTCAAACGCTTTATATAAATTCTGGTTACAATTTTAAATTTAAAATACACTGTGGAACAAGAAGTTTCAAGGCACCACATTAAATTGGAAGTCAGGAATATCATTGGTTCCAGTTAGCGGAAAAAAACGACAAAAACACTTAGATTTCGAAAATGACTGCCATGTAGAACACAAAACACAGTCTCACACTTATAAATCGATTTGTGAGCTTGTTATTGGTTCCACAACTATACGAAAGATTTGAACAGAATGAGCGAAGAATGAAACTAGACTGAAGAAGTCAAAGTAAGGTTAATTTCAATTCATTACAAAATACCAAATAATAGAAAGATCAACAAAAAAATTGTTCAATAAAAAAAGGAAAGTGACGGAGAAAATACAATATTTTCAACAAAATAATTGAACAAAACTATCCACAAAATGGTGAAATGCTACTTCACAACCATTATTCTGGGACAAATCGTTTATTGCTTCTTCGTTTCGAGCATTCACGCACACACAACACCAGACAGAAATATGTTGCACAAAAAATGCAGAGCCAAAAAATATAGAAATTTGTATGAATTATTTCAACGAAAAGTGTCCTGTCTAGCCAATACTGGTACCTTTCAAGAATAACATCAAAAGAATAGCTCTATATTAATGATTCCACGATAAACACTAGAGTGAGAAACAGAAAATCTCATTATCTTAAACAAAATCTCATTACTCATCTTTAACAAAAACAACTAAGAATTAATATACCTTAAATTGAAAGGCAGCCAACTTAAATTGAAAGGCAGTAGAACAACTTAAACAGCTAATTTGAACTACAGAACTCCCAAAATTCCATAAAAATTTGAAAAAGAATTCAAATAATTTCCTTCATATGGTCCAAAATGCTTGGAAACGCAGAATTACTATTTAAATAATTGAGACATCTTTAACCTAAAACATAGGAGTATGAACTAAAAAACTGCTTTGAAAATACCACATATGTTCACACAAAAAGCGCCCGTTCCGCGAAATTTTTTTCAAACATACGCTCTCTCTCTCAAAAATGCGACATGAACAGAAAACTACTCTCTCTCTCTCCCCCTCTTCTCTCTGCTCTTCAATTCGTTTCGCAGTTTAAACCAAATACTTAGTTTTCACTGTTTTCTTAATTTCTGTTCTAGCATAAATCGGTAACAGCAGCACAAGCATCCATGTCAAATAAGCTCTTTAATACCTCGGTGCACTGCTTTAAACCAGAGAAAAGACTTTTACCGATTGCGTAAATTTAACAAAGATAAAATTTTGGTTTTTGAAAATTGTCAATCACAAGCAAAAGCGTTTCTTCCCGTTATACCTCTTGTTCAGCAAAAAAATTAAAATAAATTGGTTAATCAGTTTAGAGAAAAAGACATCTAAACTGAGAGAAAGACAAATCTTAATTTGTTAGAAAGACATTTTTTAATACACTAAAACTTCTGTTTCTACAGTCAATTAAAATTCTCAAACGTTCAAATTTCATTGCGGTCTCAGATATTCAAACATAATCTACAAACGTCGCGTGAATTTCTCTCAAACGACTGGAGAGCGGTTCCTTTCACCATTAGCTGGATGCGCATAAGATATGATAGCTTTTTTTAAGGAGTGTGGCGTCAAAATCTTAAAAAACGGTCATCACAACATGAACTTATGTCTCTTGAATTGCTTTGGTATATCACATGCTTAGATTCTAACAGAAAAGTTGGTCACAAGGCTCAGAGAACTTAATGTCCTCCGCGCTACCTGTTTATCCTGTTTTTGAGGACAACAAGGTATATCACATGCTTAGATTCTAACAGAAAAGTTGGTCACAAGGCTCAGAGAACTTAATGTCCTCCGCGCTACCTGTTTATCCTGTTTTTGAGGACAACAAGTCAAAAGGGTAAGACAAAAAATTGTTCAGGCGGAAAATCACATCAACAAAAGCACAGGACTAATAAACTTGCTGGAAAGCAATTAATAACAGTAACTAACGCCTGTTGCCTTCTTAATTGTTATGAACAGCAGAAATTTGCTATTCTGGGAGAAAATCGAGTTGGTTTAATTTTTGTTGCGTAAATTTGCTATCAGCTCTTTTCACTGTCTCATTTAGTTTTTTTTTGTCTACATCCTTTGACTTTGAGGCAAAAATCAAAGTAAGCAAAATTAGAGTGACGAAAGAGAGAGTCGGGTAAGTAAAATGTGATCAAAAAGTTTTTCATACGAATCAACTTGCTGTAATAATTGTGAAAAATGACACCACATAGGCAAAGCATTAGGAAATTGCACGAATGAGTGAACAAGAACTCATTTGAATAAGTGTGAAATATACTTTTGATGGCTATTTGAAAAGATGAACAAAAAATCACAAAATTGATGTATACAAGGAACTCACAGACAGGAAACGCCATAAAACAGAAGCCATCATATCAATTGCATCAGGTATATTCCTGTTCCAACTTGGCGAAAATCTAAGGGTCTTATCATTTTGGGAATCGGAGAAATGAAGATTTTGAAATTTAAATTATACGCATTTAAACTAAATTAAGCTATTCCGCTTAAAATTCGAGTAGTAAAATTCACTGGGTTCAATTGAGCCAACAAAAACTCTGAATGAATATTTATCGTTAAAAAATTACACAAAAAAATAACAAAATAAAAATAACAAAATTGTTTGATAGAAACAAAAAAAAACATAGCCCGACAAGTCTGAATTAAAAACCAAAGAATTGAAAAAAAACTGATCACCTGACAGTTAAACTTTTTTACAGCAACATCAAACTAAGACAGCCGACAAAGCACTTAACCCTGTATGTGCAAAATAATATTAGTACGCATTTGTACGTTTATTTGTACGCATTCTAGAGTTATGTAGTGTCAACGTTTGTGGTATCTGTTGTTTTTGCTAATTCTCAAAACATTAAATCTTGAGAATATATATATATATATATATATATATATATATAATATTCTCAAGATTTAATGTTTTGAGAATTAGCAAAAACAACCAACGTTGACACTACATAACTCTAGAATGCGTACAAATAAACCTTGTTAGAATCAATGGCAAAAAAAGAAAGAAGCAACAAAAACTGAACAAATTTGCCAAAGAAAACTTTTCAAACGTCATTGGCGCCAAAAGAAAATCATATCAATACAAGACAACAAAGAACACTGAAAATTTGATTTTCTTTGAAACCAATGAGCGTTAACGTACGGAACCAATAAAAGCGCTGAACTTAATCCCCATTGGCCACCAATAGATATGCCTATATCTGCTTGAAAGATAATAAAAAACTCAAATTTAAAAAAAAAATCGATAACAAACGGTGTTATCAAAAAAAAAATGTTTCTAATTTGTTGTGTTTAGCGAGTATGAATGCGAGTATGAGCTGAAACCGTTCATTAAATTCTTTTACGATTCATTAGCAACCAATGAGAGCTGTCGTTAATCGGACTGTGAAGAGACAAAACATCAGTGGAAAAATTGAAAAATGCACTTATAATTTATGACAACAAATTGTTCAAGTCATAGAAACCATTAGCTGATGGCGTTGAGAATTCGAGCATGTATTAATAGACACATTTAGAACAGATATATATTATATTAATGCCACTCAACAGACGAAACACCGAAAACAGAAGTCATATGACTCACGTGGAAAAATAAATAAAAACCGAAATAATCACCGTCCACGCTATAATTTTCTCATCAAAAGTTTTAGTGAATTACATTTTTAGAGACTAGTAGTCTTAAGGCTCTTAGGGACCTTAAAGCCCTGCGGGCGTTACCTGTTTGTCCAATTTTCGAGGACGAAAGTCGAGAGGGTCAGACCGAAAAATTGGTCAGGCGAGAAATCGCATTAAAAAGATCACAGGACTAATAAAATTGCTACAAACTTCGTTTGGGAGCAAATAAAAGCAATAGCTGGCAAAAGAACGTGCAAACAAAACAGTTTCGATTCAATAATCGACCACCAACTAATAGAAAAAACCAAAAAATCAGTATTTAGGAAGAAAACCAAGAAAAGGGAGGAAACCCAAAAGAGTTACACGAATTCCTAAAATGCTAACAAGCTTCATCAAAAATTTTCTGGAAGTCTTCATCTCGATCACTGACCCACCGAGAAACATACTAAACAATTTCAAAAAGAAACCAGAAAAAAACATCTGACAAATTGCCGGAAAATATCCACCGTTGACCCGCTTGACGCACATTGGGCTTGAAACAGAAAAAGAAAAAAATTAAGTAAGAGAGAAATTGAAAGAATTTTTCTAAATGTCAAAGTGTTCTTTTTTGGTGTTCAAATTCTGCATATTTGGTTACATTCAAAATTTACAAATAATTCAGCTGCTAAACTGAAAACTATTAAGCATAAAACTAATGACATCTAGCAATCGCTTTAATGAACTTTGATGATAACCTTATTCACTATGATTTAATGACTGGGCTTTATATATTTATCCCATTTCCTTCGATTTTGCTCTTTTTACTTTGACAGTATTCGCTACCTTGCGTACTTCAATGCGTGACAGAATTAAAAACCATTCAGTTGAAAAAGGTAGTGAGGTAAGTCAGAAGTCAAACGTGAAAATCGTGACTTATGTAAAACGAAAAACGTGATCAAAAGGTAAAGCGAATAAAGAAGAGCACCTAAATAATAGCCGTTGAGAGGCTGACGACGGCTATTAAACAAATCTAAAAATTATGAAAGTATCATTTCTCTCACTGAAAACGGCCCTGTTTAATATGAAAAAGTCACTCATTTGTAGCGTTACCTTACGATAGTTCTATATTAATTTGTGACCAAGAAAAATGATCGCAGAAAGCTTAAAATTAGAAGATATACCCAAGAAAAATTTTCTTGACCAAACATATCTCGAAATTAACCACCAAAAAGCCTCTCAAACGGCGAAATCACAAAAATAGCACAAGATTCCATTTAAAATTCTAACATATATGATACGATGGTCAAAAAACCTTCCAAACGTACAATAACTTGTTAATATGGTTTAGAAAAACCACTTTACCCGAAAAAACCGCATGTGATCACAAAATTTTTCTCGCTCTCCCTCAAAAACGCGCACAACTCGTTTGGAGCTCAGCTCGCTCTCTCTAACCTAAAAACTTAGTTTTCACGTGCGGCATTGACTTCTACATCCTGTTTTAAATGTACTGCAAAAAATCGATAAAAAGGACGCTCCGCCAATACTCCTCTTCGAGTCGTCAAAAAAGATCACCAATATTAGTCTTCAACCAAAACCTTTGAGCGCACCAATACAGTCCAAATCCTTCGGATTGTGAAAATCCTATCACAAAGCTACTTTTTCACAGCAAGCTTTTGAAAGGGTTATTCAATTCGCTGGCCTAATAACTGATATTATGGAATCATAATTCAGCTCAATCAACCATTCAATTGGTTCGCGGCACATACATCGTTAAGATTTAAGAAGTGAAGAGTTATGCAGTCTTCACAAAAAGTGAGACCAGTTTAGCAAGTGAGACCAAATTAGCAATTTATGTAAAGATTTCTTCTTTTAGCCGCATGTCAGCTATTAAATTGAAAGCGTAACTAACAACACCTTTTAACTGATTCAAATCAACAGATGTTCACCCACCATATAGTCTTAAAAGCTCATCACAACAATTACTTGTTAGAATTAAGTCTCAGCTATTAATAGAATTGCATTATGAAAATGTCACATCATCGGATTCTGTTTGTATCTGTTGATTTGTTACATGCTTAACCTTGCACTAATAAGATCTGATCAAATGACATCACAGTGGAATCAAGATGAGAGAAATGAGACTTGGTTGCTTTATAAGGTAATGAAAGAAAAGCGAATCTTGGTTGCGTCAGAGTTTTCTAACCCCTCATGCACAACACACGAACAAACACACGTGACCTTAGACATGGCTGTTAGGTAGCTAATAGGGTGCACTCGTTATTTCCATATAGGCTTGTTAGTACTTGTGCTGTGATCAGGTGTCTTTATTATTCTGTGGCCTGTGAACACAAACAGTAGCGCGTGAGAGAAGTAAGTGTCCGGTTAGATAGAATGCACGTATAGGAATTTGCATCGTGGGATCTGCTCACCATTCCAAACACATTACTCCAATGTCAAATTATATCCTCTCTGCTTTAAAAATCAGCAGAAAAAGATTAGAAGTGATATTACTTGTCTATAATACCAACAGAAATATATGCTATTTATTTAACCAGCATAATAAAAAGAGAAAAGTTATCCTACATCTTCACACACACTACAACTATATCAGCCGAGAGTATTGCCGCTAGTAAAAATGGAAAATCTAATACGATACCGCAAATTAATGGTTGGCGAATCAGAATTGAGGAAATGTCATTCTCATTTCTGAATGGCTGATTGATTCCTCGATACTGCGCAAAAAATATTTCCCATATTTTAAGATAGGATTTTAAGATTATCATACAAATATACGCTAAAACATCGCGTTAAACTGGAAACAAAACAACATAGCCGGCAGATTGCCGGAATAGCTGCGAAAGAATAGCTGCGTGCCATATAAGAGATAGAAACAGATACAGATCTAAATTGAAAAAATCGACGCCGCTCAAAAAACTATGCTAAAACATTCAGCGATAAATTAGTTAAGCTTGTTAAAATTCATTCCACAGAAGCCTCTTATTAGAGACCTTTACTGCACATAGGAGTTCCTTTGACCTCAAACAAATTCAAATTAAACATAAGTTTTTAAGTGCAAAAGTCATTTTATTGAGTGAGGTAAGTCACGTATGATCAAAATCTAATCACGCAAATAACCTAATAACTTTCGCTAAAGCGAGTGAGAAATGACGTCACGCGCGCAAATGCCGTTAGTGAGAGGAAGAAGTCATTCAGAAAATTTGACTTTTTTTTAGCTTTGCTGTGTGAACAAATGTAAAACGAAAAAAAAAAGCATCAGACGACGAAACAAAAAACATAGCAGGACAAGTCCTGACGTACAATTCAAAGAATTTTCATTGGATAAACAGAAAACTAGACCTAGAACGGACAATGAATGGATTGGGAAAACCATTTAGAAATAAATCCGATCCAAAAAATCGAAAAAACTGTAAAAATCAAAGTGAAATTGCCGCATGTGAACAAAAAACCACTAGCGAGAAAGCGAATTTTTGTTCAAACACCGTTTTCTCACTCAACTTTAAATTTAGATTGAAAAAAATTCACGCCACAAAACCACTCGCTTTTTCGCTCCACTTCCTGTTTCGGCGTGACCAAAATCACTACTCCAATTTGACTTCAAAAATCATGAAAATGTGTGAACAGATCTTAAAAAAAAAGACAGCGCCCCAATACAATTCAAATTCTTTGAATTGTAGAAACCAAGAGCACCACAATATAGCTACGCTCAGCTGACAGCTTCGCAGCTATAAAAACAAATGTTAGTATAATCGGCTACAGTTATTGCTTCAACGATCAGTACTGTTAGCTTGCAAAATCAATGTGGAATTTTATACAAAAAACTGCTGAAAATGCTGCGTGAAAAACGGCGTAAACAAAACCAATATCTCGTTAACCGGGACTTCAAACTTCGATTACTCTTCCAAATTCCAGCTTTATTGACCTATCCACTTAACAAACATAGCCGGCAGATTGCCATAAAATAGACGCGATAGACGTTGTGGCCTTCCATGAATTGAAACATCTAAATAAACAAGATAGACAAATTGACCACCAGTCCTTTAATAGACCACTACAATTCTTGGTTAGATTCGGACTGTCATTTTTAGACACATACGCTCTATAAGGAAAAACCTAAGGGAACTTTTTCAAAATTAAAATTCGAATTCAAAAACGAAAGACTCTAATACTCAAGAATTAGGGCATATACGTTTGGCACTACTTAGATGCACACTATTGAACATTAAATAAAAAATGTTCACAAAATCTTAAGTTCATTGAGCGAGTTCAAAGTCTTTTTTGTGAGGTAAGTCACGCAATTGACCTACAAGCAGATTAAATGACGTCACGCACAAATTTTAACTGCAAAGCACTAGAGATCACTGAAATTAAAAAAGTCAATTCTAAGAAGTCAGGTCGCAACAATCATTGATGGAGACGATTAAAAAAGCATAAATCGACTAATGTCGGAAGAATTGCTCTCGAACGACAGGCGGGTGGAAAACCAGTTGACCACAATGGATTCGAACCAGGAGCGCTGCCAACTCGGCTTTCAGGCCATTCTTTTGCTATGCTGCATTCGATTTTATTTTAGCAACAAACTTTGTTTCGGAGTGAGAGCAATACAGATCACTCAAAAATGAAGAGCGGAAGCGTGAAAAAGTGCTTTCAGAAGTCGAAGAATGTTCTAGAAGAAAAGCGACCGGCGAAAAACTTGCATAACCAACGCATTTACAATAATTGCTATTATTCGTTCAAGAGCAATTAAAAACCACGATATCCCCAATAATAGCCGCCATCTCTTCACGACTGTTAATTAGAACACAAAAAGTTCTCGCCGCAAAACCACTTCTTTTTCGCTCAACTCCATGTTTCGGCGTGACCAAAATCATCGCTTCAATTTGACTTCAAAATTCATAAAAATGTGTGAACAAATCTTTGAAAAAAAGACAGCGCCCCAATACAACTCAAATTCGTTGAATTGTAAAACCATTGCCGGCAGATTTCCGGAATAGCTGCGAAAGAATAGACTTGCGTCCATATAATAGCGATAGAAACATATACAGCTATAAGTTGGAAAAGGTATCGACGCCGCTCAAAAAGCTATGTAAACAACATTCAGCGATAAATTAATAAAGCTCGTTAAAATTCATTGCGCAGAAGTCCTTTAATTAGGGACCTTTGTTACACATATGAGTTCCTTTGAAATTAATTTAATTCAAATTAAACTTAAAGTTCAAAAGTCATAAGTCACGAAGATCAAAATCTAATCAAGCAAAAACTTTTACTGGAGAGAGAGAGAGAGAGGGAGAGTGAGAAATGACATGCGCGCGAAAGCCGTTAGTAAGAGGAAGAAGTTATTAGAAAATTTGACTTTTTCAGCTTTGCTGTGTGAACAAATGCAAAACGAACAAGAGCGTCAGACGACGAAACAAAAAAACATAGGACAAGTCCTGACGTACAATTCAAATAATTTTCATTGACTAAAGAAACGGCTACGCCTAGTAGAGACTATGAGTGAACTGGGAAAACCACTTCCAAAAAACTCAGATAAAAAACAGAAAATCAGAGTTAAAATGCCGCATTTGAACAAAAAACCACTAGCAAAAAGTGGAAATTTAATTTAAAAAACTAGGCCTGGAATGAACTGAGAATGGACTGGGAAAACCATTTAAAAAATCCAATCCAAAAAATCGAAAAAAAAAACAAAAAAAATCAAAGTGAAATTGCCGCATGCGAACAAAAAATCACTAGCGAGAAAACGAATTTTTGTTCAAACACCGTTTTCTCATTCTGCTTTAAAATTAGAATTAAAAAATTTCACGCCGCAAAACCACTCGCTTTTTCGCTCCACTTCCTGTTTCGGCGTGATCAAAATCACTACTCCAACTTGACTTCAAAAATCATGAAAATGTGTGAACAGATCTTAAAAAAAGCCTTACAGCTTCGCAGCTATAAAAAACGAAGAGAAGGCCAATAATAGCCCCAGCTATTGCTGTGCGGCTATTAAAAATCATTGCCAAGAAAATTTTTGGGACTCCAGTGCAGACAGGTGAAAAAAAAACACCTAGGAAGCATCAGTCATAACTTAGCTCGGATATCGACTCGAGGCCATCGACCCATTCAAATCGCCATACTGAAGGCTTGATATTCGCTCCCTGAGTTCTTCAATTGGCGAGCAGAAAATTCAAATAAATAATTAAGTTCGAATTGATTACCATGCTTCTAGCCAGTTAATCTATTTTGAATCAAACTAAGACTAAAGGTGCCCAACTAGATGGTGAGCAAATCCCATCGAAGCTACAGCTAGTAATACGGAACGGACTTTGCTTGAGGGACACTCCGGGCGAGGTGCTCTTTAGGGCGGGACTTTCAGCCGTGGTCACGTGGTGATGATGCTGCCCAGCCCCACCGGGACCGGGCGTTCTACGGTTACTTGTCCTACCAGGTGACTTGGCCAATTTGCGTGCACCTCCGTGCGTCTGATGATTATGATGTTCACTGTGATGATGCCCTGCCGATGCTCCTTTAGCTCTTGAGATTGAGACTCCACTCTGGCTGTTATCTTTCTTAAATGTGGACCAATCATAGATGAAGTCGTACTGGTGATTGTTCATGCGGAACAGAACCCTGAACAACTGACGGAGGTACATGTAGTCGGGGTCTTCTGCAAATTTGAGGCCTTTGCAATAGTTGAGGTACATTCCAAACTCGCCAGGAAAACCCTGAAGAAAAAATGCGATTCAATAAATAGACTTAACCTGATCAAGACAAAAAACTCATTTTCAATTTAAGAAGCAGAACTTAGGAGTAAAAATTCGTCCATTTTTAACGTTCTATTAAGACAAATATTGAAACTGAATTTCAAAACTATTTGTCGAACCCTGACTGACAGTAGCAACCTACGTTATCTTTTTTTTACTAACCTTGGTCAATGCCTCAACTGTTGTGTCTAGTTTTTTCTGCGAGATTCTCTCATATTTCTGCTTTTTGGTGGCCGCTTTCAGACCTTGCCATGGCAAACTTCCTCTCATGAAGTACATAATTACATATCCTAAGGATTCCAAATCGTCTCGCCTACTCTGTTCGATTCCTAGATGGGCATTCACACTAGCATACCTCGCCGTCCCAGTCAGGTTTTTGTCTTCTCGATATGCGATGTGAACTTTGAGGCGAGCGTCCCTGTACCGCTTTGCTAGTCCAAAATCGATTATGTACAATTTATTACAGTATTTGCCAATTCCCATCACAAAGTTCTCCGGTTTCATGTCTCTGTGAATGAAAGAACGACTATGGACGTGTTCTACTCTTCCGATCATCTAAACAAAGAATTGAACTAAGTCCCGGTAGATTATCACCACCTACATTTGATACTTTACATTCTTGTAGGTTTCTATAAAACGCACACAAAATCGGGAAGATGCAAATTTTCGGAGTATCAAAAGTGATTGATCAACCTCAACTTTTCACAGCAATGATAAAAAAAATTGGTCTAACCACTATAATACCAGACTCAATCAAAGATTCAAAAATATGTCATAGAAGGCATTGACCGCGCTTTACCTGTTAGCCCTACTTTTACTTTTCACTATTGACTGAATGTGAAACCGTTAACAGCTTCCAAGATTTTTTCTATCAAGTCTCGAAAAACGCCGCAAAAAGTAGAAATACTCCTCACAGGTTGGCTTTCAACTAACTATTTCGTGAATGTTTTATGCAGCTCACTTAAGATCACAAACTAATCGATACTAGAAAAAGTAATGAAAAATCTTTCAAAAAAATTACAAATTTAGCAATTGTAGAAAAACTCTAGGAGCAATTTTTTAAATCAGAAGACTGTATTTTTACAAGCAGTCCCTTTCTGGAAGTAGCCCTTTCTAGGAAAATAATTTTCATAAAACTACAAAAATTGATTTCAACGAGAAAAATCGGTAGTCCGCGATTGCACAATGTTCCGAACCCGCTCATCTACATTTTTGACTTAATTGTCTACCAAACGATGAGATCAGTAAACTTCACATATTGCTAAAAATGGCATTTAAAAAATGATGCAAACTCAACTACAAAATGGATTAAATAATGCCATGCTACATTAGAGGGCCTGACATTAATAAGACTACAAGATACAACAAAAACATACCCGGCAGATTGCCGGAAAATAGCCGCCGTTGATTCCAATAAGCATGATTGGGATTGAAATAACAGAAGATATTGAAAAAAAAAAAGATTTTTGTGCAAAAACATTTTTTTAAGTCCGATTTATTTTGATGGCATTTCGTGGTTGTACTTCTGTTTTAGAGAGAGGCTACAGGGGCTACTATCAATACCAATAAGCATTAGAGATGGTAACTAAGACTTATAGGAACGACGTTCAATTAGCGGGCATCTAAAATAGGGCTTTATGGGTTTATCCCGTTTCTACTTCTGACTTCAATTTTTTATACTGACTCTGTTCATTTTGAATTGCTTTGCTGAGCAACTGATGTTCAAAATCACTTTTAGCAGAATGAGAGAAGAGAGAAACTAGCCTAGAGAAGTCAAAAAGATTTCACGCAAAATGTTGAAAAGGCGGCAAAATGAGGTAAAGCGAAACATTTTTTTATTCGACGAAGTAAAAAAAAAAAATAGGAGCGCTATAATAGCCGGCTGAGAAGATGAGGGCGGCTATTAAAAACCAAACAATAATTACGTTGAAACCCATCTAATTTAAGAAAGTCAAAGTCAAAAAACCACGAGATAAAGCCTAAACTACACAAATTCTTTTGTCCTTCACGACAAAGCAGCTGTCTTTAAGAAAACTAGATAACAAGTCAACACAAAAAGGGGCAAAGATTAAAAACAATTAATTTTTTGAAACCAAATGAACTCAGAGGTCTCAAAATCAATTTTAACTATTAAACATAAGAAAGACTCACAGTTACTCATTAGGAAACCAATGAGACCTGCCTTTGATGCTACAAAGTCATAGGACTACATAATAAAACTAATAGTATCGAAACTAATAAAATCATTCGCTAACCTATGAAGGAATAAATATTTTCACCTAAATCTCAATTGAACATCGGAGGTACCTGTTATTAAAGTGACTCTGAAAAGACAACAGAAACAAACAAATACTGACTAGTATTACACATAACCGACTAACATCGGGGGAATTGCTCTCAAACGACCCGGGGAAGGGGTGGGGTGAAGTCAGGAGGGCTGATGCGGGTGAGGGGGGGGAGGGAGGGGTGGTTGTTGTGAGGGGGGAGTCGACTTCAAAAAACCACCCTTCACACCATGAGTATAGGTCCCAAAACAGTTTCTGTTAATCGAATACTTGGAGACTAGTGAGCTCAAAGGCTCTAAGAGCTCTTAATGCCCGCTGGGTGCTACCTATTTATCCCGTTTTTGAGGACGAAAATTCAAATGACAAGACGAAAAATTGCATAAAGAGACCAACGGGAATAATATGATTGCTACAAAATTCGTTTGAGAGCAATTAAAAATGCACAAAACACAATGTCCATGTCCAAGTCATAAAACATCAACCAAAACGAAAAACCAAAAGAGAAAAAATTGTTTTACAGGAAAGTGGATGGGACCTGTATTGATGACACTAAAAAACAAGACGTAAAAAGTTTACAAAAAAGTTAAACTGTTACAAACGGGCCAAGTTCAAAAATACCAAGTCATTAAAACCATTAGCTAGCAATTACAGGCATTAAATAGGTTCACTTATTTTTAATTTGGAAGCCAATCAGACCCATTAATCAAAGAAGTCTAGCGACTACAAAAACATCAATTACAGGCAAAAGTTGAAAATTTAACAAAAATGCGATAAAGTATTTAAATCATTAAAACCCTCAGCTATTCATTGGAAATATCTGTTCAAGTGGGCCAAGAATTCAAAAAAGAACAATATTAAAATATCCAAACAAAATTTCAATGAAATAATTGAGTAGGAAAACCATAAAAACCTTAAACATAAGTCTGCTTAACATATTATTTTTCGTGTTACTAGAAGAGATGGGACTTGTCATTAGTGGCACCTGGCCACAGTTTACAGAAATAGTATTTAAAATGAGGGCAAGTTTTCTCTTTTTCCAAATCATTTTAAAATCACAGCAGCCATTGGGTATCAATTAAAAACATAAGATAGGGTCACTTACTCTTCTGTGGGAAAAATTGGACTTTTGATTAATGAGACTGAGTTATTAGACTACAAAGAGTGCAAAAAATGCAGGCTCAATTAAAAATTCATCAAAATTTTACGAACTTTGTAGCCATGAAGATTATAGCTATTCTTTGAAAACAAATTGAGGCCCAAAGCTCATTGGGACCCAATTGGACGTAAATGGGATCTGTCATTAATTAAACTTTGATAAGAAAACGGAAAAAACGTGAAAAGGATTTAAAAAAAAAAACTCTCCAATACAATTCGAAACCTTCTGATTGTGAAAATGCACGATGAGACGAAAGCCAGCCTTTCTATCGCTGCGCGTCTATAAAAACACACAGTTATTCCAAATCTTAACGTGATACGAATTGAAACAACAATTTAATACAAAAACTCTTAAACAAAAATGAGTCTGAAAGTGAACAAAATCACGTCAAATATCGAAATTCCACAAATTTTAAACCTCGCTAACGCGAAAAACGAAATTCAAAAGAATTTCTAAATTGAAAATACTACGCTTGAAGGAGCTTTCTTATGATACAACATACAACTCTCTGCGATGAAAATATCGATCGGCCAAAAACCGACTGAACAAAAAAAAACCTTGTTCACCATAATTTTCCACTGCTGCGAACGGCATAAGAGCGGCAAAACTGGCTTGATATTTTTTGACAGTTCTTTGTCTAAGTCTGAGAGCAGTCACCCTTTCGATCTAATTCATTCCAGAAACCGAAAACTATTAGGGTATTAGGGAACGATTTTGAGCCGTATTTGAAGTTATATTAAGTAGAAAAGCGGTTTTGGTATTTCCAAGAAATAATACAAAGTATTCTATTCAAATATTTAATTAATTCATTTTATTTACTTGGTAACCCCCACCTCAAAAAGGCGGCGATCGCAACAATAAAAACGAAAAACCCGTATAATAAGCAAATTTCTTGCGAATCAAAAAATTAATAGTTGCAAAACCAATGCACTGCGCAGCCAGACTTCAGCAATCAGGGCAAAACAAATTGATCACTTTCATTTTGACATAATTGTTGGTGTGTAGGCCTTCGAAACAGCCATACACTAGAAACTTCAACATTATTGAACTCAACATTATTAGATAAGCAATACTTGTTGAAGTTCAAAATGAATATATGCAGATCAGGAAAAGTAAACTGCGATCGAGTGTAAACAACAATACGTCGTTATTTTCAGGTATTGCCTAAAATTTAAACTCCACAAATAATTTTTTTTCCAACCTGTACGGAGAAAACTGTAGTAACAATCAAAGACGAATGCAAGCACAAAAACAAACAAAAATTAGCACAAACAATTGATTCGAGTGATACAAGCGTACGACACAGAACTGATGCAAAAATCTCTTAAAATAGTCAAAATTACAAACATAGCTGGCAGATTGCCAGAAAATAGCCGCAATAGCTTCGTAGATCTGCAGTCTCAAAAAAACAGTAAAAAAGACGGACCAAAAAAATTCGTCTTTTCATTTAAGGCTGATATGTTATATTTTGATTAAAAATCTGTATAAGTTTTTGCTGCCTCTATTAGCTGCTCTCTTATAACCTTCATTTAGAGTGACACACACCCATCTGACCTTATCTCTTTAAATTAAGTTAAATAAAAGTCAATTTCAAAGTGAGGAAGTCATTTTTTAGAGTGAGGTAAGTCAAGTGTGACCAAAAATTTAATCACGCGAATAAACAAAAAACTCGCTCCACTATGAGCGTAAAATGACGTCAAAAACGCACTTCAGTTGAAATTGCATGAACGAATGAACAAAAAGCAAATTTGAAGTGGTTGTGAAGTTATATGATCGTAACAAAAATCGCGACGAAATAAAAAAAAAACATAGCAAGACAAGTCCTGACGTACAATTCAAAAAATTTTCATTAACTAAACATAAAACTAGACTTAGAACGGACTGAATTGATTGGGAAAACCATTTAGAAATAAATCCGATCCAAAAAATCGAAAAAACTAAAAATCAAAGTGAAATTGCCGCATGTGAACAAAAAACCACTAGCGAGAAAGCGAATTTTTGTTCAAACACCGTTTTCTCACTCAACTTTAAATTTAGATTGAAAAAATTTCACGCCGCAAAACCACTCGCTTTTTTGCTCCACTTCCTGTTTCGGCGTGACCAAAATCACTACTCCAATTTGACTTCAAAAATCATGAATATGTGTGAACAGATCTTAAAAAAGACAGCGCCCCAATACAATTCAAATTCTTTGAATTGTAAAATCCAAGAGAAGCGCAATAATAGCGCCAGCTATCGCTGTGGGGCTATTAAAAAAATTATTTACACCGGAACAAAACTGAACCAAAACACAACCAACTAAACGTCGGAAGAATTGCTCTCGAACGACTAGTGGGAGCTCTAATCAAATGCAGCCTGCTTCAGTCGGTGGGGGGGGAGCCTAAATGGGACTAAGAAGTTCACTCTTGGGTTTCAAATAACCACATTAGAGGTTAACATAAACCACTAAGATTTAAAGTGGTAAATGGCACAAGTTTCGGCGCACTTTTCATTTGACTTTTAGTATTAAATTGCCGCCAATTAAGTTCAGCTCCTTGAAATTCCGATTGAGAGCAAATTTTAGATCACGCGAAACCCAAAAATTCAAGGGGAAAAAAGTCACTCGAAAAGTCAAAACTGTCAAGCAAAAATTTTGCATAAGACACACACGTTTACATTAATTGCGATGAACTTCGTTCAAGAGCAGTTAAACACAAATGAAATTCAGAGATCAAAATTAATTTTAAAAAAGCTTGTTTCGTGTCCAGACAAAACAGTCCTAGACAAAATAGTCCTAAATTGCAAAATAGTTCCACAAAAAACAGATCCAAAGAACAGAAAAAACATTCCCAGACAAAATGGTCCAAAAATTTTTCAGGTTGTGACTCCACGCATTATTTAACGAAAGTTACTATTTAACGAAAGTTACAACAGCTTACTGATGGCGCATATTCTTGGCGCTGCTTTATTACAAAATGCAAGTCAGGCTACGCAATGAACAAAACGAAGTAATCAAAGTTCATAGCCATTTACCTGATCTAGCAAATATTGAAAATTCCGCTCGGCGTTGAAAGACGGCAGCAATGGCTGACGAGACTCCACGCTAAATAGTATTTGTTGCCCACAAAGACATCAGTAGAGAAACAGCGGCCAACGTTCCAGCTTACAACTCAAACCAAAAGACAGTTCACAGAAAGCGGCAACAAAATCGTCCACAAATCAGTGAGCCCACGTCCTCGAAGGAGATTTGAGATTCCAGAGATCTTACAAATGGCACGTTGTGGTGAAAAGTTTGTGTATTATGATTCAAGGTCCCAGTGGAAAGAATTATTGTGTCTGCGACTCTGCCAGCTATTGACTTGCTCAACCAATCAGATGACTCGTTCTGCGATGGGACACTCTCAAAAGCCCAGTTTTTTATTAGGTCTACACAATTCACGCTCCGGTTGACGGTGTCAACTCTCCTCTGGTGCATACTTTTCTTCCTGATAAAAAACAATTGAAAACTACCCAGTTCCCCTCCAAAAACATTAACGAATGGAGTAACAATCGATTTTGAAATTGCAGTTCGGAGTGCATTTTTTCGGTGAATAAAAACATTAGAACAATAGAACGTGTGGAGACAATTGCAGTCAGTCGGCAAAGCATAAGAATAGAACAATAATTTGGAGTTGAGAGCATATCAGAATGATGCTTTGCACGGCTTTCTTGCCATTGAAAGATGTCACTAGGGCATTTGAAAAATGGCAGCCAGCTTGTCCAGAGGACTGTCCACAACTACTTTGAAGACAATTACGTCGGTCGATACAACTCTTTTGGCCAGAGGCAGAAACGGCGAGTTGCAATTAAACCTTGGAAATGCTGCGAGCTCATAAAGAAGGTATAGCCAAGGACAAACAACTCTGTCGAAGGCTTGAACATTAATTCTGTAAAACTGGTTAATACAAAACATCCATCGCCACCAAAGCTGATTGAGAAATTGAAAGACGAACAAAAAAACTCAGCATAAATGGTGAAGATAACAGCTGGTCAGCAAGTAAAGAGGCCTAAGAGCAAATTACGCAAAAACTAATTACAAGAAATTGATCAAAATTACCAGCATTAGAGTGTTTGATTTCTTGAGAAGCTGAAATTATAATATCAAACTCTAACAGTTTTTGCTTTTGTTATTGTGATCCTTTAATTTCTGTAAAAGTTTAAAGAAAATTCCCCAAAATTTCAAGTTTAAAGACAAGGCTAGGAACGATCTGATTATTGAAAAGTGTCGGTCATAAACTAGCTTTTCATGTTCCCTTTTCTCACGACAACCAATGGCCGGGTTCTCCAGATTTTAACACTTCCCAATTTTTCCCACGTTCTGATCTCATTTACCCCCAATTTTTTATTTCTGCGATTTTTTGCTTACTCGGGCTGAAACCAGTGACTCGGAATATGCGTCCAGATCATTAACCACTGCACCACGGTGATTTTGATATTCCGACTTCAAAGCTTTCGTTCAAGATTAAAGCTGTACTTTCTTTTTGATCCGTCTAACGAGCGCTTTGACCAGGACTGTTTTGACTGGGACTGTTTTTGTCCGTTTATTTTGGACAATTTTGTCTGGGACTGTTTTGTCAGGGACTGTTTTGTCTAGGACTAATTTAAAATTTAGGACTGTTCTGTCTGGGACTGTTTTGTCTGTTTCAATATGCCACAGAACGACTAAACAATTATTATCTTTCAATCTAGTAACACAAAATGACTTTCAATCGGTTTCAGATTCAAAGTTTGCTTCTGAAGTGTTATTTAAAAAACATCTAGAGCTCAGCAGAGACGTCGATATTAGAAAAAAGCATACTTATTGCAATTTCGTCAAGATCAAAATCATTCAAAGTAAAATTCAAAAACATAGCCCGGAAGTGTGTTCAAAAAAATCGACACTGCTTAAACAACTAGGTTGAAAACTTTCAGCAAATTAAACTCAAATTTAAATGTAAAATTATTTTGAGTGAGTTAAATCATATGATCAAAATCTATTAACCCAAAAGACCGAATCAATTGCTAGAGACAGAAATTACGTCACATTTGCAAGTTCGAGAACGAAATCATAAAAAAACTATTTCGTCTTTGTTGTGTGAGCAAATGTAAAACTAAAAAAGAGCTGCATACGGCAAAAAATGACACCAAAAATCCGAAAGCGACTTGAAGCGTCGCGCCCTCCCAGACAACAAATGTCATATCATCTAAAATTCATCATTACTTATCAGGAAAAAAGTATAAAAATCTCCGCTGCACCAAATACTTTGATGAACATATAACCCTGTCCGTAAGGACCGAAATTCAGCCTTGACGTCATTAACGCGATCAAAAAAAATAGACATAACTAACTAACGTCGGGCGAATTGCTCTCAAACAACCAGCGAGCGGTTGGCATCGTCAGTAGCTACCTACGGTTCAATGAGGCCAGCTTTAGGTTAATTGAAGGGGCGTAAGGCGACCGCGTGGGGTGCACTAGATGAGAGTGCACCGGGGTTGGGGGATTGATGATGGCAACGGTGGGTTGGGGGGGGGGGGTCTGTGGCTACACGGGGACTCATCCTACCTTCGGACATTGATCTCTTCGACTTCAAATTTGAAACAACGACAATCATCTTTCTTCTGGAACTTTTAAACAACATGTACGATGACCCCAATCGTACTGCCGGTGGCGGTACGCGTGCCGAATTAACTGGAGCAATTGCAACTGAAGCGACCCCAGCGGTACATCAACAGCAAATCCACAATAACATCCTCGCGACCTGAACCATGTGCAGGTGTAGGGATTGGGGGCTGATTTGGAAGAGGGGTAAAGTGGGGGTAGGGCGTGTGGGGGTTGAAGGTGTGGGTCAGTCAAATTCTAAGAACTGCCCTTCACACCATTAGTACACGTCTCAAAAAACAGTTTCTGTGAATAGGATACTTGGTGACTAGTGAGTTGAAGGGCTTTATAAAGAACTTATTGCCCTCTGGACGCTGCCTGTTTATCCCGTTTTCGAGGACAAAAAGCCAAATGGGTCAGACGAAAAACCGGTCAAGCAAAAATCATTACAAAAGACCACGGGACTAAGATATTTGCTACAAGCTTCGTTTGAGAGCAATTAGTTACAACGCCCTGCAGAAAACATCCCAATATTACTAGAAAAACTAAATCTATCGGGCAGAGAATTTACCAGTTAACTTTCTCTTCGTGAGCGAAAACTCAAATTGCTCCAGTGAGCAAAAAACAATAAAACAGACACGGTCAAGCAAAAATTTGCAGAAGAGCGACTACAATAATTTCCTAAAACTTCATTCGAGAGAAAACAACAATTTATAAAGTTGTAGTCCACAATGCCCTCAAATGCTACGTTAGTCCATATAGCCCTCAAAAAGTCGAGCAATATAAGTGAGACTGTCATAAATTTTAACATTTTAAAAAAATCTGTGGAAGAAAACTAAAATTTATGGTGTCCTGTTAATTTGACTTTTTTTACCCACTCTACGCGCAGCTGTGCTAAAACACTCATAAATACAAGCTCCAAGATACATATTAGGCAAAAATTTGCTACAAGTGTAAGAATGCAGACTTCGCGCACATGCATGATCCAAAAGGAATTAAATTATAGGATCAGAAAATTGTCGATTCCATATTGAGGGATTGCTGGCCTAGTATTTATATCACAATTAGCCCAAGTACGGTGCCAAAGATACACTCGTACGCCTTTTTTTAACCTAAAAGGAGATGAACGTACTTGGTCTACAATCATGAGCACCGTTTTGAGGGAGAATTTTCTCGTGCAGAAGTTGAACAAATCCTCCAAATTGGGACCTAACAGATCCATCACCAGCACGTTGAACTCTTTCTCCTGACCGAACCATCTAAACACATTTATTCTTTTGTTTATTATTTTTCACTGCAAAGAATTTTTAATGCTTGTTTATTGCTCTAACTCGAAATTCATTCTACTTTTACTTTTATATTTATACACACCATACTTTTTAGGTTGATTTATTGTTACATCGGCTACATGAACTTAAAACAGGTCAGCTAGACCTAATAGTACTATAACAGGTGGCGCCGTATTGGCCGACAGGGCGTTTAGCCGACAACCAAAAAATGAGAAACTTAACCGACAATTTAAGTAAAATGAGCAATAAAACTTATTCTGAACCTGATTGGCCAATTTAGAACACTATTTCGTAAGCGGACAAATATACCGCAGTTTTTTCATCAACTAGTTTAACGAAGGTCTACCCGTGGTCTGACCGTATTTAACCGCGTCTGGCCATGCCTCGCGGGCCATGGCCATGCCTCAGCGGCCCGTGGGATTTGATATGAATCTATCACAACCGAACTACTGATTTATGGACCAATGAGACGTTTATGACCAATTATCATAAAACTGTTGGCTAAATTTCTCATTTTTTCCTTGTCGGCTAAACGCCCTGTCGGCCAACTTTCCTAGCACCACTATAACATTGTTTTTCGTTTGTTGTTACATCCATATGTAATTGAATAAAATGAAATAGGGATGTACACATAAAAATGCAGAGCAAGATTAATAGTGGGATCAGAAAAGTTTGCAACTCACTTGACTGATGGTACACCAGTGCCACCTTGAAGGATTTTGTAAATTTTAGCCTCCGAACTTAGCTGAGGATGTCGCGCTTTGATGGGCTCTAACTTGACAGCAACTTCCTGAAAGAATATCAACCATTCGTTAAAAAAAATGTAATTTTATCTTCCTGAAAACGACATTTTTTAGTCCTAAGCGGTAAGGTTCACATTATATCTTATCCAAATTGAATGAGATTAGCATTATCATGTCTAATAAGGATATTTTATTATATTAACAAGCCTCTAAAATGAAACATCTTGATGAAGCCTGGTTCTCAGCTTCTGATCAGAGCAAGATGCCTTTATCATTACGATTGAGCGCCACTTCACCGGAGGTCAGTAAAGTGACAGACCCGGACAACTAAGCCAAGTTATCGGGGTACATGGGGGGGGGTTACTGACATGAGGGGGTAGCGGCTAGGGGAAGGTAGGTGATGCCGTGGCGTGGGGAAGAATAAAGGTAGGGGGAGTACGTCAGGCAGGTGTGGTATTACAGAGATAGGGAATTTAAATGGGGTTCCTGGTAATTTTTAAGGGTTAAGGGGGAAATATTGAAAAAAAAACTAATGCATCTAAACCCATCACCCTAGATCACGCTATCAACGATTAAAAACTATCCCCATGATTGAACTTGAATAAAGTTAACTACCTTGTCAATGAAGAAATATACCCGGCAGATTGCGATTGATGCCTATAACCCCGATTTGGATTGAACAGAAAATGAACTGATTGATGTAAGTTTTTAAAGTGCAAACTAATTTGATTTAATTTTGTTGTTAGACACACTACTTGTTTTTCAATGAGAGGATACAAGGACTAGTATCAAAACCAATACGCATCAGAGATGTTACCTAAAACTTAAAACAAAGTTCAAGTAGCGGGCATCTAGCAATATGGGTTTATCCCATTTTCATTTCTGATTCCGTTTTTTGATACTGATTTGTTTACTTTACATTGCTTTGCTGAGCAAATGCTGTTCAAAAGCACTTTGAGCAGAGTGAGCAAGCGCGAGCATTGAAACTAGCCTAGAGAAGTCAAAAAGATTTCAAGCAAAATGTCGAAAAAGCGGCAACATGAGGTAAAGCAAAACAAATTTTGTTCGACAAAATACAAAAACATAGCAGGACAAGTCCTCACACAGTTCAAAGAACTTTCATTAACTAAACAAACAATAAGACCTAGAACGGACTTTGAATGGATTGTTAAAACCATTTAGAAAAAAAACAGATAATTATGTATTTTGTATTAATCAATGTCAAAATGCCGCATGTGAACAAAAAACCACTAGCGGGAAAGCGAATTTTTGTACAAACACCATTTTCTCACACTACTTTGAAATAAGATTTTAAAAAATTTAACGCCACAAACCACTTACTTTTTAGCTCCAATTCCTGTTTCGGTATGACCAAAATCATCACTTCAATTTGACTTCACAAATCATGAATATGTGTGAAGAGATCTTTAAAAAAGACATCGCCCCAATACAATTCAAATTCTTTGAATTATAAAAAGTGGGAGAGCAGTAATAGCCTGCTGAGAAGATGAGGAGGGCTATTAATAAGAATATGACACACTCAGAAAAAAATTACTGATTACAATTAGCTCAATTTATTTGAGTCTATTCAAACCGAGCGAAATATTTTGTCGCAGGAAGTCAAGGAAAAGATCAACAGCAAAGTCAATCATGAATTTTGCATAAGCAAGATAGGCACGATTACAATAACTGCTTCGAAAAATTATTGCAGAGCAGTTATTAACAATCATTTCTTCCGTCTAGATTTTGTAGCTGTATAGCAATGTTATCACAAAACTTCGGAAGGAATACGGCAAATGCTCGATGAAAAAGTTTATTGCTCTTGAAACCAGGCAAATATTCAAAGCAAACTTAATCAGAAATATACTTATTAGAAGAAAACTTATGATGGTAGTTTCTAAACACTTTTGTGAAAATATGTTTAGGGCACTTGCATCAAGTGGATTCTGGCACGCCGCCTGTAGGAGTTTCAATTGTAGTTCGCCTGATTGCTCCAAATTTAAGCGGCATTTTTTTCTCTAATGGCTACAACAAATATGTTAGCCTAATAAAACTTTCGCTTGAGATCGTACACCTCATCATAACTGCTCGAAAAAATTCGTTCCCCATTACAATTGAAATTCTTCAGATTGTAAAAACCAAGAGCCCAATAATTCAATCGCTCAGCTATCGCTTTCGCAGCTTTAAAAAAGTCCTATTCAAACAACGTGGTGAAACAAACACTGAGCTGATGCGAGAAATTAATTAACATAATTCTAAACGCAAAAAATACCCGGCAGATTTCCGGAAAATAGTCGCCGTTGATTCCCATAACTCTATTGAGATTGAAAGAAACGAAAATATCAACAAAAATTTTTGTAAGTGTATAAAAACATTTGTAAGTGCGATTTAATTTGACGTCATTTTGTAATTGAACATACTCCTGTCTCTCAGTGAGAGGCTACAGGGTCTAGTAACAATACCAATAAGCATTATAGATAGTAACTAAAACTTATGAGAACAAAGTTCAAGTAACGGGCATCTAAAAATGGGCTTTATGGGTTTATCCCGTTTCTATTTCTGACTTTGATTTTTTTGATACTGACTCTCTTCATTTTGAGTTGCTTTGCTGAGTAGCTGCTCTTCAAAAGGACTTTGAGCAGAATGAGAGAAGAATGAAATTAGCCTAGAGAAGTCAACAAGATTTCACGCAAAATGTCGAAAAAGCGGCAAAATGGGTAAAGCGAAAAAAAGTTCGACGAAGTAAAAAAAACATAGCAGGACAAGTCCTGAAATACAATTCAAAGAATTGAAAAAACAATTTAAAAGTACTCTACCTGATCAGCAGATCAATTGAACAAAGCCATCCAAAAACAAAATCGTCTCAAAAATTGAGAAACTAAAACAATCAAACAAACAAAACGAAAATATACTCATTACTAAAACTTGAAGCTTTTTCACATAGGCAAAATTTCATCCCTTTAAAAAGACATGTTTCAAAAATATGTTGAAGACCATTTTTTGTTTTTAAAATCGGTCCAGTATTATATCTGCATGACCTGAAAAAATTCATTGGCCCTTGAAGATCGATTAACTCAAAAATTACCGCAAAATATAAAAAATGAAATCAATTGTAAAATTTAATAAAAATTGGTGAAAATTGTGATATTAATATCTTTAGAATCATTTCTGTGTCTCTAAAGGCTAACAATTAACCCAATTCCAAGCATTAAAAAATTCATTGGCTCAGATCGATAGGCAATAATTTTTAGAAAATCTTAAATTTCAAAAAAAAATAGAAATTCGTTCTATTTAAATGTTGAAAACCGTTCAATTGCCCCCTAGCAGCTATCTAATAACATATTATCATACCCTGGACGAGGTTAGCTGGCTACTGAGGCAAGAAAAACTTAATATAAGACAAATGTTTTGAAAAAACTTGAAAATTGCAAATTTTATCAAAAAATTTCTAAAATTCGAAAAGCTAATTTGTTGATAACAAATCCATTGAAGCCAGCAACCGCGCAGTAACTTTTTTATCAAAGTGTCGAATAGGTTTTCTGGCACTTGAGAATGGACAAACATCAAATATTGACAAAAACTTTAGGAAACCTTGAAAAAATTGCAAATTTTATATTAAAAAATGCCAAATTTCGAGACATTAAAATGTTGAAAACCAATCCATTGTTACTACAAACCATGCATTTCTCTATTGTCAAACCACAAAGGACATGTCCTGGCCCCTGAAGCTGGAAAAACTAAAAAAAATGACAAAAATTTTCGAAAAACCATTCCATTACCACTAGAAACTATGCAATAATCTATTATCAAACCCTGTATCAAAACATAGAGGAGGTTTCTGACACCTAGGGCTAAACAAATTTTCAAAAAACCTGAAAAAAATTGCAAAAATTAGTATCATTTTGCATGTTTGTATTTGTAGTACCAAAACATATAGCTCATAAAATGGTCATAACAAGTTATTTTGTCTCGCAAAAGGCCTTCATTATTTTTCAAAAACTTCAACGTAAGACTAAAACAAAGCAAATTAAAAAAATCACAAAAAACATGAAAAATTGCAACATTTTGAGCCCAAAAACTCCTAAAAATGACCTTTTAACCTTTAATTAAGGCCATCTCAGCAGCTGCACCACTCTAAACACTTGAAGGACTACTGAAGCTCACTTTGAGCCTCTAATGAAACAATGCCCACTGGGCTTTACCTGTTTATCCCGTTTTGAAAGATCAAAGTCATTGAAAAATGTGTGAACACATGTTAAAAAAAACACAGCGCTCCAATACAATTCAAATTCTTTGAATTATAATAGGAGCGCTATAATAGCCGGCTGAGAAGATGAGGGCGGCTATTAATAAAGAGTAAGTCAGCATTTCAAAAAAACAGCGTAGGAATAGGCATGGTCGGCAGCTATCAATTAAAAAAGACACTCCCTCCCCACATAATCAAATATATATTTAAGTTCGGTATGCTAAAAATTTGAGCTTTTTAAGATACTGCTAGCACTAATTAGAAAACCAGTTTGTTTTCTGTAGCTTTTCACAAATTGCTCTTCTGTTAATCAGGAGAAGGAAAAACGTTGGATATGCATAAGTTGCAACACTTACCTCGCCGCTGTTGATATTAACCGCCTGATAGATGTCTCCAAAAGATCCACTTCCTAACTTGTGTTGCAGTCTGTACTTGGCTCCAACTACCATAGCACTGATTTGGGACTTGGCAGTACTTGACTCCCCCATTGTGGAGGATCGTAGATATGGATAACGTTGAATTAAACAATGACGTAATAACAAATTAGGTCGTAGTCTTGGTTAGAGAGTTACAACATGGCACTAATTTAGACATTAGGATGAATCATTATAGCAACACCATCAATTAACGCATTACATCCCTAAAATCAAACACAAACTCTATTGTATTGCCAACTCACATGCAGCTTCAGTCTACATTACCACCAAACGTAATTAAGTAACACGCGTCTATTGTCACGCTTCAATGCTAACGAAATAACCAACAAAACATTTGTACAATTCTCAATCCCCCCACAACAATTTTTTCGTGGCAAAAAGGTTTTCCTGAGTCATCGTAGCTGGGGTTTCTGGGATATACAGCGTTACAGAATATCCGCTTTGTAGCCATTACTCTATGACGAGTTACCGGTTGTTTTGAGACAATGGTCATACAAGTTTTTTTCAGCTTCAGATGCAAACCATTTTTCTCAGTTGTCAGTACATATGCTTTCTCCTTTCAATTCCAATGACCAATCAAAACAAAATTACATCTACAAAAAAATGCCTTTAAAACGGAACAAATTTGCATACCAGATAGAATTTTAAATCTTCCACGCAAAAATCCAGCAAATCATAAAACAGCGTCCACCTCAACAACTAGGGTCTTTTCCATTGCAGCTCCCCTCCCCCATTACCCCACTATAAAAGGGCTATGATTTCGCGGTGAGATATAATGTAAACGACAATAATTTATACTGACTCTTGAGGGCAAAAATTTTGAAGGATTAAAAGTTGAGAATCTTTTCCGTTTGTGCCCCATTCAGCTACGTAGGTGCAATAACCAGGGATTTGGAAAAATTAATTGCAGTTAAGTGGCTAGACAAAAAGGGGAGCAATCAATTAATTTAATTGGCAAAACATAAAAATCAATTATTGCAATTATTGATCAATTAAATTTGAAGTTCTATCAATTATTTTTTTTGCAAGATTTGAAAACAATTTTGCCTTGATTTGCCCAAAAATGTACCCAAATGGTTATATTATGAATGCAAACATATATGATATGATTTATAGTGAACATCAAAAGCTGGTTAAGAGCCTATAATTTAACGAAGAAAAATTCATCGTTTAACACAGAATTTCTGATAGGCTAGCGTTGCATTCAAGCCAAGATCTCCATAGATCTTCATAGGTTATGTTCTGTGTTCAGGTAGTCGCCCTTACACAGCTCTTTAGTGGTAACAATTTCTTTTGTAACTGGGTCGATGGACACATTAATGAGATCTATCATCAAAGTCAAAACGTAATTTCATTTTTTCCAGTATTTGTCCAACCCCGACGTAAATGAGTTTAAGCTATGAGCTTTGTCAATTTATAGTGGCAAATCATTCCACTTGGCCACGACTCGATTCGAAAACGTAAATTTTTTGATGTTCGTCCTCGGTTTGTCGAATTTCAGTGACCTCTTGTTATTGTCACTTCCCTTTCTCAGTATGCGGCTAGATGCCGCAGGGTCGTAAGCTGTTTGCGGATTCAGTATCTTGAACACTTCAATTCTGTCTGTGCCGATGCGTCTGTAAACTAATGATGGTAGATTTAGCTTCCAAATGATAGTGGATTAAATTGTTCATCATAACTTAATGCGTTCGATTCGAGAATCAATTTTGTTAACTCGCCGTTGCACATTCTCAATCATGGTGATGGTTTTCCAGTGATAAGTGTTCCACAACGCCCGCTGCGTATTTAAGATGAGGCCTGATGAGTGACGTCATTATAGTCTTGAACATGTCACAGTCCATTATAAATCGATTGCGCACCACACTAATTCTGACACTCAATTGACCTTTTAAACTTTCTCCGCATGGTGAATTTCAAATTTTAATTGGGGATCCATTGTGACTCCAAGACATGTTTTTTAAATAACACTGGTCAGTGTCTTTGCTGAATTTTCTTTAAATTTTTTAGCTCAAGTTAAAATCTTTGGCTCTACCAAAGTGCATTACTTTTACCTTGTCTGGGTGAAAAGGTAGCATCCACCTGTCTTTCCAATTTTTCACACTCTTGATGTCCTGTCGCAAAATTCTGCAGTCTTCTTCAGTTTTTTTCATTTGGTATACTTTCGTGTCGTCAGCATACATCAATAAAGCACTTTCAACTACTGACTGTAGATCTCTAGGGTTGTTATTTTGGAATCCCTGTTATGCAGGGATTTGCTATTGTACTAGTCATATAACACAAAAAACAATAAACCGATTTTCTGCAAAGATGGCAGTCGCAGAAAAATTAAAAACTACAGACGTTTTGCTCCATATTGATTATCGAAATATTAATTGCTTCGCAACCTTGACGTTTTTACTAGTGGGTTTACGAGTCGAGTTGTTCGTTAGTACAGTAGAAATCACTACGTGCTTTTCCTCTTCTTTTTTTAACTTTCAAAATCTCGGTTGACCGTCCTTCATCCATGCAATCAGTTGAGAGATAATCTTGTTTGTGCATCTGATTTACATTTAGAGTAGAATGTTGAGTGCAGAGAACATCGGAAGGGGCCGGATGTTTAGCAAAAAAAATGGCTAACGTAGTCGTTTTGTTACCACCTATCCATCCAACGGCCTTCTTTTGGAAGCATTCCGGCGATATTATATCCATTGTGTGGCTGCCCCACATGAGAAGCCGCAGAGCAAGAAGAATAAGTGACTTCTCACCCAAATTTTCAATTGGTATACAGAATTCCTACTGAACACGGGGACTATTCTATTGCCTTTTCAACGTCTCTTCGAACAGAGTTCGCCATGCTAGGTCTCTTGTCCTGTGAGCCCCCACACCCTTCACTTTTGTATTTTGTTCCAGCATTTTTGCAATCACCGCAAAGCTGGGTTTTTTTCCTCTGAAAACTTTTTGCGCATTTGTCAATCAGTGGAACAAACCTAACATCCAAAGCATGTTGCGTCTCGTCAAAAATTATCCAAAGCACGTTGCGTATCGTCATCTTGGTGAGCATTTAACTTTAACGAACCCAGGCTCACGTGCTAATTGTTTTCACTATAACGGATTACATAACAACACGTAAATAACACAAGGGAACACGGAGGCGAACACATAATTAACCAGCGAACCAAAAACACAAACTAATAACCGTGCCATTGCAACGGATAACTCAGTACAGATATAAAAAAAGCAACAAATAAAAAATCTCGTCATGAGTTGTTTTGTCATCCACAGTTCCCAACATACAAGCGGCATTTGAAACCTGGACAGTCAAGAAGATTCTCTTTTTAAGAATGCAAAGATGGGAATTGTCAATTAAAATTTAAAATTTAGAAAAATCGAACGTTTTCGAACATTGCGTTCATCGTCAAGTTTAAAAATTTAATGAAATCATTTAAAAAGTGTAAAAGAAACCAATTTGTCAAAAATACTTCCGATATTTAAAACAAAGGTTTCCGAACTTTACGTTCATCGTCAGCTTATAACTGTTTCACAAATTGTTAAAGGATAAAATGAATATGTATATACATTTGGCTGAGACCACAATTAAAACAATTCGAGGAACTATTCTAAAAAATTCCATCGAATTTTTCTTTTCTATATACAACATTTAGCCTATTTACAATCATATTTAATTCTGTTATCAATTTCTTTGAAACCATTCCTTTTCCGGATTTTTCTATTTTGGCCATGTTTTTGTTTTTACGGGTACTCGGAATTTGCCCTAACCCTAAGTATCCCTCTTGTGGTGGTTTTGCAAATTTGGTTTTGTTATGCACAAAACGTTTATTGCCCTAAGTATCCTTATCTACTCAAAATTATGATTTGAGTTAATATTTTAGCGTTAGTTCCCGCAACCTATATTCGTCGCGTCTGTTTAGTGCCGGCTTCAGCTTGCTGATGTAGATAGCTTCGATAGAAATTAGCTTTTCTACTATCCGAAGCATTTTTCAAGAATTTTCCATTCAGTGTCATTCGTGGCGCCACAATAATCAACCAGATGTTGACCCACCAGTGAATCCTTCTTTTGATGTTCTGTTATCCTTGAGGTAACATGCTGGCTTGTTTGCCCAACATAGATGGATCCGCATCCATTTCATTTTATCTCATATACCACGTGGAATTTCAGGTCTCTATCGAAAGATGATTTCAGGTTGGGGAGCATCATCTTATTTTCCGCGTTATAAAAACCACTTGCAATTCGCATAGTTTCTTCGATTTGCTTGAAAAGTTTTGAGTAAGGTTGCCTCTGTATTGTAGAAAAATAGTTGGCTTATCATATGATCTATTATTGTTCTTTTGATGCTCTTTTGGTGTTGGTCTCAATTGGTCTCAACCGCCACTTATCTGGTTTTATAGTCTTGTTCACTTATTTTGAAGAATATTCCTCTGGATAATGATTTTTAGTCCAGCAAGCTTTGTTCTTCTCAAGAGATTGATCAAACGCCAACCAATTAGAGGTTACATTAACAACCCCGTCAACAATCCCTTGAATCACATTGTTCTTATGCTGAAGCGGTGCACAGCTGCAAAAAATCAGTATTATTCCTGTGTCAGTTGGTTTTTGATACTAATGACATTTGACATTACTTTTGCTGCTCACATTTCAACCCCGAGACATGCATCTAGAATCTCTCGTTTAATACTATGTGTTGTACCACAGCATTCACCGAGGCGTTGTCCCCTAGGTAAATCCTTCCTTTGACGCTCCAAAATTCTAGTGGTAACATTTCGGTTGGTATGTTAACTTGAAAAAGCATTTTGACTTGTCTTTGACTCTAGTTCTAAGGAATCAGTGAAGATAACAATCAATTTTTTAATTTATTTTCAAAAAATCATCTTTTTTCAGGAATAGAAAGCAATATACCCGGGATTGTTTTAGTGCAATAAGTTTAAATAAAGTGTTGTAAATGTGATTTCAACGTTATAAAAATAATTTAAAAATTTGATTGTTTTTTTCACTGATTTCTTAGAATTAGAGTCAAAGACAATTCAAAATACTTTTTCCAGTTAATATACCAACCGAAATGTTACCACTAGAATTTTGGAGCATCAAAGGAAGGATTTACCTAGGGACACCGCTTCGTTGAATGCTGTGGTGATTTCA
Source organism: Convolutriloba macropyga (assembly GCF_964194025.1). NCBI lineage: Eukaryota > Metazoa > Xenacoelomorpha > Acoela > Convolutidae > Convolutriloba > Convolutriloba macropyga. The sequence continues at coordinate 43,713,638 of NC_134474.1, forward strand.
GTTATTTTCAGTTGATGCTCCAAAATTCTAGAGGTAAAATTTCGGTTAGTATATTAACTTGAAAAAGTATTTTGACTTGTTTTTGACTCTAATTGTAAGAAATCAGTGAAGATAACAATCAATTTTTAAATTATTTTTAGTTCAAATCACATTTACAACAATTTTTTTAAACTTATTACACTAAAACAATCCCGGGTATATTGCTTTCTATTCTTGAAAAAAGATGATTTTTTTCATTCCAATCTGTTTATATTTTTAACTTGTTGGGATTGACAAAATTTCAAATTTACACGTGCCAGAATAATTTTTGAATTTCAAAAGTCAAATTAGTTGTATTTGAATTAATACTTCAATGTCGATTCCCGACCTAATACTCATCGCGCGTATTTAATTGCGATTTCAGTTTTTTGATGTAGATCGCTTCTATTGTCAATAGTTTTTCAACCCCGAGACATGCATCTAGAATCTCCCATTTAAAACTATGCTCAGTACCACAGCATTCAACGAGGTGTTGTCCAACATGGAAGTCCTTCATTTGATGCTCCGGAATTCTAGCGGTAACATGTTGGCTGGTTTGGATAGACCATCCAACTGCATCCACCACAATTAAATTTATATACCACATGAGATTTCAGATTCTTATCAAATGATTATTTCAGGGTGGGCAAGCAAATTCTTAGTTTTCTAGGTGTGAAAACCATTTGAATATCACCCAATTCTTTCAGTCTACTATCATTATTATTACAGTTTTGAAAAAAATCTAATCGACATTCACAGTTTATTAGTTTATTTGAAGATTTGACATAGTTTAGATATTGTTATAAGCAGTTGTGCTGAGAATACATCTCACGTGCCGGTTCCCGGTGGAGCACACTGTAGTCTCCCAGCTGTGTTTTCCACTTCCGTTTTGATATCAAGTGCTTTGTCACCCTCAGAACCACTATCCCAGTGCTCAACAACTCTTTGAAAATATCAGAGGTTACTTCGCGCTGACAGTATACCAGCGCTTCAAACTTGTTGTTATCCGTGATCAAATAGTTTGTTAGCTCTTGTACACTGCTTGGTCTGTAGCTATTAGATTTGTGGCTTCAGATGCTCGTGTTGGTTAGATAATGCCACACAAATATGTCAGTCCTTGTGCTCAATCGGCCCTTGGCCATAAGATTCCGTGCGTTTTTACAACTGATTTTTCGCATGGGGGTTGAAAGAAAGTCCGTCATTAAGAACGGCGCCGACTCTGTGTTCGCTGTTTACATAGCAGAGTACGCGCAGAACTCTCTGAGAAAAATTTGGTGGAGTACCTGGTAGCTTCATGCATCTCAAAAGCTATAGGCTGTAACAAATAACTTTCTCGTCTAGATCTCTACTTTTTCTTCCTTTTAGTGATTCGGCTTCTGCTGCTGCTGTGCCCGGATTGGTGATCAATCCTTTCTCAAGGCAAGCGGGGTCAAGGGATTAAACTGTTGTAGCAACCAAGACATTGCTTACTTGTCTTCCATCGGACGAGTGCCAGCCGGGACTCTTTAACTGTTCTGTAGAAGAGACTCGGATCTAGAATTGTGGTTATAGGTACTGAAGCAAGGTTTACTTAATAGAATGAATGATGTTGGCTTGGCAAGAAAAACTCCCTGCAGGCTTGCAAATTGAAATACCCTGCCATCCGTCTGATTCTATCATGTTACCACATACGCATTTGTCAGGTTCAGACACCCTCGCATCCAGATGCATACATATTGCAACTCTTAATTGTTAACTCGACAATTTCAGATTAAGGTATTTTCCAGAAATTTAATTAAATAAATGGGAAACAAATATGTCTTGGAAGCTGTTAAAATTCTTCACGCAAAAAAAACTGATGAACTACAGGATAAAATGGCGAAACTTCAAAACCAACCAAATTATTAAAAAACGTTCGAACTCAAAACTTTTGAAATTGTGTTAGAGGGGAAGGACAGAGAGAGTAGTGAGAAACATCAACCAACATTGAAAAAGCTTTACACCGAAATGAAAAAATTTAGATGGAAAAAGATCTGATTTCTACAAAAAAAACAGAAAAAAACAGCAATAAATGATTACTTATAATCAAGGATTGTTTTTAACGCTGACAAATTTATGAAATAAAAAAAGAACAAACTTTATCCAACGCAAATACTTTCTGTCGCAAAACTTCCGAAAGTTACCTAGTCAATTGATCGACTGCTCATTAACAAAACATTGTTGGCGCAACCTCAAATCAGCAATAAGAGCCATCAGACAGCAAGAAATAGACTTTGAAACTGAAAGAACTTAGCGTTTGTCATAACTAAGACATGGTCAAAATTGCAAAAATTGGAAATTTTTAAAAGTTGGAACCGAAATTTTGTTCACCCCCCCCCCCCGATTTTTTGAAGGGACAACTTGAGCAAGCCGAGGTTATGGCAAAGGGTTATGGCTACCTCTATAATACACCTGGACTAAACAAACGTTATTACATGAGACCTTACAAATGTGGCTATTAGCACTTTTATGGTACAAAATTGACATTTTTTGATACTTTTGGTCATTTATTGTTCATTTCTTTAAATATTTTTCATGATATTTTTGATGTTTAATAAAGGTCAAATACAATACATCTTAGTTATTTAGAGCTAAGTGATTACCATCCGTGTTATGTCAATAAAAGTAAATATTACGGTAATTTGAAATTTACTATCTAAACATTGACCTAAATCACTTTCTTGATATACCAATCACAAACAAGTAGCAATGATGTTATAAATGATAAATATTGTTACTTTCACCTGATTTTTTGAATAGTAAAACTATATTGTATTCAGAACCATTAGAAACTGATATACAGAGCGGTTGACTCTTAGATTAGACTAAAATTTGATTCCTTAACATTTTTAGTGTTTTTTGCAAAGTTTTACTAGATCTTAAGTTCTTGCAATTTTAAGTCAGTAGAGCTTATTTAGCAAGAAATTAGCAACATAACCAACACTGATTGAAGCCGTACAAACTTCAGCACGATTTGGAACAAAGATTATCACTGAGTTTTTTCTTAATTTCTTTCCAAAGTTTCAAAATTACAGTCCTTTAATACGTCCGGGTGGCTGATTGTTTCGACGAAATTATTAGTCAATTGATCCCTGTGAAGAACCAATCCGGAGTTAATCTCGAGAACCAGGCTGTGATATTTTGGTTCCGCTGAGATTCTTGAGCAGCAGCAACAAATATTGTGCAAGTAAATCCAATCATAAATGGTAACATTGCCGGTAAGGAAAGAAATGTTTGAAGTTTTGAAATTGAAAAAATTTTGGACAATTCTGCTTCTGGAGCCCCCATTAAAACTAAATTACACATGGACTACACAAATGTTATTGCATGAGACCTTACAAATGTGGCTATTAGCACTTATATGGTACAAAATTGGCGTTTTTTGATATTTTTGGTCATTTATTGTTCATTTCTTAAAATATTTTTTATGATATTTTTGATGTTTAATAAAGGTCAAATACAATACATCTTAGTTATTTAGAGCTAAGTGATTACCATCCGTGTTATATCAATAAAAGTAAATATTACGATAATTTGAAATTTACTATCTAAACATTGACCTAAATCACTTTCTTGATAAACAAATCACAAACAAGTCGCAATGATGTTATAAATGATAAATATTTGACTTTTTATTCCCACCAAATTTTTATGAATAGTAAAACTATATTGTATTCAGAACCCTTAGCAATTATTATACAGAGCAGTTGGCTCTTATCTTGCGAATTTAATTTAGTTGAGCTTACATAACGAGAATTTAGCAACATAACTAGCACTGGCTTCAGCACGAGATTGAACATAGATTATCACTGAGGATTTTCCTAATTTTAATCAACAAAAGGAAAGTTACAGCCCTTCAATACGTCCGAGCGACCAATTGTTTTGATGAGTTTTATAGTCAAACGAAGCCAGCGGAAGATCGAGAACCAAGCTGTGATATTTCGGTTCCGCTGAGAAACTTGAGCAGCAGCAACATTTGGTCCGCTGACCCGGACGGACACACGATAACAACAACAACACTGATACGGACAGCAACGATTCTTCATTTCAGTTAGGTGGACCAAAGCACAACCAGTAATGATAGACAAAAAATTCCCAGCAGACACTGGAAAATAGTTTTTTGAAAGAGGAGTGGTCAACTCAGACGTTAGAGAAAAAGCAAGCTGACTTACTCAAGTTAATCTCCAGACACCTCAGCAAGCTAGAAGGCTACCTGACAAAAAAAAACAAAACAATGACAGCCAAAAGTGCCTATCGATTCTTCTTCGAGACGTACGACAGTTTAGAAGACATCAAAAAGCAGCAGAGGTTACTATTAAAGCCAAAATATTTACAAGCCTTTGACAAGGACACCAAGCGTATGTAAGAAGAAAAGAGAGAAGTTTTGAGATGAGTAGTTGAATATTTACCATTTCTACGAGACCCTGAGGGTTTCCTCACAGATTTTTTTGAATGCCGGAAGACACATTTTGAGCATGCAAATCAGTTAAAACTGTAGGCCCAATTGTGACTGATCTATCAGATTTGACAAAGAAGTTGAAAACAAAAAACTTAAGTGACGTCGAAAAACAGACATTGTGTGATCGGGTGGAGCAGTTAGTTGTGAAGCTAGATAAAATCTACGCAGAGTTAACTTGGATAATGACGCGAAAACTTTGTGCCCAAAAGATTGAGGACTTCAGTTATAGTAGGAGATACTATCTGAGCCTGATCAAGCAATACGGGCAGAGCAAGGATTGTGCGAACCCAAATTCGTTAATGTTATCCATATCGGCTGGTGATAAGGATCCAATCGAGACCATAATGGATACAGGAGATGGAGCAAAAGAAAGTGCTGAAGAGAAGGTCGAGATCTCTTCCAGGTTTTCAGCTACACTAGGAATCAGGAAGCAGCCCAGTGTCCCAATCACCGAGATCAACATAATGGAGCTATGAAATCTAGAAGCTAAGAAAGAAAGAGAGCAACGATTGAGATAGCGACAGTTGGAGTTAGAACAGGAGCGTGAAGAAATAGAACCTGGACGTCTGCAAGAAAAATGATGTTTACAACAACAACAACAACATCAACAACAAGAACAAGAGTTACGTTTAAAGATGCAACAACAAGAAGACAAACTGCATCTTCGACAGCATGAGCGAGCCGTGAAAAACGAAAGAAAAAAAGCAGAGGCCGACGAAGAACAAAGTCGTCTGAAACTTGAGCTGACCAATGGAAGCTCAAAGGCATCTGGATCAGTGGCAGAAGATATAGCAAATATTGGATCAAGACGCAATCATAAAAAAACAGCCCGGTGGGTTCAATCGGTGGCTCATCGGTCTGTCCCCAGACCACCACTATCTCCAAACGTTGTTACTGACCCTACAGCGAATGTCACACAGAACAGAGTTGACAAAAGTATCACCCTAACTAAAAACTACCCCGCTGTTCCAACCGGATGAAGGAATTTTCTCAACGCAACTGACAGAATTGAGCATTCTCAAGAAATTAGAATTTCATAAATCAATTATAGTAATTGACCCATCAGCATCTTTGACAGGGACGACGTTTCAGCAGCAAGGAACGTCAGCGTTCCAAAACAAAAATAGGAGTCAGAGTCCCACTAACCACTTTCGAAAAAAATCTGCCTGGAGGAGACACGGGAGCAAACAGGAGTTTACAGGAGATCAACTCGAGTGGCCAGAGTAGTCAGGTGTTTTTGATGTTGTTCATCAAAAACACATCAACGATACGGAAAATACGCAATACTTGAAGACCAGTCTTATGGGTCCAGCAAAAGCAGCAATATTGGGAATGGGACACAACTCACAATCATACTATCATGTTTGGGATATACTCTGTGAGAAGTATGACAGATAAGATGTCATAGTCAACGCTCAATTCAAGAAAATAAATACTCATCCTACAGTTCGGCACGACGATTGTACGAGCACCGTCAAATTTGAAGATCTGATTACAAATGCGATGAACACTAACTCAACTTGGATACAAATCCGACCTAAAATCAGAAGGAGGACTAAGTTCAACGAGAATTCTTTTGCCGCAACTGAGAGAACAGTGGTTACAGTGTATTCAAATTGTTGGCTACTGAGACGCAACCCTTTTTGTTTTCAAAGAGTTGCTTGCCTCCAAAGCAGTAATTCATGAAAACTTGTTAGCTTAATCAAACTCGTCAAATGAAATTCGAAACCGCGATAAACCGAAGACGAGTACTTTGCCTCGAACGCTGGCGAGTCAAGCAAACCAAAGAATTTCGAATGTCCGTTCAAGGACGAACAACACCCTCTTTGGACTTGTGATAAATTCAAATCGATAAAAGTAAATGAACAACAAGAGCATGTCCAGAACTTCCGACTGTGTGTCAATTGTTTGAGAGCAGGTCAGATGTCGAGGGTTTGCAAAAGCAGACATGTCGTGAACCCAATTGTGCGAGGCAGCACAACAGAATTTTGCACAGCCACTACCTGAAGAAAGATAATACAAAGAATGTTACAGATGCTACAACGGCATTGGCAATTAACATCACTCCCAGAAGGATTCCCAGTGGTGTGAATCAAGTGGTCCGCTACCAGCGAAGCAGGCAACAACTCTTTCCACAAACGGAGCATCAATTGCAGATGATAAACCACCAAACCCGATGAGTAAGTGGTGGGATATCGATTCCTACGCCTCTAACTGTGATGTCAATGGACATTCGAAAGAGGAAAAACGAGCAATCAAGACGTTGGAGCAAACAACGCGATTCAACGGTGAAGGAATTGACGTTGGACTTCGGTGGCAAGACGATGAAGTGAAGTTGCCAAACAACCTCTATTCGTTGTTACTGACCCTACAGCGAATGTCACACAGGACAGAATTGACAAAAGTATCAGCACCTAACTAAAAACTACCCCGCTGTTCCAACCGGATGAAGGAATTTTCTCAACGCAACTGACAGAATTGAGCATTCTCAAGAAACTAGAATTCCATAAATCAATTATAGTAATTGACCCATCAGCATCTTTGACAGGGACGACGTTTCAGCAGCAAGGAGCGTCAGCGTTCCAAAACAAAAATAGGAGTCAGAGTCCCACTAACCACTTTCGAAACAAATCTGCCTGGAGGAGACACGGGAGCAAACAGGAGTTTACAGGAGATCAACTCGAGTGGCCAGAGTAGTCAGGTGTTTTTGATGTTGTTCATCAAAAACACATCAACGATACGGAAAATACGCAATACTTGAAGACCAGTCTTATGGGTCCAGCAAAAGCAGCAATATTGGGAATGGGACACAACTCACAATCATACTATCATGTTTGGGATATACTCTGTGAGAAGTATGACAGATAAGATATCATAGTCAACGCTCAATTCAAGAAAATAAATACTCATCCTACAGTTCGGCACGACGATTGTACGAGCACCGTCAAATTTGAAGATCTGATTACAAATGCGATGAACACTAACTCAACTTGGATACAAATCCGACCTAAAATCAGAAGGAGGACTAAGTTCAACGAGAAACCTTTTGCCGCAACTGAGAGAACAGTGGTTACAGTGTATTCAAATTGTTGACTACTGAGACGCAACCCTTTTTGTTTTCAAAGAGTGGCTTGCCTCCAAAGCAGTAATTCATGAAAACTTGTTAGCTTAATCAAACTCGTCAAATGAATTTCGAAACCGCGATAAACCGAAGACGAGTACTTTGCCTCGAACGCTGACGAGTCAAGCAAACCAAAGAATTTCGAATGTCCGTTCAAGGACGAACAACACCCTCTTTGGACTTGTGATAAATTCAAATCGATAAAAGTAAATGAATAACAGGAGCATGTCCAGAACTTCCGACTGTGTGTCAATTGTTTGAGAGCAGGTCAGATGTCGAGGGACTGCAAAAGCAGACATGTCGTGAACCCAATTGTGCGAGGCAGCACAACAGAATTTTGCACAGCCACTACCTGAAGAAAGATAATACAAAGAATGTTACAGATGCTACAACGGCATTGGCAATTAACATCACTCCCAGAAGGACTCCCAGTGGTGTGAATCAAGTGGTCCGCTACCAGCGAAGCAGGCAACAACTCTTTCCACAAACGGAGCATCAATTGCAGATGATAAACCAGCAAACCAGATGAGTAAGTGGTGGGATATTGATTCCTACGCTTCTAACTGTGATGTCAATGGACATTCGAAAGAGGAAAAACGAGCAATCAAGACGTTGGAGCAAACAAAGCGATTCAACGGTGAAGGAATTGACGTTGGACTTCGGTGGCAGACGATGAAGTGAAGTTGCCAAACAACTTCTATTCTGCATTATGGGCAATTCAAGTCCCTAGAATGAGGCCTGCAGAAAGACGAATGCTAAAAATGCGCTACCAGGAAACCACTGACACGGACTCCAACGGCGCTACATTCGGAAAATGTGCCAAACCGAACTGAACCTAATTGAAGATTATCTCCAATGGTATTTGCCACATCATCCTGTCATTAACCCTCATCAACTTGAAAATTTCAGAAAACTGTGCAACGCAGCAGCAAAGTATCAAGGCATAGCCCTTAACGACAAACGTATATCTGAACCAAACCTGCTGCATAGTCTGATCGGCATTATTTTCCGCTTCCGAGAACACCAAATAGCTTCATCAGCCGACATAGAAGCAATGTTTCTTCAAATCGCTTGTCCCAAGCGCCTACAGCCGATTTCGCCTATTCCTCTGCCGAACGTTTCGCTTTGCACAAGTTGGCAAAAGATGATCCAGTCAAAGACGAAAGTCTGGTCAGAACCGTTCAGCAAAACTTCTACATGGACAACTTCCTCAAGTCAGTCATAACCCCTCAAGAAGCAATCAAAAGCTACCAGAAAGTCAAAGACACCCTCATCAAGTTTGGATTCATAGTTACGGAATGGATAACAAGTGACGATGAAGTCAAGTCACAGATCCCGGAGACAGACAGGTCAACGAAAAATGTGAAACTTTTCGAGGCAGAACCCAAATCATCTTCACTCCTTGGACTAAACAGGAATGTAGACACCGATAGTCTTGCGCTGTCGTGAAACTGAGTAAGAAGTTCTAGCAAAAATAACACTGAGAATTGTCATATCGTTTGTCTCAGCTGTGTTCGACCCGCTTGAGATATAGTCACCCTTCACCATACGAATTCGATTTCTACTCCAAGGCATGGGAAGCAATGGGACAAGCATGGGACAAAAAATTGTCAGCAGACCACTCAAAACTGTTCATTGATTAGTGCTCCGGGATGACAGAAATAGGGACAATATCAAAAAATTGACTTCATTTCGAAATTGAATGTTCAAACAGGAAAACCCGTCGATGGAAACAAATCAAAGGTGTCGAACACCCTGCTGACATCGGAAACCGAGGAATGTCCATCGAAGTCCTCAGGGAGTCCGTGTGGCTAAGCGGGCCAGTATGGCTACAACGGAGCGAAGATAAGTGGCCAAAGCCATGGTGTCAAGAGAACGAACTCTAACCGGAGCAAGTTACAAGTACTGTAACAACAAAAACTAAATTGGACCAACTATTTGACTAGAGACGACACAGTACCTTTAACCGAATTAGAAACTTCATTGCCTACTGCATGAGGTTCAAGACAAAGCAGAAGAGACCCCTTAAAACAGACAAAATTAATCAAGCAGAGCAAATAACAGTTCGAGTTGTTCAAAACGAAAACTTCCCGAATGTTTTAAAATAGATAGCAAACAGCAGAGAAATCTCCAAAACACCGAACTTTGGTAAAATTTCACCCGTCATAGAGGCAGATGGAACAAATGGAGTTCGAACGACTGAAGCATTCAAACCCTGATTACAATGCGAAACACTCAAAATTGTTAACAGCGAAACATCCAGTTTTTCAAATTCTATTGGAGAAAGCACATCAAGACAACCTACATGAAGGCACAGGGTATGTGAGAAACATTCTTCAACAAGAGTTCTGGGTTGTTTGATTGCAGAACGCATTAGGAAAAATCAAGTCGAGATGTATCAAATGCAGACACCGGAACGCCAACCCAATCCACCCAACGATGGCAAACCTACCCCGGGAACGACTTGATGAACATGTATTTCGATTTACCCATACCGTTGTTGATTACTTCGGACCCATCGAAGTGAAATTGCTAGACGTTCCTCGAGAGCAGTGCACGTCGAATTCGCACAATCACTGAACACCGAGTCATGTCTAGCTGCAGTAAAGATTCATTGCCAGACGTGGCTACCCAAGCATCATCAGTGAAAACGAAACGAACGTTTTTGGAACAGCTAACGAGCTAAAAGCATTCATGAACGAGTGGGAGAAAGCTAAGATCAAGATTGAGAGTGACTTAGCTCAGAAAAAGATTGTTTGGAAATTCAATCCACCCGGAGCCCCACACTTTGGTGGAATCTGGAAAAGAGTGTTTCGAAGTTGTAAGAAAGTCATGATTGCAATCTTGGTCAACTGAAGCCTCAACGACGAGGTACTCAGCACAAAAGTGTGTCTTGTTGAACAAACTATGAACGCAAGACCCCTGACAGCAGTAAGTGAAAAGCCAGAAGATTTGACAACACTCACATCTAATCATTTCTTGCTAGGACGAGAAAAATCTTGTGCTCCTTTTATGCCATCCAATGAGCGCTGCCACGACTTGAGAATATCTTTCAAAACAACTCAAATGCATGCCGACATGATAGAGAAATGATGGACTCGTGAAAACCCTCCACAATGGGACCAAAAGTTGAAGTGATCAAAAGAGCATGTGCGAAACCTGAAAGAAGAGGAGTTTGTATGGCTAGTAGATGACTCTGTGAAAAATTGTCAGTACAAATTGGGACAATTCATTGAGATCTACATTTGTAACGAAGATGTTGTGCAATCAGCGATAGTCAAAATGGTAAACTGAATCGGCCAGTCGTAAAGTTAGCGCCAGTAATCTACAATGATTTTTCCGAGATAATAAACAGGACCGACGATGTTGGCACCACTTCAAATCAGCAAAAAGAGACATCAGACAGCAAGAAATAGCCTTTGAAACTAAAAAAACTGATATGTTGTCATTCATTGTTTAATTTCCTTAGTTGTTATTTTATGATATTTTATCTGCTCTTTAAAGGTTAAATACCGTACATTTGAGGTATTTAGAGCTAAGTATTAACCATCCGTGCTTTTGTCAAAAAAATAAATATTGCAGTGATTTGACATTTACTAAGCAAACAATGACCTAAATCACTTTCTTGATTAACCAATCAGAAACAAGTAGCAATAATGTTATAAATGATAAATATTTTTACTTTCACCTGATTTTTTAAAAAGTAAAACTATATTGTATTCAGAACCATTAGAAACTGATATACAGAGCAGATGACTCCTAGATTAGACTACAATTTGATTCCTTAACATTTTTAGTGTTTTTTGCAATGTTTTCCAAGATCTTAAGTTCTTGCAATTTTAAGTTAGTAGAGTTTATTTAACAAGAAATTAGCAACATAACTATCACTGAACACCGAGTCATGTCTAGCTGCAGTAAAGATTCATTGCCAGACGTGGCTACCCAAGTATCATCATCAGTGAAAACGAAACGAACGTTTTTGGAACAGCTAACGAGCTAAAAGCATTCATGAACGAGTGGGAGAAAGCTAAGATCAAGATTGAGAGTGACTTAGCTCAGAAAAAGATTGTTTGGAAATTCAATCCACCCGGAGCCCCACACTTTGGTGGAATCTGGAAAAGAGTGTTTCGAAGTTGTAAGAAAGTCATGATTGCAATCTTGGTCAACTGAAGCCTCAACGACGAGGTACTCAGCACAAAAGTGTGTCTTGTTGAACAAACTATGAACGCAAGACCCCTGACAGCAGTAAGTGAAAAGCCAGAAGATTTGACAACACTCACATCTAATCATTTCTTGCTAGGACGAGAAAAATCTCGTGCTCCTTTTATGCCATCCAATGAGCGCTACCACGACTTGAGAATATCTTTCAAAACAACTCAAATGCATGCCGACATGATAGAGAAATGATGGAATCGTGAAAACCCTCCACAATGGGACCAAAAGTTGAAGTGATCAAAAGAGCATGTGCGAAACCTGAAAGAAGAGGAGTTTGTATGGCTAGTAGATGACTCTGTGAAAAATTGTCAGTACAAATTGGGACAATTCATTGAGATCTACATTTGTAACGAAGATGTTGTGCAATCAGCGATAGTCAAAATGGTAAACTGAATCGGCCAGTCGTGAAGTTAGCGCCAGTAATCTACAATGATTTTTCCGAGATAATAAACAGGACCGACGATGTTGGCACCACTTCAAATCAGCAAAAAGAGACATCAGACAGCAAGAAATAGCCTTTGAAACTAAAAAAACTGATATGTTGTCATTCATTGTTTAATTTCCTTAGTTGTTATTTTATGATATTTTAGCTGCTCTTTAAAGGTTAAATACCGTACATTTGAGGTATTTAGAGCTAAGTATTAACCATCCGTGCTTTTGTCAAAAAAATAAACATTGCAGTGATTTGACATTTACTAAGCAAACAATGACCTAAATCACTTTCTTGATTAACCAATCAGAAACAAGTAGCAATAATGTTATAAATGATAAATATTTTTACTTTCACCTGATTTTTCAAAAAGTAAAACTATATTGTATTCAGAACCATTAGAAACTGATATACAGAGCAGTTGACTCCTAGATTAGACTACAATTTGATTCCTTAACATTTTTAGTGTTTTTTGCAATGTTTTCCAAGATCTTAAGTTCTTGCAATTTTAAGTTAGTAGAGTTTATGTAACAAGAAATTAGCAACATAACTAACACTGACTGAAGCCGTACAAACTTCAGCACGATTTGGAACAGAGATTATCACTGAGTTTTTTCTTAATTTATATCCACAAATTTAAAATTACAGTCCTTTAATACGTCCGGGCGGCTGATTGTTTCGACGAAATTATTAGTCAATCGATCCCTGTGAAGAACCAATCCGGAGTAAATCTCGAGAACCAGGCTGTGATATTTTGGTTCCGCTGAGATTTTTGAGCAGCAGCAACAAATATTGTGCAAGTAAATCCTATCATAAATGGTGACATTGCCGGTAAGGAACGAAATGTTTGAAGTTTTGAAATTGAAAAAATTTTGGACAATTTTTCGTCTGGAGCCCCCATTAAAACTAAAAGTAAACTATCATAAAAGCTAGTAGAATATGTTCCAAGACAGCTGTTTACAAATAGGGTTATGGTTAACATTTCAGACAGGTAGCACAAAGGAAGAATAAATCAAGTTGTTAAGTACTGGGTTTCGTTGACCAAAACACCCAGCGGTTGCTTTTAAATTGACGCTTTTCGATTTTTGAAAATAATTGTTATATTGGGAAAGGCAGCTGGTAAACCGTAGGTTAAATTCAATCATGCTAATTTTTGTTGAGATGCTGTTTTTCATGAAACTTAATTTTTGACGTGACAGAAAATTCTGCCAGCTTTCGTTAATCTATCTTTCAAATGGATGCTTCGTTTTAGATTTGAGGTAACAAAGATCCCAACATTTTTATGTTCTTTGACATCTTAGATTGTTTCAGTGTGCCACTTTGTTGTACGAATCTCCATCAAACTAGAGACATTTCTTTTTAGCTTTGTCGAATATCATGCCACTTAACAAGTTCCTCAGAACAAATCAACTCAAATTATTTCCAATATTTAAAGAATTGAATTCCAGTTCTGGAATATCCAAAAAAAGTCATGGAAAATGTATTCAACTTATTGCATAAAAAGAAAGTGCTGAAGTCAAATTTCTATTTTAGAAAAGTAGAGCAATTTCGTTAAACTTTCAAAAATCAACATCGTTGTGGTTGATTTTGTTAGCTCCTAACCTCTGGTTTATGAGTGAAGTCAAGGTGGCCTTTTTCTTCCCATTCCTTTGAGTTGGCTCAGAAGACAATAAATTGACGCAAAAAAAAATCCACGTCAGAGTTTTGGAAGTGTTTTGTATTTGCGCGTCAATTGTGTACTGAGACTTTTTGTCTGTTAAAAAGTCTGTCTTTAAGCACGAGATAGAAAACAAGTGCTTTGGATAATTTAACAATCTGATCAAGGCTCAGGCTAATATCTGAGTGACCGGCCTCACCGACAAGCCTCACAACTATAAGTATTGAATAATCAAAACTTTTTGAATATTAAAACTATATTGTATTCGGAACCATTAGAAACTGTAATACAGACCAGTTGGCTCTTAGATTAGACTAAAATTTGATTACTTAGCAACTTAAGTATTTTTTGCAAAGTTTTCCTAGATCTTAAGGTCTTGCAATTTTAAGTTAGTAGAGCTTATTTAACGAGAAGTTAGCAACATAACTAACACTGACTGAAGCCGTACAATCTTCAGCACGATTTGGAACAGAGATTACCACTGAGTTTTTTCCTAAAATTAATCCACAGATTTAAAATTACAGTCCATTAACACGTCCGGGCTACTGATTGTTTTGACGAGGTTATTAGTCAATCGATCCCTGTGAAGAACCAAGCCGGAGTAAATCTCGATAACCAGGCCGTGATGTTTTGGTTCCACTGAGATTCTTGAGCAGCGGCAACACAAATTGTGCAAGTAAATCCAATTATAAATGGTAACATTGCCGATAAGGAACGAAATGTTTGAAGCTTTGAAACTGAAAAAATTTTGGACAATTCTGCGTCTAGATTTCCCATTAAAACTAAAAGTAAACTATCATAAAACCGAGTAGAATATATTCTAAGACAGCGTTTTACAAATAGGTTTATGGTTAACATTTCAGACAGGTAGCACAAACGAAGAATAAATCAAGTTGTTCAATACTGGGTTTCGTTGACCAAAACACCCAGCGGTTGCTTTTAAATTGACTCTTTTCGATTTCTGAAAATAATTGATATATTGGGAAAAGCAGCTCGTAAACCGTAAGTTAAACTCATTCATGCTAATTTTTGTTGAGATGCTGTTTTTCATGAAACCAAATTTTTGACGTGACGGAAAATTCTGCCAGATTTTGTTATTCTATCTTTCAAATGGATGCTTTGTTTTAGATTTGAGGTACCAAAAGATCCCAATTTTTTCATGTTCTTTTACATCTTAGATTGTTTCAGTGTGCCACTTTGTTGTACAAGTCTCCATCAAACTAGAGATATTTCTTTTTAGCTTTGTCGATTATCATGCCACTTCACAAATTCCTCAGAACTAATCAACTCAAGGTATTTCCAATATTTAAAGAACTGAATTCCAGTTTCGGATTATCCACAAAAAGTCATGGAAACTTTACTCAACTTATTGCATAAAAAGAAAGTGCTGAAGTCAAAATTCCATTTTAGAAAAGTAGAGCAATTTTGTTAAACTTTCAAAAATCAACCCCGTTGTGGTTGATTTTGTTAGCTCTTAACCTGTGGTTTATGAGTGACGTCAAGGTGGCCTTTTTCTTCCCATTCCTTTTAGTTGGCTTAGAAGACAATAAATTGACGCAAAAAAGTCCACGTCAGAGTTTTGGAAGTGTTTTGTATTTGCGCGTCAATTGTGTCCTGAGACTTTTTGTCTGTTGAAAAGGTCTGTCTTTAAGAACGAGATTGAAAACAAGTGCTCTGGATAATTTAATAATCTGATCAAGGCTCAGGCTAATATCTGAGTGACCGGCCTCACCGATAAGCCTCACAACTATAAGTATTGAATAATCAAAACTTTTTGAATATTAAAACTATATTGTATTCGGAACCATTAGAAACTGTAATACAGACCAGTTGGCTCTTAGATTAAACTAAAATTTGACTATTTGACAACTTATGTGTTTTTTGCAAAGTTTTCCTAAATCTTAGGGTCTTGCGATTTTAAGTTAGTAGAGCTTATTTAACGAGAAGTTAGCAACATAACTAACACTGACTGAAGCCGTACAATCTTCAGAACGATTTGGAACAGAGATTATCACTGAGTTTTTTTCCTAAAGTCCACAAATTTAAAAATACAGTCGATTAACACGTCCGGGCGACTGATTGTTTCGACGAGGTTATTAGTCAATCGATCAATTGGTGAAGAACCAAGCCGGAGTAAATCTCGAGAACCAGGCCGTGATATTTTGGTTCCACTGAGATTCTTGAGCAGCGGCAACAAATTTAGTGCAAGTAAATCCAATGATAAATGGTAACATTGCCGGTAAGGAACGATATGTTTGAAGCTTTGAAACTGAAAAAATTTTGGACAATTCTGCGTCTGGAGCCCCAATTAAAACTAAAAGTAAACTATCATAAAACCGAGTAGAATATATTCTAAGACAGCGTTTTACAAATAGGTTTATGGTTAACATTTCAGACAGGTAGCACAAAAGGAGAATAAATCAAGTTGTTAAGTACTGGGTTTTGTTGACCAAAACACCCAGCGGTTGCTTTTAAATTGACGCTTTTCGATTTTTGAAAATAAATGTTATATTGGGAAAAGCAGCTCGTAAACCGTAGGTTAAACTCATTCATGCTAATTTTTGTTGAGATGCTGTTTTTTTTAAACTTAATTTTTGACGTGACAGAAAATTCTGCCAGCTTTTGTTCATCTATCTTTCAAATGGGTGCTTCATTTTTCATTTGAGGTACCAAAGACCCCAACATTTTCATGTTCTTTGACATCTTAGATTGTTTCAGTGTGCCAGTTTTCTGTACAAATCTCCATCAAACTAGAGGCATTTCTTTTTAGCTTTGTCGAATATCATGCCACTTCACAAGTTCCTCAGAACTAATCAACTCAAGTTATTTCCAATATTTAAAGAATTGAATTCCAGTTTCGGAATATCCACAAAAAGTCATGGAAACTTTATCCAACTTTTTGCATAAAAAGAAAGTGCTGAAGTCAAAAATTTATTTTGGAAAAGTAGAGCAATTTTGTTAAACTTTCAAAAATCAACTCCATTGTTATTGATTTTGTTAGCTCTTAACCTCTGGTTTATGACTGACGTCAAGGTGGCCGTTTTCTTCCCATTCCTTCGATTGGCTTAGAAGACAATAAATTGGCGTAATAGAAATATTTCACTTCAGAGATTTGGAAGTTTCTTGTATTTTCACGTCAATTGTGTCTTGAGAGTTTTCGTCTATTGAAAAAATCTGTCTTTAAGCATGAGATTGACAAAAGGTGCTTTGGATAATTTGACAATCAGATCAAGGCCCAGGCTAATATCTGAGTGACTGGCCTCACCGACAAGCCTCAAAGCTATGCGTATTGGTTAATCAGATTTGCAGAATCGTTTTTACTTCGTATCCAATTCAAGATTCCTGAAAGTTTAATACAATTTTCTACGTTGCATAAAAGGAAAGTGTAATCCGCGGCTGACGGAAAACAAATTACGAATGGGCAATCTTAAAAACCATTCAAAATATTAACAAAATGTTTGAATCAAAAATTATTTGAATGTCAGTTGCAGAGGAATGGCAGAGAGAGTAATGGGAAACATTAATGAACACTGAAAGAGCCCAACTCCGAAATAAAAAAATCTAGATGGAAAGTTGAGTTCTAGAGAGAAAGCCAGAATTCAGCGCTCTGCCATTGAATTTCCAACTCTATAGGAATATCAAAAAAATTTGGACAACCATTTGAAGTAACACATGATTACTTTATGCTCAAAGGTTGTTTAAAACGCCGACAAATGTAAGCAGAAAAATAAGAACAAATTTAGCCAATTCAAATTTTTTCTGTCGCAAAAATAACCTTGTCTTTGATCAAAGGTTCAACAAAAATATTGTGTAGGAAAATACAGTTATAATTGGAGACATTGGGGGTAAAAACAAAACTAATTGAAGATTTGAATTTTGGACCATTTTGCGTACGGAGCCCCAATTAAAACTAAAAGTAATACTATAATAAAAACGAGTAGAATTATTTCCGTGAAAGATTTTAACAAATGTGTTTAAGGTTAATTTTTCAGACTTGTAGCACAACGGAAGAGTTTTGCTGAAATCAATTTGTTCTGTACTGGATTTCGTTGACCAAAAATTTCATCGGTGGGAATTAAGTTGACGGCTTTCGTGTTTGAAATTAATTGTTGTGTTGAGAAAAGCAGCTGGTGATCCGTAGGTTAAAACTGATAGAACTAAACTCTTATACACGCTAAGTTTTATTGGGAAAGTGGTGTTCAGTGGAACAGGATTTTTGACGCGATAGAAAGCTCTGGCAGCTTTTTTAAAATCTATTTTGCAAATGGATGCTTCGTTTTAGATTTGAGGTTACGAAAACTACAAGGTTTTATGTTCTTTGACATCATAGATTGTTTCAATATGCCATTTTGATGTATAAACTACCATCAACCTACAGATATTTCTTTTTAGCTGCGTTGCATATCATGCCAGTTTACAAATTCCACAGAACTAATTGACTCAGGTCACTTCCAATGATCAAAGAATTAATTTCTAGTTTCTGGTCATCCGCAAAATGTCATGGAAACTTTCAACTCAATTTTCCTATCCAATTCAAATGTTTTCTGTCGCAAAAGCCTCCGGAAGTTAATCATGCATTGGATCGAAAGGCTCAAAAACAATATTGTGCAGGTAAAACCAATTATAATTGCTGACACTGCCGGTAAAAAACAAAAATATTTGATAATTTGAATTTCAAAAATTTTTGGAGAATTCTGTTTCTGGAGCCCCAAATTAAACTAAATTTAACACTATCAAAGAATTCAGTAGAATAAATTCCAACACAGCTGTTTACAAATAGGTTTAAGGTCAAAATTTCAGACCTGTAGCACAACGAAGTCTTGTTTAAACCAAGTTTTTCTGAACTGGATTTCGTTGACCAAAATTTCCTGCGGTAGGATTCAGTTTGACGGCTTTTGGGTTTGAAAAGAGTTTTTTGTTGGGAAAAACAGCTAACCATCCGTAGGTCAAAATTGACAGAACTAAACTCTTATACACTTGTGATACCTATGGATACATAATTATATATGGAAATCCATATGTGTTCTAAATTACAAATTGCCTTCTATTTTTAATATTTATATCATACATTTTATAACTAAGGATATGATGACTTTTTATTATTCACATATATAGATATTCCCGCTAGTCTACTTAATCATTTCATAGATTGTTCACACTACTTATATTTTACTAATCATTATCTTTCTTAATCTACTGAATTCAAGTTGTCTTTGTAAACGCTCTACAAATTCAAAAGCTAAAGTTAGCTTGGATTCGCTTAGCGATTTCAATCAATAAATTTAGCAAAGTCCACTTAAAAACGGATTTGCCCCGCGAGTTCACTGTATAAAATAGTTAACGTATTCGCAGCACGGGTACAATTCAAATAGCTAAGCTCTCAGCTACAACATGGCGCAGTCAGCACTAAAAGACAGAGGCAAATCTCCACTAGGAATTAAGCCCTTTTCGGGGAAAGCAACTCTAGAGCCCCCTCTTCGTTGGGAAAACCGGAGGACACAAATCAAATTGGCGATTCGTGCTCGCGAAAGGATTTTAGTGGATCTCCTCCTTGCCGACCCTCCGGAGCATGTTGTTCTACCTCCCGAACCCGCTTATGAAGACGCTGTTGACAATCCTACAGCACAATCGGAACGAGAAATACGCATTCGAAATGAACAAGCAAAAACGGCAGGGAAGAATCACTGCTTACGTCTTGAAACTGTAGGCGTACTATGCGGAGACAAACCTTGGAAAGTTTGTGATCCGAAAACATCATCTTTGGTGTGCTTGAGCCGCGGAACAGAAAGATGACGGGTCTTCAATTCAAAATATTCGGCTGTCAATTTAGATGAAATTTCAACAATAAATCTCTGGGATATCTTAAACAAAATTTTCATCCGAATTCACAATATAACATTCGATCGATATATCTTCTCAACGCGAAAACAACAAAAAGGTGAACCGACTGAAAAAATCTATGGTCATCTTAAAGAACTTTCCAAAAACTGTGATCTGGAGAAAAGGGAGATACCATCATTAGAGATGTCTTTATTGCAAACATGCAAAATGAAGATATTCAAAAAGAGATCCTAAAAGAGGTGGTGGAACCCGATAAGGCTTTTACAATCTCAATGAACATTGAAATGGGCTCTCTTAATCAACTTAAAATGAACGCTAGTAAATCCGAACTCAATTCCACATTCAATCAAGTACAACGGATGCGCATCGCAAATGTTACTCCCTACTCAGACATGAATTCCACTGCCCGGAGTAAGCCTACAACATTCCATTTTCGCGGACTTAGTTGGACTTCTGAACATCGTAACAAAAGTCCTGCACGTGGAAAGAAAAGCAATAATTGTGGTATCGAAAATCACTTCGCGACAGTTTGTCGAAAACCTAAGGATCCTAATTGCTATCAAAAACCTAAACCGCATGTCAATAACGTTGAAAAAGAAGATAGCCAAACTGATGATGTTAATCAAATTTTGGCCAATTATGATCCCGATCAAGAATCTAACTAGTCATCGGATGAAGACAACTGTGTTGCATCAGTATCTTCAGCGGATTCTACAACCCCTATAGAATCAATTAATCTTCCTGTGCTATTTGGAAATACAGCAACAAATGTTTTATTGGATTTGGACAGGGTTTGCACAATAAAAAATGAAACCCTGGCAAAATCTATCATTTCCCCGAGATCCAAATTCAAAATACGCGAGGCGGCTCCCAAGCAATTGAAGACTTTCTTCAACGAACTCATTCAAACGCTTGGCATATTCCAAACATCAATCCGATATAACAATTGATACGCGAATCCAATTGAAAGTTAAGTAGTGACGGATGGTCATCGTTCGTTGTTGGGTAGATATTTGTTCCCTGACCTCGGACTTTCAATTCAACAATCTAATAGTCCAAAGACAGTTAATCAGGTAGAAGATGAAAATTGTCCAATCAAAAAACAGATTGCAATTGATTTTCCTGACTTAATCTTCAGAATTGGTAAGTCCAAATTACATACAGTTTGTTCAAAATTCCATAAAAACTATACTCCAACACATCAAAAAGGTCGTCGTGTTCCTAAAGAAAATGTTAGACAAAGTTTCTGATGAATTGAAGAAACTATCAGATCAAGGTCATATTGAAAAGCTAGACGAATGCTCAGACAAACATTTTTTTCTCCGATCGTCATCACGGTTAAGAAAGACAAATATGTTAAACTATCTCTTGATTCAAAAGTTTCGAATAAAGCAATTCATAAAAATAAGTACCAAATGCCGAATGTAGATAGTCTTATCGATTCTATTTCACAACACATCAACGACTCCAATCAAGCTGATAATGTTTATTTTTTGACGATTGACTGAAAAGATGCGTATAGTCAACTAAAGTTACATCCAGATACTTCTCGTCATTGTAACTTTAATATCATTTGCGTTGACTCTAATGGTACGTATCGTTTTAAAACTGGCTTTTATTGCCTTACAGATATGTCAGCGGAGTTTCAAAAAGCCATGGATTACATTTTATTTGGTTTAACCAATACATATTGTTTTCTTGACGATAAAATAGTAGTCAGTATAGGTAGCAAGGAATTGCATATCAAATACGTCTACAATTGTTTACAATAATTTGATTCAGCTAATTTTAGAATAAACCTGAGCAAACGTCATTTTGCAAAACACCAGATAAACTGACTCAGTTTTACATTCTCCCAAAGTGGTTTTACATACTCCCATAAGCCCATAGAATCAAAAACAGCAGCTTTAGCAGAAATCAAGGCCCCAAAACCACTGAAACAACTACGGCCATTTATAGGTAGTGTTCATCATATAAGTAAAATTATTCCCAATCTGGCAAAAATTGGTCACCCTCTTCGACCTTTGTCAAAGAAGAAAGTAAAAATTTATTTGGACTGAAAATCATCAAACTCATTTTGAATATATTAAAACTACAATTGCAAATACTACGGAAAATACTCATTTTAATCCAACACTGGAAACGTGAGTCAAATGCGATGCATCTGGGCAAGTTCTAGACGCCGCACTAGAACAATTGGCTTGTGAAGGGTGGAAAACTGTGGCTTTGGCATCTTGTTTTCTTAATAGCAACAAAAAACGCTACAGCATTAATGAATTTAAATTACTTGGTATGGTTTGGGCCATCGAATATTTTAAATATTATCTTTTTGGAAAAGATTTTACAGTCTTGACAGATCATAGAGCACTTCTCTCAATTTTGAAATCTCATCGTTCAAATAAATCATACAATAGTCGATTAACAAGGTGGATTGATCGTTTGTTACCTTTTGATTTTAATATAGAACATATCCCTGGCACCCCTATGGGATTAGTTGATTATATTTCAAGCCAAGCAAATCAGAAAGCAAAAAGCATCACTCAATATGATGAGGAATTTATGGTAGATACAATTTCCCGCATTCACGGCGCAATTACCACCTTGTTTATTAACTCAATCCAAACTCCAATCCAAAAGATGAATAATAATTCCAAATGCAAATTACTTGTAAACAAGACGCGAGTCCACTCTCACAAATTCACCAAACACGACGCACATATTCCAAATTCCTCAAATAATTCATTCACTGCTAAATCAAGAGTAAACAATTTTTACTCAAAATCATTTCAAGCGTCAATTGTCACGCAAATCACTTGCTCAAAATTAATACTGCATCCGCTCCGCGAATCCAGATCACAAACTTTAAATTGAATTCATTAAATAATTCTGATAACAAAATCAATCACATCCCGATGTCTGCAAATGAGTCCCCACGAGCCAACCCTTCTACACCTCCTCAAACTCCCCGAGTGACATTCTAAACTCATTCAACACCGAATACAAAACGAGTGTCAACAACACCCAGACTTCCTCATCGCCGAAAAATTGGGACAGAATATTTTGTCTCCACACGCGTTTGAAGGCTTTGCAGGAGTCGAAGAGGCCCATCACCACTTTTCAGGGTTTTCTTCCTTGGAACGCATTGTCAATGGCCTGACATCACGGCAGGTTTTGATCCAGTCCTGCTTGTTCTGACTGAGTTTGCGGAGAAAGCGTATCCTCTTCTTAATCAAAGTTCTAATCTCTGGCGTGAGGTAGCAGCGAGTTCTTTTCCCAGGCTTGTTTCTGGTCACGGGGGCAGTGGCTTTATCAATGACTATATTGCTGAACTGGTTTGGCGTTGTAGTGAAGAAGTGCATTGTAGGGGTGTGGAGTACTGTTTGTAGCAGCGAGTTCTTTTCAGTGCTGCAGAGTATAGTCAGGGCTGCACGGGTTTCCAGTGGAGCAATTGCGTCTCGTCGCGGCTCCTGTGTTCAATCATGTTGCCGTTGTTGTTAATGTTGTAGGGAATCTACATTTACATCTGTAGGGACACTGTCCCTGTTGCCATGGTTAAAACAATGTCGTTATTATGGCAGCTGTTGCAATCGCAAAAGGTTTGCCACGTGCAGTTTAAAAATTCAGAAAAACTTTCAATGCTTCTCGTTTTCCTGTGCCCAATTTCAACACCTTTTGCAAATGTTGAACGAGATTAATTGCACATTTAGACAACGTTACGCACGGAAAACAATACATGCACTGGACACGCTAGAGTTTCTGGTAGTCAGTTCCGTTTTCTACTTGTTCCATGACCTCCATCCATTGATTTTCTTGGGTAACAGCTATCAATTTTGCCTGGCATCACGGCAGGTTTCGCTCCACTCATGAGTGCTCTGGCTATGGTTGCGGCGCAAGCAGTTCCTAATCTTAATCAGAGTCATAATTTTTCGCGTGATGTAGCAGCGAGGTCTTTTCCCAGGCCTGGGTCTCGGCACGGTGGCTGTGGTTGTAACGAAGACTAAATTGCTGAACTGTTTGGTTTTCTGCGAAGTGGTGCATTGTGGAGGTGTAGAGTCCAGTTTGTCTTCCAGTACGGCTGCAAACTCCTTAAGATTATGGTTTCGCTTCCAGCGTTGCCGCCGAGCGTTTGACTTGAGTCTCTGGGTGCTGCAGCGTATAGCGATTAGAATTAGTAAGTGGTCCAGGCCCGCCATTGTCCTCCAGTTTTTGCCAATTCAGATTGCTCGCCCGTGAGGTTGGTCCACAAAAAAAAACTGGGCTGCACGGGTTTTCAGTGGAGCAATTATGTTTCGTCACGGCTCCTGTGTTCACGCATGTTGCTGTTGTTGTTAATGTTGTAGGCAATCTACATTTACATCTGTGCGGACACTGTCCCTGTTGCCATGGTTAAAACAATGTTGTTATTCTGCAGCTGTTGCAATCACAAAAGACTTGCCACTTGCAGTTAATAAATTCAGAAAATATTTCATTGTCTCTCGTTTTCCGGTGTCCCAATTCAACTTCTTTTGCAATTTTTTAAAGAGATGTATTGCACATTTAGACAACGCCAGGCAAGGAAAACATTGCATGCACTGGACACTCCAGAGTTTCCGGCGGTCACGTCCATATTCTACTTGTTCTATGACAACTCCACCTATTGACTTTCTCGCGTAGCAGCTATCTATTTTGTCTGACATCTCGGCAGGTTTCAGTCCACTCGTGCTTGATCTGGCTAAAGTAGCGGCGCAAGCAGTTCCTCTTCTTAATCAGAGTCCTAATTTCAGGCGTAATGCGGAAGCAAGTTCTTTTCAGTGCTGCATTGTATAGTGACTAGAATTGGTAAGTGGTCCGACCCGCCAATGTCTTGCAATGTTCGCCACTTCAGTTTGTTCGTCCATGTGGTTGGTTCAAGGAAAATGTCTGGGCTGCTCGGGTTTCCAGTGGAACGATTAGTTCTCGTCGCGGATTAACGTTGTAGGGAATCTACAGTTACATCTGTAGGGACACCGTCCCTGTTGCCATGGGTAAAACAATGTTGATATTTTTGTAGCTGTTGCAATCACAAACGTTTGCCACGTGCAGTTAATAAATTCAGAAAGTCTTTAGACAATTTTAGTCAATTAGACAACGCCAGGCAGGTTAAACTCTGCATGCACTGGCAGCGTCTGACCTGCAGCAACAAAAGTGATCAAGCGAATCGCCGCTAGCATCAGCTCAAACAACGTTACGCTTGACCTTACATCCATCATTTGGAACAAAACAAGCTTCACTTTTTTTCAAAGTTGTTTTCTCTGTAATCACAAATTGAAAATAAAATTTATAATTGACTTTGCTTCTAACAACTGTTTTTGCTGGCTCCGAGGAGTGTAGATCACTTCAACAAAACGAAACTAACGAAAATTAACCCAACGTCGTTCATTGTTGCTTTGGGACGGTTAAACGGCTCCTACGGTATTTGCCTAGTTACACTTGAGCTACTTAGACATACCTGACAAGATATATTTTTCAGTAAAATATTGCTACATAAACTAAAAACAGAAGCTGAAGTACTGTGATGCGTTCTATTTATATACTGTTTTCGTCAGTTCTGTTCAATCAAGTATGTATTTGCAGTGATAAATATAATTTACTTTGTTATTTTTAGTCGAGAGTTTAATGCCCTTCTCGCGGATTTTGTTTTTTTAATAGCGACGAAGCGATAGTTGAAGCTATTTTCGGCCTTTTCTTGGTTTTCTTATTCATTTCGTCGTCAAGATTTTTGTTACGACCATATGAGGTCACAATCACTTCAAATCTGCTTTTTGTTCATTTGTTCATGCAATTGCGTGCATGACGTCAATTTTCACTTTGAGTGGAGCTAGTTTTTTTGTTCATTCCCATGATTAAATTTTTGGTCACACGTGACCTACCTTATTCTTAAAAAAGGTTTCCTCACTCTGAAATCGACTTTTTTTGCTCTAATTCAAAGATATAAGATCAAATGACTGCTTATTACTCTAATTGAAGGTTATTTAAGAGCAGCTAATTGAAACAGCAATAAGTTATACAGATTCCTAATCAAAATTGATCCTCATCTTTTACTGAAAAGAATGGTTTTTTTGGTCTGTATTTTTTACCTTCTTTTTGAAACCACAGATCTATTCTCTGCGACTATTTTCAGGCAATTTGCCAGCTATGTTTTCGATATTTGACAAGCATATGTCATTTTCCGTTTCCAGTGCTTAATCCCTCATTTCAGAACTGCATTGAGTTGGGACAGAATAATATAAGATGGAATTAAAAAGGGAGATTGGTAAATTAGTTCTTTTCAGTCACTAGGAAACATACCAAAAATAGTTTACAGCTCTTCTTCATTCTATCGTTTTAAATGATATCTGTAATTGTAAATTTGACAATGTAGTTGTTCTTAATGATTTGGCGTAAATGGATATTTGTGTTGATGTTTTTGGTATGTTACTGTGCCAAATTGAGTAAAATTTTTTTTCATTATTAATAGCCGCGTCAGCAATTCCCGGCGGCTATCAAAGCGCTCCTAATTTTTTGACGACTCGAAGAGGAGTATTGGGGAAGTTCTTTTTTTAATCAAATTTATTGGAATGGTTTTTGAAGCGGGAATTGAAACGCGTGAAAAATTTTTGAGCGATTTTGGTGCTGTACAAAAGTGAAGAGTGGAGCGAAAAGAGAGTGGATTCTTTTCACTGGTTTTTGAGAGAGCGAGACATTGATGTGTGAAAAAATTTTCTCTAAGCCAGTGAATTTTTTGTTCACCTGCGGCTTTTAAAAGCAGTTTTTTTAGCAACGTTTGATGGTTATGAGGTTTGTTTATAATATTATATTAGTTTTGGACTTGTTGTCATTGGAATTGAAGGTTTCAAGTAGTTAATTTGAGTTTAATGCTAATTTCGAGGTTTTTGTTCAGTTTTGCTGATTTTTAGACAAAATTTTAAAGGTTATTTTGCCTGTTTTTTTTGTCTGACTGCTTTAAGTGGGATTTGAATAGAAGCTTGTTACTCAAGGAATTTTCAGACACCATTTGATTGAAGTTTTGCTCGTATAAAAATCTTTTTTCTAATGAAAAATGACAGAAAATTGAGAACTTTTAAACCATTTTTCTCATTTTTTTCAGTTTTTTAAATCTTAGACGAAGTTTTATTTGCCTATTATAGCTTGCCCATTGCTTAGTGAGATTTTCATTGCCCTAGTTGTAAAGGAACTTTATTCGGCTTTGTGTTTTCTTGTACTATTAAAAAACTCATAATTTTTTCCAGTTTTCTTTTGTTCAATTTGATTTTGAATGCCGTTTCTATTCTTCCTTTTTATGGCATTTTTTGAGGTTTAGGCATCACAATAGTTGCTCTAGTTGTTTAGTCGTAATTATGTGCAACTTTCTCCTTCAAGTTGTTTCCGGAATGATTCCGGCTATATTTTTCACTGTGTCTAACAGATTTCTTTTGTCTTACCCTGGCGTTCACGAATCTGATGATTTTTCATGACTTTGAGCTGTAAAAACGGGATGAACAGGTAAATCTCGGTGGGCATCAACTTCCATGAGAGATCCTTAGCCGCGTTTTGTAGTCCTTCAAGTACTTATAGTGGTCAGTTTACTGGGAACTTACATCACTTAAAAAAATGACTTGTAAAATCACTTAATGAACTTTAAATTATGACAATTGACTAGTTAAAGATCAATAGTGTGCATCTAAGTTTGGTAAACCTGTTTTCTCTAATTCTTGACTATTAGAGTATTGAGTTTATGATTTCGAATATTATTTTTGAAAAAGCTCCCTCGGTGATTTTTCCTTATAGAGCGCCTGTGTCTCATAAAAATGACAGACCGGATATAACCCAAAAAATTTTTTGGTCTATATGAGGACTGGTGGTCAATCTGTTTATCTTTTTTAGGTGCTTCAAATCCATGGAGCGTCTATCACGGCTAGTTTCCGGCAATCTGCCGGCTATGTTTCTAATCTTGTTGAATGTTCCTGAAACAGGCCTAAATATCCGCCTGTCAAAGGAATTGTTTGTCAAGCTGAAAATCTAAAAAGGAGGGAAAAAGGATTGAGATCGTTTCCGTTTGCGAAAGCAAATTGGGAACGGTGCGTTGTTTCCGCTTTCGATTACTATTTCGGCGGGTTTTTTCTTAATGTTTGATAGTGTCAGCAAGTCATTGAGTTGAACAGAGATTGGTTTGGTGAGAATGTTCATAGTAGTAGTAGTAGTAGTAGTAGTAGTAGTAGTAGTAGTAGTAGCAGTAGTAGTAGTAGTAGTAGTAGTAGTAGTAGTAGTAGTAGTAGTAGTAGCAGCAGTAGTAGTAGTAGTAGTAGTAGTAGTAGTAGTAGTAGTAGTAGTAGTAGTAGTAGTAGTAGTAGTAGTAGTAGTAGTAGTAGTAGTAGTAGTAGTAGTAGTAGTAGTAGTAGTAGTAGTAGTAGTAGTAGTAGTAGTAGTAGTAGTAGTAGTAGTAGTAGTAGTAGTAGTAGTAGTAGTAGTAGTAGTAGTAGTAGTAGTAGTAGTAGTAGTAGTAGTAGTAGTAGTAGTAGTAGTAGTAGTAGTAGTAGTAGCAGCAGTAGTAGTAGTAGTAGTAGTAGTAGTAGTTGTAGTAGTAGTAGTAGTAGTAGTAGTAGTAGTAGTAGTAGTAGTAGTAGTAGTTGTAGTACTAATAGTAGTAGTAGTAGTAGTAGTAGTAGTAGTAGTAGTAGTAGTAGAAGAAGTAGTAGTAGCAGTAGTAGTAGTAGTAGTAGTAGTAGTAGTAGTAGTAGTAGTAGTAGTAGTAGTAGTAGTAGTAGCAGTAGCAGTAGTAGTAGAAGTAGTAGTAGTAGTAGTAGTTATGGTAGTAGTAGTAGTAGTAGTAGTAGTAGTAGTAGTAGTAGTAGTAGTAGTAGTAGTAGTAGTAGTAGTAGTAGTAGTAGTATTAGTAGTAGTAGTAGTAGTATTAGTAGTAGAAGTAGTAGTAGTATTCTCAATCGATGCAAAGATTCAGTGGATCGCGTCTTAAGGGAAGAGCAGTGCGGCTTCAGAAAAAGCAGAGGACGCGCCGATCAACTCTTTGCCCTGCGTCAAATAATAGAGAAATCAATGGCGTTTCAATTGGATATTAGCTTTTGTTTCATAGAATTTCGAGCGGCATTCGATTCTGTCGACCGTGAGCAGATGTACCAGATAATGAAACACTATGGTCTTCCGCAAAAAGTGATAAACATCATAAGAAACAGCTATGATGGATTCAAATGTCGAGTCAAAGCCGAAGGTGAGAAAGGACGCTTATTTGATGTCAGAACGGGCGTTAGGCAGGGTGATGTGTGGTCCCCAATCCTATTCCGCCTTTTCATCAACTACATTTTGGCTAACTCGGTGCATGGAGGATTAGACATTGGGAGATTGTTGGCTGACTTAGATTTTGCTGATGATGTTGCTCTCGTGGGGGTCTCAGACAGTGAGGTGCAAGAAAACCTACATCGAATCGAGGCCCCTGCGGAAGCCGCTGGTCTGAAGATTAATGTGGCCAAAACAAAGAATATGGGCGTAAAATGCGACAGCCCAAATGTTGTTGCAGTGCCTAGTATCCAACAGAACGTGGAGATACTCACTGGAACACATAAAGGCAAACTAGGACTCCTGGCAGAGACATCTAGCCAGTCACGACTAACCATCAGCACGGAGGTGCTGCTGGGAACGAAAAAAAAAGCGGGCTGGTTCGAAACACAAGATGGCCGGAAGCTAAGATTGAAAAACTTAGCGGTGGCTAAGCCAGCGTTGGTAGCTTCACAACAACAATCTGCGGCAGCAGATTCAGAGTCGCTAGAAAATGAGAGTCGGTCAGTGGTGGCTGACCAAGAGTCTTTAAGATGTCAGAATTTTCAGCGGCAATTCAGTACAGTTACCGGACGCAAAGTGCACCAAACAAGATTCTGCAAAGCCGGTTTGTCAAAGAATGTCGTCGACAAGTCAAAGTTCGAGCAACTAGAGGCGAGTTTTACCTGTGACAAGTGTGAAAGAAAGTTCAAAACAGTCAATGGCCGAAAAGTTCACCAATCGAGATACTGTGGCAAACCTAAAGCAGTTGCCGCACGCGTGTTTTCCTGCAAAGTACAAGATGTTCTCGGAAAGGAGTTTGAAAACATAGAAGCGTTCAAGTATCTCGGATCATATGTCAGCCTCAAGCATGGAGACCTGCAGGAAGTCAATTGCAAACTTGCAGAAGGTAGACAACGGTTTGCTAACTTCCAAAATCTCTGGAAGAGCAAGCAGCTCAGCGTACACCTCAAGTGCAATTTGTACAAAGCACTCGTTTTATCAGCCGTGCTGTACAGCTCAGAGACTTGGACTCTTTCGAAATTAATGGAGAGAAAACTTGAGAGTTTCCGCTGTGGTTGTCTTCGGAGAATTCTACGTGTGTCATATCTGGAGAAAGCAACGAACGAAGAAATTATGTCAAGATCACGAATGCCCCAACTATCCACGATGATCATGCTCAAACGGATAAAATGGTACGGACACATCCAGAGAATGGAACCAGGAAGATTAGCCCGCAGTGCCTTCGTTTGGGACCCGCCCGATCAATACGTCCATGCTAGACGCGCTCCTGGGGGGCAACGGAAAACGTGGATGAGTCAAATCGAAGGAGACTGTGTACGAAACAAAGTATCGTTCACCAGATTGCAAGAGAAAGCAGCAACCGGGTCAAAGAATGCCTTCAACAATTTCGTCGTACAGCACTTCACAGAATAACCAAACAAATAACTCTTCTTGTTTTGTTTGTATTTGTTGCCAACCGTGCCTTTATTTCATATTTGGAATTAAAGTGTTGAAACAGTAGTAGTAGTAGTAGTAGTAGTAGTAGTAGTAGTAGTAGTAGTAGTAGTAGTAGTAGTAGTAGTAGTAGTAGTAGTAGTAGTAGTAGTAGTAGTAGTAGTAGTAGTAGTAGTAGTAGTAGTAGTAGTAGTAGTGGTAGTAGTAGTAGTAGTAGTAGTAGTAGTATTAGTAGTAGTAGTAGTAGTAGTAGTAGTAGTAGTAGTAGTAGTAGTAGTAGTAGTAGTAGTATTAGTAGTAGTAGTTGTAGTAGTAGTAGTAGTAGTTGTAGTAGTAGTAGTAGTAGTAGTTGTAGTAGTAGTAGTAGTAGTAGTAGTAGTAGTAGTAGTAGTAGTAGTAGTAGTAGTAGTAGTAGTAGTAGTAGTATTAGTAGTACTAGTAGTAGTAGTAGTAGTAGTAGTAGTAGTAGTAGTAGTAGTAGTAGTAGTAGTAGTAGTAGTAGTAGTAGTAGCCTTTTCTGAATTTGGGCAATTTCTTCGACCATTTTCAGAATAGCCGTGAAAAACATTTTACCCAAATTAAGAAGACCATTTTACGAAAAACTTCCGCCTCCCAAATTCAGAAGAGGGTTGCCCAAATTCAGAAATGGATTTTTTGACCAATTTCGGAATTGGCCCGGTGCCCATTTTCCTACTCCACTCCTACTACTCCTTGGAATTTGGGTAAGTGTTATGGGGATGATGGCCGAATCAGAAATTGGGCTAAAAAGGGTTGTGAAACTACGACAAAAGAAAGACACTTCTCATTTTCAAGACTTTCAAAAGTTTAATGATTAAAATGCAAAAATTTGGCGATTTGTAAAGTTACTCTTTTCACAAAAGTTTTCGAAAAACTTTTCGTTGAGATCCTTTTTTGAAGAACTGTTTGCACTATGTCACTGTTTTATCTCAAACATTTTGGCTTTCCAGGAAAACAAATAGACTTGCGAAAATATTTGCTAACCGCCAGTTTCCTCCAAATGTCAAATTTTTGCTTCGAAACTCAGTTTCCCTTGATAAATTGCCTATTTTTAGAACAAATTTTTTGCAAAAAACATAAAAAAAATGGCCCACTGGGGATTTTTTTTTGACCCCTCATCCCAAACCTCTTTTGCGTGCGTCATTTTGCGCTAATAAAAAATTCCAGGCGTATTACGGAAAGACAGCCGTATTTCGTTTTGACGTGGAGAGCCGTGAAAAAAAATATTGTTCCTATTCAAAAAAAAACGTTTTTTGCGTTGTTTTAGAAGTTTTGGCTGCAATTGGATTAGTCTGGTATTTGTGAGTTTCAAGTGTTTCGTTACCTTAGCGTTTCGTGTATTTGGCGATTTATAAATTTACTCTTTTCACAAAAGTTTTTGAAAAAAATAGCAATGAGATCCTTTTTTGAAGAACTGTTTGCACTAAATCACTGTTTTATCTCAAACATTTTGGCTTTCCAGGAAAACAAATGGCCTTGAGAGAAGATCTGCTAACCGCCGGTTTCCTCCAAATGTCAAATTTTTATACCGAAACTCAGTTTCACTTGATAAATTGCCTATTTTTAGAAAAAAATTATTTGCAAAAAACATAAAAAAAATCCCCAGTGGGCCATTTGGCCCACTGGGGATTTTTTTTGACCCCCCATTCCAAAGCTCTTTTGCGTGCGCCATTTTGCGCTAATAAAAAATTCCAGGCGTATTACGGAAAGACAGCCGTATTTCGTTTTGACGTGGAGAGCCGTGAAAAAAACATTGTTCCTATTCAAATAAAACAACGTTTTTTGCGTTGTTTTGGAAGTTCCGGCTGCAATTGGATTTGTCTGGTATTTGTGAGTATGAGGTGTTTCGTTACATTAGCGTTTCATGCATTTGGCGATTTGTAAAGTTACTCTTTTCACAAAAGTTTTCGAAAAACTTTTCGTTGAGATCCTTTTTTGAAGAACTGTTTGCACTATGTCACTGTTTTATCTCAAACATTTTGGCTTTCCAGGAAAACAAATAGACTTGCGAAAATATTTGCTAACCGCCAGTTTCCTCCAAATGTCAAATTTTTGCTTCGAAACTCAGTTTCCCTTGATAAATTGCCTATTTTTAGAACAAATTATTTGCAAAAAACATAAAAAAAAATCCCCAGTGGGCCATTTGGCCCACTGGGGATTTTTTTTGACCCCCCATTCCAAAGCTCTTTTGCGTGCGTCATTTTGCGCTAATAAAAAATTCCAGGCGTATTACGGAAAGACAGCCGTATTTCGTTTTGACGTGGAGAGCCGTGAAAAAAACATTGTTCCTATTCAAATAAAACAACGTTTTTTGCGTTGTTTTGGACGTTCCGGCTGCAATTGGATTTGTCTGGTATTTGTGAGTATGAGGTGTTTCGTTACATTAGCGTTTCATGCATTTGGCGATTTGTAAAGTTACTCTTTTCACAAAAGTTTTCGAAAAACTTTTCGTTGAG
Source organism: Convolutriloba macropyga (assembly GCF_964194025.1). Taxonomy (NCBI): domain Eukaryota; kingdom Metazoa; phylum Xenacoelomorpha; order Acoela; family Convolutidae; genus Convolutriloba; species Convolutriloba macropyga. The sequence continues at coordinate 43,746,596 of NC_134474.1, forward strand.
ATCCTTTTTTGAAGAAATGTTTGCACTATGTCACTGTTTTATCTCAAACATTTTGGCTTTCCAGGAAAACGAATGGCCTTGAGAGAAGATGTGCTAACCGCCAGTTTCCTCCAAATGTCAAATTTTTGCACCGAAACTCAGTTTCACTTGATAAATTGCCTACTTTTAGAAAAAAAATTATTTGCAAAAAACATAAAAAAAATCCCCAGTGGGCCATTTGGCCCACTGGGGATTTTTTTTTTGACCCCTCATCCCAAACCTCTTTTGCGTGCGTCATTTTGCGCTAATAAAAAATTCCAGGCGTATTACGGAAAGACAGCCGTATTTCGTTTTGACGTGGAGAGCCGTGAAAAAAAAAATTGTTCCTAATAAAAAAACAACTAAAAAAACAACGTTTTTTGCGCTTTTTTGGAAGTTCTGGCCGCAATTGGATTAGTCTTTTATTTGTGAGTTTCAAGTGTTTTGTTACATTACCGTTTCATGCATTTGGCGATTTGTAAAGTTACTCTTTTCACAAAAGTTTTCGAAAAATTTTTCGATGAGATCCTTTTTTGAAGAACTGTTTGCACTAAATCACTGTTTTATCTCAAACATTTTGGCTTTGCAGGAAAAGAAATGGCCTTGAGAGAAGATGTGCTAACCGCCAGTTTCCTCCAAATGTCAAATTTTTGCACCGAAACTCAGTTTCACTTGATAAATTGCCTACTTTTAGAAAAAAAATTATTTGCAAAAAACATAAAAAAATCCCCAGTGGGCCATTTGGCCCACTGGGGATTTTTTTTGACCCCTCATCCCAAACCTCTTTTGCGTGCGTCATTTTGCGCTAATAAAAAATTCCAGGCGTATTACGGAAAGACAGCCGTATTTCGTTTTGACGTGGAGAGCCGTGAAAAAAAAAATTGTTCCTAATAAAAAAACAACTAAAAAAACAACGTTTTTTTGCGTTTTTTTTGGAAGTTCTGGCCGCAATTGGATTAGTCTTTTATTTGTGAGTTTCAAGTGTTTTGTTACATTAGCGTTTCATGCATTTGGCGATTTGCAAAGTTACTCTTTTCACAAAAGTTTTCGAAAAATTTTTCGATGAGATCCTTTTTTGAAGAACTGTTTGCACTATATCACTGTTTTATCTCAAACATTTTGGCTTTCCAGGAAAACGAATGGCCTTGAGAGAAGATCGGCTAACCGCCAGTTTCCTCCAAATGTCAAATTTTTGCACCGAAACTCAGTTTCACTTGATAAATTGCCTACTTTTAGAAAAAAATGATTTGCAAAAAACATTAAAAAAATCCGCAGTGGGCCATTTGGCCCACTGGGGATTTTTTTTTGACCCCTCATCCCAAACCTCTTTTGCGTGCGTCATTTTGCGCTAATAAAAAATTCCAGGCGTATTACGGAAAGACAGCCGTATTTCGTTTTGACGTGGAGAGCCGTGAAAAAAAATATTGTTCCTATTAAAAAACAACTAAAAAACAACGTTTTTTGCGTTTTTTTGGAAGTTCCGGCTGCAATTGGATTAGTCTGTTATTTGTGATTTTCAAGTGTTTTGTTACATTAGCGTTTCATGCATTTGGCGATTTGTAAAAACACTCTTTTCACAAAAGTTTTCGAAAAATTTTTCAATGAGATCCTTTTTTGAAGAACTGTTTGCACGATATCACTGTTTTATCTCAAACATTTTGGCTTTCCAGGAAAAGAAATGGCCTTGAGAGAAGATGTCCTAACCGCCAGTTTCCTCCAAATGTCAAATTTTTGCACCGAAACTCAGTTTCACTTGATAAATTGCCTACTTTTAGAAAAAAAATTATTTGCAAAAAACATAAAAAAATCCCCAGTGGGCCATTTGGCCTACTGGGGATTTTTTTCTGACCCCTCATCCCAAACCTCCTTTGCGTGCGTCATTTTGCGCTAATAAAAAATTCCAGGCGTATTACGGAAAGACAGCCGTATTTCGTTTTGACGTGGAGAGCCGTGAAAAAAAATATTGTTCCTATTAAAAAAACAACTAAAAAACAACGTTTTTTGCGTTTTTTTGGAAGTTCCGGCTGCAATTGGATTAGTCTGTTATTTGTGAGTTTCAAGTGTTTTGTTACATTACCGTTTTATGCATTTGGCGATTTGTAAAGTTACTCTTTTCACAAAAGTTTTCGAAAAATTTTTCGATGAGATCCTTTTTTGAAGAACTGTTTGCACTATATCACTGTTTTATCTCAAACATTTTGGCTTTCCAGGAAAACAAATGGCCTTGAGAGAAGATCTGCTAACCGCCGGTTTCCTCCAAATGTCAAATTTTTATACCGAAACTCAGTTTCACTTGATAAATTGCCTATTTTTAGAAAAAAAATTATTTGCAAAAAACATAAAAAAATCCCCAGTGGGCCATTTGGCCTACTGGGGATTTTTTTCTGACCCCTCATCCCAAACCTCCTTTGCGTGCGTCATTTTGCGCTAATAAAAAATTCCAGGCGTATTACGGAAAGACAGCCGTATTTCGTTCTGACGTGGAAAGCCGTGAAAAAAAATATTGTTCCTATTAAAAAAAAAACAATGTTTTTTGCGTTGTTTTGGAAGTTCTGACTGCAATTGGACTAGTCTGTTATTTGTAAGTTTCAACTGTTTTGTTACATTAGCGTTTCATGCATTTGGCGATTTGTAAAGTTACTCTTTTCACAAAAGTTTTCGAAAAATTTTTCAATGAGATCCTTTTTTGAAGAACTGTTTGCACGATATCACTGTTTTATCTCAAACATTTTGGCTTTCCAGGAAAAGAATTGGCCTTGAGAGAAGATGTGCTAACCGCCAGTTACCTCCAAATGTCAAATTTTTGCACCGAAACTCAGTTTCACTTGATAAATTGCCTACTTTTAGAAAAAAAATTATTTGCAAAAAACATAAAAAAATCCCCAGTGGGCCATTTGGCCTACTGGGGATTTTTTTCTGACCCCTCATCCCAAACCTCCTTTGCGTGCGTCATTTTGCGCTAATAAAAAATTCCAGGCGTATTACGGAAAGACAGCCGTATTTCGTTTTGACGTGGAGAGCCGTGAAAAAAAATATTGTTCCTATTAAAAAAACAACTAAAAAACAACGTTTTTTGCGTTTTTTTGGAAGTTCCGGCTGCAATTGGATTAGTCTGTTATTTGTGAGTTTCAAGTGTTTTGTTACATTACCGTTTTATGCATTTGGCGATTTGTAAAGTTACTCTTTTCACAAAAGTTTTCGAAAAATTTTTCGATGAGATCCTTTTTTGAAGAACTGTTTGCACTATATCACTGTTTTATCTCAAACATTTTGGCTTTCCAGGAAAAGAAATGGCCTTGAGAGAAGATGTGCTAACCGCCAGTTTCCTCCAAATGTCAAATTTTTGCACCGAAACTCAGTTTCAATTGATAAATTGCCTATTTTTAGAAAAAAATTATTTGCAAAAAACATAAAAAAAAACCCCAGTGGGCCATTTGGCCCACTGAGGATTTTTTTTGACCCCTCATCACAAACCTCTTTTGCGTGCGTCATTTTGCGCTAATAAAAAATTCCAGGCTTTTTGCGGAAAAACATTGCTTTAGGGAGAAAAATACCTGGAGAAACGAATTTCAAGGATTCTATGTATTCTGTCATCCTGTGGTGTATAAATAGGCGTCCAATGAGTTAAAAATTGTATTTTTGAACTTCTTCAATGTGGGAGACTATATTAAAACAATAAATTTGCACTTTCTTTATCTAAACTTTTGCTCTAGGAAGCAAAAATACCTGGAGAAACGAAATATTTTCAAGTTTTCTATCTATTCTGTCATCCTGAGGGTATTTTTGACCAATTTTAAGATCGACATTATTGCAGTATATAAATTTTTGAAGTTTTTTTGTATTGAAAATTGGGCGAAGATAATAAAACAAGCATTTTTTGGCCGCTTTGAACATGAAACGCCTCTTTGAACGCTTAGGTCCAAAAAAGGCAAGATAGAACTAGTGATTGTTTTTTTTGAAAAGGTAACAAATATTGTTTTACATTGCTTCATATATAGCTCATTTTAAAGCTCATAAAATAGGACTTGCAGCCATTTTTTTACTTTTATGAATAAAAGCCTCAAGGGTACCTAAATTGGCATCAAACATAAAAGAAAAATCGAGTCGTTTATGACTTGGTAAATATTGGCTAAGTCTACCCATTTTTTTAATAGTACAATAGCTCTATATAAAGTTTCGAAAAGATCTTGTTTACAAAATTGCGCGATGATAATATAACATGCGTTTTTTGACCGCTTTGACCATGAAACGACCCTTTGAACGCTTAGGCCCAAAATAGACAAGATTCGATGTTTGTTTGTTTTACTCAGAACGTAACAAATATTAGCTCAATTTGCGTTCTTTATAGCTCATTTTAATGCATTTTAGATAGGCTTTACAGTCGTATGTTTTATTTTTTGTAAACGATTGCTTCAAGGGTACCTAAAGTGGCTTCAAAGATAAAAGAAAAATCGAAGCTATCATGACTTGGTAAATAGTGGCTGAGTCCGCCCACTTTTAAGACTGGTACAATGACCCTATATAAAGTTTTGAAAAGCTCTTGTGTAGACAATTGCGCAAAGAAAAAGAAACGGGCACTTTTTGACCGTTTAGGTGCGTTTATGTCTCCTAGAAGCACTGGTCAGCGAGTTGAAATTTCGATTTGTATATGATGTAAAATTTCTCAACGAATAATCACTCAAGTGAATTGATATATAGTCCACTTTGAAGACAAGAATCCCTTTGTTGCAGTCATTAGCTAATTGGGATCGTAAGAGGGCTGTAAGTATCACTTTTTTTCAAAACTGTCATTTTTCGTGCTGATTTCTAAAAATTTTTGTAAAAAGTAAAGATATTGGATGTTAATTGAATAACTAACCAAATGAAACACATATCGTTGCAAAGCTCCTACATTCTTGTTGACGTGGACATATTTGTTTGTGTCCAATTTTTGCGTAGAAGATCTCAAGTACAGGATTGACTAGAGAAAAGCAAATTGAAATATTTTTGATTTATAGATTTGCAGTAAATGCGAATACTTATATAAAAGCAGAACCATTGGTTCATGTTTTTTTTTCAATGCCATTTGCAGACAAATCTGCTAAGATTATAAAAATTGCGCTTTTGGACCATTTAGATACGTTTAGAGTACCTAGAGTATTTTTATATAAGCGGATTGGAATTGGAATAATTTTCCATACCCAAATTCAGAAAAATTTCGCTGATGCAATCAAAAGCTCTAAATATCACCAAAAACGTTTTTTACAGATTTTTTTTTACTTTAGCCTCATCCCGGTAAAAATAAATACCTGATCGCTGCAAAAAAACGAGGCGTAGAACGAATTAAGTCAGTGTCAGTGATCATTCAAAAATGAAAAATTCTAGGACTTCCTTGCAGAAAAATTGTTTCAATTTGCCCCCTTCTAGAACTTGTAGGTCTGTTTTTTTAAGGAGACCATCACTGCATTACAGCAGCAATCAAAGGCAGCTTTTTTTAAAAGTTAAATAACTATTGCTTTGAAATGGCCTCAAGTTTTCTGATGAACGGTCTGATTTCGAAATTGACATCAACACAACTTCTTAAAAAAAAAAACTGTCACTGGCATTTTTTTTATGGCCGCATTTGTCTCCGGCATGTGCCTAAAATCTCGACTTTCAAATGAGTTGTTTTAGTGGCAAATTCTCATGGGTTCAGGAGAAATGCTGAAGTGGCCAGACTAAGGGAAACTTCCGCCTCCCAAATTAAGAACGCTTTTTTTTCAACCCTTTTTTCTCAAAATCAATAAGATCATTTGTTTCAAAACTTTGCATATGAGTTTGTTGTACTAAAGGGAAGGCACATGCAAAATTTCAGGTTTCTATGATGATTTTTGCCAAATCACTTATTTTTGGATCCTTGGGTTTTGCAGGTGAGGTCTACTAGTACAAACCTGAATCAAAAGCTGAAAAAACGGTCGTTTCTAAAAAGACTACGCACTGTCTTGCAAATACCAAATATGCTTTAAAGTACTCCGACAGGACACATATCAAAAAATTTTTGCAAAAGAACGTGTATTTGCGGAGAAAATGCATTTTCTGGATTTCGCAGTTTTTGTGGTGTTTGGCCGCTTTTGGTACCCTACTCCGCTCGGTTCATAAATCCTCGAATATTCAATTTAAAACCATCAATCAATTTGCTACGGATTGTGCGTGAGCCGTACTTTATTCAGAATGCAATTTTGTTGGAAAAATTGTGATAAAAAGTCTAAAAAAATACCAAAATTTGCAAAAAAAAAAATTTGAAAAATTTTCGATCAACTTAAAAATGGTCCTATGAACTGTTTTTTCGGGGCTTTTTTTCGATTTTTGAGCTACAAATACGTTGACCTATCACGTTATGGCATGTGTTTTGGACCCGGAACGCGTTTTCATTGTTCGCGGGGGTATGCTAAATCCGTGGATTTGGTGGTCCAAATTCAGAAATGCCGTAGTAGTAGTAGTAGTAGTAGTAGTAGTAGTAGTAGTAGTAGTAGTAGTAGTAGTAGTAGTAGTAGTAGTAGTAGTAGTAGTAGTAGTAGTAGTAGTAGTAGTAGTAGTAGTAGTAGTAGTAGTAGTAGTAGTAGTAGTAGGCAGGGTGATGTGTGGTCCCCAATCCTATTCGGCCTTGTCATCAACTACATTTTAGCTAACTCGGTGCATGGAGGATTAGACATTGGGAGATTGGTGGCTGACTTAGATTTTGCTGATGATGTTGCCCTCGTGGGGGTCTCAGACAGTGAGGTGCAGGAAAACCTACATCGAATCGAGGCCCTAGCGGAAGCCGCTGGTCTGAAGATTAATGTGGCCAAAACAAAGAATATGGGCGTAAAATGCGACAGCCCAAATGTTGTTGCAGTGCCTAGTATCCAACAGAACGTGGAGATACTCACTGGAACACATAAAGGCAAACTAGGACTCCTGGCAGAGACATCTAGCCAGTCACGACTAACCATCGGCACGGAGGTGCTGCTGGGAACGAAAAAGAAAGCGGGCTGGTTCGAAACACAAGATGGCCGGAAGCTCAGATTGAAAAGCTTAGCGGAGGCTAAGCCAGCGTTGGTAGCTTCACAACAACAATCTGCAGTAGCGGATTTAGAGTCGCTAGAAAATGAGAGTGGGTCAGCGGTGGCTGATCAAGAGTCTTTAAGATGTCAGAACTGTCAGCGGCAATTCAGTACAGTTACCGGACGCAAAGTGCACCAAACAAGATTCTGCAAAGCCGGTTTGTCAAAGAATGTCGTCGACAAGTCAAAGTTCGAGCAACTAGAGGCGAGCCTCACCTGTGACAAGTGTGAAAGGAAGTTCAAAACAGTCAATGGCCGAAAAGTTCACCAATCGAGATACTGTGGCAAACCTAAAGCAGCTGCCACACGCGTGTTTTCCTGCAAAGTACAAGATGTTATCGGAAACGAGTTTGAAAACATAGAAGCGTTCAAGTATCTCGGATCATATGTCAGCCTCAAGCATGGAGACCTCCAGGAAGTCAATTGCAAACTTGCAGAAGGTAGACAACGGTTTGCTAACTTCCAAAATCTCTGGAAGAGCAAGCAGCTCAGCGTGCACCTCAAGTGCAATTTGTACAAAGCACTCGTTTTATCAGCCGTGCTGTACAGCTCAGAGACTTGGACTCTTTCGAAATTAATGGAGAGAAAACTTGAGAGTTTCCACTGTGGTTGTCTTCGGAGAATTCTACGTGTGTCATATCTGGAGAAAGCAACGAACGATGAAATTATGTCAAGATCGCGAATGCCCCAACTATCCACGATGATCATGCTCAAACGGATAAAATGGTACGGTCACATCCAGAGAATGGAACCAGGAAGATTAGCCCGCAGTGCCTTCGATTGGGACCCGCCCGATCAATACGCCCATGCCAGACGCGCTCCTGGGGGGCAACGGAAAACGTGGATGAGTCAAATCGAAGGAGACTGTGTACGAAACAAAGTATCGTTCACCAGATTGCAGGAGAAAGCAGCAACCGGGTCAAAGAATGCCTTCAACAATTTCGTCGTACAGCACTTCACAGAATAACCAAACAAATAACTCTTCTTGTTTTGTTTGTATTTGTATTTGTATTTGTATTTGTTGCCAACCGTGCCTTTATTTCATATTTGGAATTAAAGTGTTGAAACAGTAGTAGTAGTAGTAGTAGTAGTAGTAGTAGTAGTAGTAGTAGCCATTTCTGAATTTGGGCAATTTCTTCGCCCATTTTCAGAACGGCCCTGAAAAACCGCCTCCCAAATTAAGAAGACCATTTTAGGAAAAACTTCCGCCTCCCAAATTCAGAAGAGGGTTGCCCAAATTCAGAAATGGATTTTTTGACCAATTTCGGAATTGGCCCGGTGCCCATTTTCCTACTCCACTCCTACTACTCCTTGGAATTTGGGTAAGTGTTCTGGGGATGGTGGCCGAATCAAAAAATGGGCTCAAAAGTGTTGTGAAACTACGACAAAAAAAAGACACTTCTCAATTTCAAGCCTTTCAAAAATTAATTGATAAAAACGCAATAATTCGAACAGAAATTTAACAAACGCTAAAAAAAATATCGCCCAAATTAGGGTGGCAGTGCACGTCAATTGGTAAACATAACTGGCATAACATTGACAAACAGCTCTACCAAACATGTTTTTCCTCCATTTAAATCGAGGCATTCGACAGCAATTGTGAAGCCAGGAAATGACTTCCACGTGAATTTCAGTTTCACTTGTTAAATTTCCTATTTGTTTGGCAAAAACCATTTGCACAAAAACATTTAAAAAATCCCCAGTGCGCCAATTTGCCCACTGGGAATTTTTTTGACCCCTTATCCCAAACCCCTCTCACGTACGACTTTTTGCGCTAATAAAATATCCAGGCATATTACGGAAAAACATTGCTCTAGGAAGAAAAAATACCTGGAGACACGAATTTCAAGAATTCTATGTATTCTGTCATTATGTGGGGTATAAATAGGCGTCCAATGAATATAAAATTTATATTTTTGAGCTTGCCCAATAAAGGAGATTTTATAAAGACAAAAAATTTTTACTTTCTTCTTCTAAACTTTGAGGGGTAAATCTGAGGGGTAAATCTGACCAATTTTAAGACAGACATATTAGCTGTGTGTAAAAATTTATTTGTTATTGTATATAAAATTGGGCGAAGATAACAAAAATGCAGTTTTTGGCCGCTTTGATCATGAAAAGACTCTTTGAACGCCTAGGTCCAAAAATGACAAGATGCCTCTAGTACTTGTTTTGCTCAAAAGGTAACAATCATTGGCTCATATATTGCTTTATACATAACTCATTCTATGGTTCTTTAAAAAACTTTGCAGTCATATATATTACTCAAATTAAATGATGACTTCAAGGGTACCTGAAATGGCATCAATCATAAAAGAAAAATCGAGTCAATTATGGCTTGGTAAATAGTGGCTGAGTCCGCCCACTTTTAAGAATGGTACAATAGCTTTATATAACGTCTTGAAGGTTTCTTATGTAGACAATTGCGCGAGGATAAATAACGGTTACATTTTGACCGTTTAGGTGCGTTTATGCCTCCTGGAAACAGTTGTCACCTAGTTGAAAGTTCGATTTGTATATGATGTAAAGTTTTTCTACGAATTATCGCTCAATTGAATTGATATATAGTTCATTTTGAAGACAAGAATCGCTTTCTTGAACCAATAGCTAATTGGGATCTTAAGAGGGCGGTAAATATCATTTTTTTTTCAAAATTGTCATTTCTCGTGCTGAAGTCTAAAAACTTTTGTAAAAAGTAAAGATTTTGGATGTATAATGAATAACTCACGAAATGAAACACATAACGTTGCAAATCCCCTACGTTGTAGTTTGCGCGGATATATTTGTTTTAACCAAATTCGGCCTTGATGAATCATCAAATTTTAGGATTGATTACACAAGACCAAAACGACATACTTTTGATTCACAAATTTGCAGTAAATCCGAAAAATTATCTAAAAGTGGCACCAATGGCTCCTACTTTTTTTCAACGAAAATTTTAGACGCATTTGCTGCGATTATAAGAATGGCACTCATGGACCATTAAGGTAAGTTTAGGGTCTTAGAAAGCGGAGCGATATTGGAATGATTTTCTATACCCTAATTCAGAAAAACTGCTCTGATGCAATCAAAAGCTGTAAATATTACCAAAAACGTTTTTTAAGTTTTTTTATACTCTAGCCTCATCCCTGTATAAATAAATACCTGACCGTTGCAAGAAACTAGGCTTAGAACGAATTAAGTCAATGTCCGTGACCATTCAAAAATGAGATTCTCTAGGACTTCCTAGCAGAAAAATTGTTTCAATTTTCCTCTTTCTAGAACTAGTGTGTCTATTTCTTTTAAAGTGCACTCCACTGTGTGACAACAGCAATCGAAGGACGTTTTCTATAAAAGTTAAATAACTAATGCTTCGAAATGGCCGCAATTTTTCTGGCGCACGGTCTGACTTCGAAATTGACATCAACACAACTTCTTAAGAAAAAACTGTTACTGGAATTTTTGTAATAGCCGCATTTGTCTGTGACATGTGGCCAACAACTCGACTTGCAATTGAGTTGTTTTAAATGGAAATTCTCATTGGTTCCGAAGAAACACTGAAGTTGCCAAACTAAAATAAACTTCCCGGGCCGAAATTCGGAACGTTTTTTTCTCAAAACCGATCAGATAATATAATCCAATACTGTGCATATGAATATTTAGAACCAAAATTAAGCCACAAGCCAGTTTCAATTATGCCGATTGCAAATTGTGAGAAAAAGTTTTAAAAAACCAAAATTTGCAACAAAAAATTTGAAATATTTTCGATCAATTTGAAAATGGTCCTATGAATTGTTTTTTTTCGGGGCTTTTTTGATTTTTGAGCTACAATTACGTTGATCTATCACTTTATGGCTTTTGTTTTGAACTTGAAACGCGTTTTCGTTGTCTGCGGGGTATGCTAAATCCGCGGCTTCCGTGGGCCAAAATCAGAAATTCTGTAATTGGTTTTGCCGTGGATTGTTCCTACTGAAAAAAACACAAAGTTTTTTGTGTTGTTTTCAAAGTTGTGGCCAAAATTGCAACAGTCTGTTATTGTGAGTTTCAACTTTCTTGATACGTTAGCCTTTCAAGTTTTTGGCGATTTATAAAGTTACTCTTTCAAAAAAATTTTTGAAAAATTTTGCAATGCAGTCATTTTTTGAAGAACTGTTTGCTCTATATCGCTCTTTTATGTCAATTACTTTGAATTTGCTGGAATGCAAATGGCCGTGATAGAAGACCTGCTAACCTCTAGTTACTTCCAAATTGCAAATTTTTGCAATAAAACTCAGTTTCACTTGATAAATTGCCTATTTTTTGGAAAAAATTATTTGCAAAAAAAATGTAAAAAAATCCCCAGTGGGCCAATTGGCCCACTGGGGATTTTTTATGATTTTTTTGACCCCTTATCTCAAACCCCTCTCACTTGCGTCTTTCTGCGCTAATAAAAATATATAGGCATATTACGGAAAAACCTTGCTCTAAGAAGAAAAAATACCTGGAGAAACGAATTTCAAGGATTCTTTGTATTCTTTCATCATGTGGGGTATCAATAGGCGTCCAATGAATATAAAATTTATGTTTTTGAATTTGCCCAATACAGGAAATTATTTAAATACAATAAATTTGCACTTTCCTCCTCTAAAATTTTGCTCTATGAAGCAAAAATACCTGGAGAAATTAATTTTTTTCAAGTATTCTATGTATTTTGTCCACTTGTGGGGTATAAATAGACACCCAATGTGTATAAAAATATTTTTTTGAACTCCCTTAACAGAGGACGTTACGTAAAACGAATAAATGTGCTTTTTTTCTTCTAAACGTTTGCTCTAGGAAGCAAAAACACCTGAAGAAATGAAATATTTTCAAGTTTTCTATCTATTCTGTCATCCTGAGGGATATTTCTGACCAATTTTAAGATAGACATTATTGCACTATATAAAATTGTGAAATTTTATTGTATTGAAATTTGGGCGAAGATAATAAAACAGGCATTTTTTGGCCGCTTTGACCATGAAACGCCTCTTTGAACGCTTAGGTCCAAAAAAGACAAGATGCCACTAGTGATTGTTTTTTTGAAAAGGTAACAAATATTGCTTTACATTGCTTCATATATAGCTCATTTTAAAGCTGTTAAAATAGGACTTGCAGCCATTTTTCTTACTTTTATGAATAATGGCTTCAAATGTACCTAAATTGGCATCAAACATAAAAGAAAAATCGAGTCGTTTATGACTTGGTAAATAGTGGCTGAGTCCGCCCACTTTTAAGACTGGTACAATGACCCTATATAAAGTTTTGAAAAGCTCTTGTGTAGACAATTGCGCAAGGAAAAAGAAACGGGCACTTTTTGACCGTTTAGGTGCGTTTATGTCTCCTAGAAGCACTGGTCAGCGAGTTGAAATTTAGATTTGTATATGATGTAAAATTTCTCAACGAATAATCACTCAAGTGAATTGATATATAGTCCACTTTGAAGACAAAAATCCCTTTGTTGCAGCCATTATCTAATTGGGATCGTAAGAGGGCTGTAAGTATCACTTTTTATCAAAATTGTTACTTTTCGTGCTGATTTCTAAAAATTTTTTTAAAAAGTAAAGATATTGGATGTTTAATGAATAACTAATCAAATGAAACAAATATCGTTGCAAAGCTCCTACATTGTAGTTGACGTGGACATATTTGTTTGTGTCCAAATTTTGCCTAGAAGATCTCAAGTACAGGATTGATTAGAGAAAAGCAAATTGAAATATATTTGATTCATAAGTTTGCAGTAAATCCGAATACTTATATAAAAGCAGAACCAATGGTTCATGTTTTTTTCAATCCCATTTGCAGACAAATCTGCTAAGATTATAAAAATTGCGCTTTTGGACCATTTAGGTACGTTTAGAGTACCTAGAGTATTTTTATTTAAGCGGATTGGAATTGGAATTATTTTCCATACCCAAATTCAGAAAAACTGCGCTGATGAAATCAAAAGCTCTAAATATCACCAAAAACGTTTTTTTTACAAATTTTTTCTACTTTAGCCTCATCCCGGTATAAATAAATACCTGATCGCTGCAAAAAACGAGGCTTAGAATGAATTAAGTCAATGTCAGTGATCATTCAAGAATGAAAAATTCTAGGACTTCCTTGCAGAAAAATTGTTTCGATTTGCCCCCTTCTAGAACTTGTAGGTCTGTATTTTTAAGGAGACCTCAACTGCATTACAGCAGCAATCAAAGGCAGCTTTCTTTAAAAGTTAAATAACTGTTGCTTTGAAATGGCCTCAAGTTTTCTGATGAGCGGTCTGATTTCGAAATTGACATCAACACAACTTCTTGAAAAAAAAACTGCCACTGGCATTTTTTTATGGCCGCATTTGTCTCCGGCATGTGCCCAAAAACTCGAATTTCAAATGACTTGTTTCAGTGAATGAGTCTCATGGGTTCAGAAGAAATGCTGAAGTGGCCAGACTAAGGGAAACTTCCGCCTCCCAAATTTAGAACGCATTTTTTTCAACCCTTTTTTCTCAAAATCAATAACATCAATTGTTTCAAAACTTTGCATATGAATTTGTTGTACTAAAAGGAAGCCACATGCCAAATTTCAGGTTTCTATGATGATCTTTGCCAAATCACTTATTTTTGGATCCTTGGATTTTGCAGGTGAGGTCTACTTGTACAAACCTGAATCAAAAGCTGAAAAAACGGTCGTTTCTAAAAAGACTACGCACTATCTTGCAAATACCAAATACACTTTAAAGTACTCCGACAGGACACATATCAAAAAATTTTTGCGAAAGAACGTGTATTCACGGAGAAAATGCATTTTCTCGATTTCGCAGTTTTTGTGGTGTTTGGCCGCTTTTGGTACCCTACTCCGCTCGGTTCATAAATCCTCGAATATTCAATTTACAACCATCAATCAATTTGCTACGGATTGTGCGTGAGCCGTACTTTATTCTGAATACAATTTGTTTGGAAAAATTGTGAGAAAAAGTTTAAAAAAATACCAAAATTTGCAAAAAAAAGAAATTTTGAAAAATTTTCGATCAACTTAAAAATGGTCCTATGAACTGTTTTTTCGGGGCTTTTTTTGATTTTTGAGCTACAAATACGTTGACCTATCACTTTATGGCTTGTGTTTTGGACCCGGAACGCGTTTTCATTGTTTGTGGGGGTATGCTAAATCCGTGGATTTGGTGGACCAAATTCATAAATGCCGTAGTAGTATTAGTAGTAGTAGTAGTAGTAGTAGTAGTAGTAGTAGTAGTAGTAGTAGTAGTAGTAGTAGTAGTAGTAGTAGTAGTAGTAGTAGTAGTAGTAGTAGTAGTAGTAGTAGTAGTAGTAGTAGTAATAGTAGTAGTAGTAGTAGTAGTCGTAGTAGTAGTAGTAGTAGTAGTAGTAGTAGTAGTAGTAGTAATAGTAGTAGTAGTAGTAGTAGTAGTAGTAGTAGTAGTAGTAGTAGTAGTAGTAGTAGTAGTAGTAGTAGTAGTAGTAGTAGTAGTAGTAGTAGTAGTAGTATAAACATCATAAGAAACAGCTATGATGGATTCAAATGTCGAGTCAAAGCCGAAGGTGAGACAGGACGCTTATTTGATGTCAGAACGGGCGTTAGGCAGGGTGATGTGTGGTCCCCAATCCTATTCGGCCTTGTCATCAATTACATTTTGGCTAACTCGGTGCATGGAGGATTAGACATTGGGAGATTGGTGGCTGACTTAGATTTTGCTGATGATGTTGCTCTCGTGGGGGTCTCAGACAGTGAGGTGCAAGAAAACCTACATCGAATCGAGGCCCTTGCGGAAGCCGCTGGTCTGAAGATTAATGTGGCCAAAACAAAGAATATGGGCGTAAAATGCGACAGCCCAAATGTTGTTGCAGTGCCTAGTATCCAACAGAACGTGGAGATACTCACTGGAACACATAAAGGCAAACTAGGACTCCTGGCAGAGACATCTAGCCAGTCACGACTAACCATCAGCACGGAGGTGCTGCTGGGAACGAAAAAGAAAGCGGGCTGGTTCGAAAAACAAGATGGCCGGAAGCTAAGATTGAAAAGCTTAGCGGTGGCTAAGCCAGCGTTGGTAGCTTCACAACAACAATCTGCGGTAGCAGATTCAGAGTCGCTAGAAAATGAGAGTCGGTCAGTGGTGGCTGACCAAGAGTCTTTAAGATGTCAGAATTTTCAGCGGCAATTCAGTACAGTTACCGGACGCAAAGTGCACCAAACAAGATTCTGCAAAGCCGGTTTGTCAAAGAATGTCGTCGACAAGTCAAAGTTCGAGCAATTAGAGGCGAGCCTTACCTGTGACAAGTGTGAAAGAAAGTTCAAAACAGTCAATGGCCGAAAAGTTCACCAATCGAGATACTGTGGCAAACCTAAAGCAGTTGCCACACGCGTGTTTTCCTGCAAAGTACAAGATGTTCTCGGAAACGAGTTTGAAAACATAGAAGCGTTCAAGTATCTCGGATCATATGTCAGCCTCAAGCATGGAGACCTGCAGGAAGTGAATTGCAAACTTGCAGAAGGTAGACAACGGTTTGCTAACTTCCAAAATCTCTGGAAGAGCAAGCAGCTCAGCGTGCACCTCAAGTGCAATTTGTACAAAGCACTCGTTTTATCAGCCGTGCTGTACAGCTCAGAGACTTGGACTCTTTCGAAATTAATGGAGAGAAAACTTGAGAGTTTCCACTGTGGTTGTCTTCGGAGAATTCTACGTGTGTCATATATGGAGAACGCAACGAACGAAGAAATTATGTCAAGATCACGAATGCCCCAACTATCCACGATGATCATGCTCAAACGGATAAAATGGTACGGACACATCCAGAGAATGGAACCAGGAAGATTAGCCCGCAGTGACTTCGATTGGGACCCGCCCGATCAATACGTCCATGCTAGACGCGCTCCTGGGGGGCAACGGAAAACATGGATGAGTCAGATCGAAGGAGACTGTGTACGAAACAAAGTATCGTTCACCAGATTGCAGGAGAAAGCAGCAACCGGGTCAAAGAATGCCTTCAACAATTTCGTCGTACAGCACTTCACAGAATAACCAAACAAATAACTCTTCTTGTTTTGTTTGTATTTGTTGCCAACCGTGCCTTTATTTCATATTTGGAATTAAAGTGTTGAAACAGTAGTAGTAGTAGTAGTAGTAGTAGTAGTAGTAGTAGTAGTAGTAGTAGTAGTAGTAGTAGTAGTAGTAGTAGTAGTAGTAGTAGTAGTAGTAGTAGTAGTAGTAGTAGTAGTAGTAGTAGTAGTAGTAGTAGTAGTAGTAGTAGTAGTAGTAGTAGTAGTAGTAGTAGTAGTAGTAGTAGTAGTAGTAGTAGTAGTAGTAGTAGTAGTAGTAGTAGTAGTAGTAGTAGTAGTAGTAGTAGTAGTAGTAGTAGTAGTAGTAGTAGTAGTAGTAGTAGTAGTAGTAGTAGTAGTAGTAGTAGTAGTAGTAGTAGTAGTAGTAGTAGTAGTAGTAGTAGTAGTAGTAGTAGTAGTAGTAGTAGTAGTAGTAGTAGTAGTAGTAGTAGTAGTAGTAGTAGTAGTAGTAGTAGTAGTAGTAGTAGTAGTAGTAGTAGTAGTAGTAGTAGTAGTAGTAGTAGTAGTAGTAGTAGTAGTAGTAGTAGTAGTAGTAGTAGTAGTAGTAGTAGTAGTAGTAGTAGTAGTAGTAGTAGTAGTAGTAGTAGTAGTAGTAGTAGTAGTAGTAGTAGTAGTAGTAGTAGTAGTAGTAGTAGTAGTAGTAGTAGTAGTAGTAGTAGTAGTAGTAGTAGTAGTAGTAGTAGTAGTAGTAGTAGTAGTAGTAGTAGTAGTAGTAGTAGTAGTAGTAGTAGTAGTAGTAGTAGTAGTAGTAGTAGTAGTAGTAGTAGTAGTAGTAGTAGTAGTAGTAGTAGTAGTAGTAGTAGTAGTAGTAGTAGTAGTAGTAGTAGTAGTAGTAGTAGTAGTAGTAGTAGTAGTAGTAGTAGTAGTAGTAGTAGTAGTAGTAGTAGTAGTAGTAGTAGTAGTAGTAGTAGTAGTAGTAGTAGTAGTAGTAGTAGTAGTAGTAGTAGTAGTAGTAGTAGTAGTAGTAGTAGTAGTAGTAGTAGTAGTAGTAGTAGTAGTAGTAGTAGTAGTAGTAGTAGTAGTAGTAGTAGTAGTAGTAGTAGTAGTAGTAGTAGTAGTAGTAGTAGTAGTAGTAGTAGTAGTAGTAGTAGTAGTAGTAGTAGTAGTAGTAGTAGTAGTAGTAGTAGTAGTAGTAGTAGTAGTAGTAGTAGTAGTAGTAGTAGTAGTAGTAGTAGTAGTAGTAGTAGTAGTAGTAGTAGTAGTAGTAGTAGTAGTAGTAGTAGTAGTAGTAGTAGTAGTAGTAGTAGTAGTAGTAGTAGTAGTAGTAGTAGTAGTAGTAGTAGTAGTAGTAGTAGTAGTAGTAGTAGTAGTAGTAGTAGTAGTAGTAGTAGTAGTAGTAGTAGTAGTAGTAGTAGTAGTAGTAGTAGTAGTAGTAGTAGTAGTAGTAGTAGTAGTAGTAGTAGTAGTAGTAGTAGTAGTAGTAGTAGTAGTAGTAGTAGTAGTAGTAGTAGTAGTAGTAGTAGTAGTAGTAGTAGTAGTAGTAGTAGTAGTAGTAGTAGTAGTAGTAGTAGTAGTAGTAGTAGTAGTAGTAGTAGTAGTAGTAGTAGTAGTAGTAGTAGTAGTAGTAGTAGTAGTAGTAGTAGTAGTAGTAGTAGTAGTAGTAGTAGTAGTAGTAGTAGTAGTAGTAGTAGTAGTAGTAGTAGTAGTAGTAGTAGTAGTAGTAGTAGTAGTAGTAGTAGTAGTAGTAGTAGTAGTAGTAGTAGTAGTAGTAGTAGTAGTAGTAGTAGTAGTAGTAGTAGTAGTAGTAGTAGTAGTAGTAGTAGTAGTAGTAGTAGTAGTAGTAGTAGTAGTAGTAGTAGTAGTAGTAGTAGTAGTAGTAGTAGTAGTAGTAGTAGTAGTAGTAGTAGTAGTAGTAGTAGTAGTAGTAGTAGTAGTAGTAGTAGTAGTAGTAGTAGTAGTAGTAGTAGTAGTAGTAGTAGTAGTAGTAGTAGTAGTAGTAGTAGTAGTAGTAGTAGTAGTAGTAGTAGTAGTAGTAGTAGTAGTAGTAGTAGTAGTAGTAGTAGTAGTAGTAGTAGTAGTAGTAAAAGACTTCAATTGACCAAATTATGGATTTTATTATAACACATCAGAAAGATCTCTGCATATGGTACAAACAAAGAGAATGAATCTATAAATCTATAAATATTAGCACAAGGAAAAAATTAATTACTAATTTAAGAACAGCAAAACGCACAACGACGTTTAATGGACCAACTACAGGTCACGTCCGGATTAAACTTTGAGTCGCGTATTGTGGAGAAAAAATTTTTCAGTAAAACTTTGTAGTTGGCTGGTGGCCTCAGGATGTAGATATTACAAGTGTCTGTGAAATAATTCAAATAGACTTGTACCCCCTTAAAAACTGATTTAGTTGTCAGCTGTTTTATCCTGGGGCTTACTACAACATGATCGTGAGAGTGTGTACAAAGCATTTTAGAATATGTTTTGATTGAGAAAAAATCCTGGAATTTTAAGCATGTATTTCCCAAAACAATAGAAGCGGAGATCACGATCAATAAGTTGATAGCATATCGGAGTATTATAGCCCCCCGGGGAGCTATAATGGGAAAGACCCGATTGTTTTTCCTCTAGTGACGCAATATTTTTTTTTCAGAATACACAACAAAATATCGATTTGCTTCCAAGCTTCCTCCCTTCTACGTGTTTTCTATATAAAAAATTGTTGCCGATTTACAATCCTAGATATACCAGTCGTACATTTCAAAAAGTTACTCTTCTGATTTCGTCTGATACCATCTTTTGTATATTTTTCAGTGTTCAGACTCAGTTTTCTTTTAAACATTTTCAATTCCATTCAGTTCATCTGACCAGGACAACGCCATTGGTGTCCAGGACAACGCCGAACTCACGGAATATCTTCAAAAACGCAGAAAACAACATCCAAACGCACGTCCTACCATCGTTATTTGACTCTCCGGTGTCTTAATTTGCACGGCAATTGTTTTCGTTACCAACCCGGTAGGTTGCACTTAACATCAGGGAGCCAACAGATTAGGAAACGGAGTACGCCACTTCGCTGACCGCATGCGGTCCTTTTGAAGTTGAGGATAGAGCAAATGCTCATCTCACCCAAGGACGAACAACGCACGACCAACGAACCACACGCCTGAATAATATTCGTTCTCTTAAGAAGGATCTTATGGATAGCCTTCAGTCCGAGCAACGCCACGTAATAAAAATGACTTCGGAAAAAGAATCTCGAACTGGCTCACAGCTCTACCGCTTAAGTGTTACATCCAATTCTTCAGTTGACACGACTCTTCAGTTGCTTCAAGGCGAGTCCTTTATACACAAACTACTAGCACTTTTGAAAACGGGCGACTAGACATTAAAACGAACGGCCTATGGGGGGTCCAGGTTCAGCCGTTATTTGTTTGACATGAAGATCTTTAACCCATTTGCCAAGTCATGCCGGAAAAGCTCCGTAGAAGTGTACAAATATCATGAGTCGTTGAAGTTCTGAAGTATGAGCAACGAATACTTCACGTCGAGAAGAGTAAGTTCGTTCCACTGGTGGTTTCCTGTATGGAGGATGCAGGACCGTCCGCAACGCGCACTATAAAACAACTAGCTAGCAAAATTGCTGAAAGGAAATACGAATCTTACTCTGACGCAATAACGTACATACGCACGAAAATATGCCTCAGAGGGTGCCGTGGTTCCAAACAGCCAACCAACATTGATAGCTCTTGCAGAGCCATAGTACAGGAGGGGAGACTAGATTCATAACATTTTAGCTTATATAGATACTCAATTCTTTTGATGCAGCTCTAAAAGAGTTACATTGCTTTGTCTATTAAATTATATACGATGCAGTGATTTTTATGTTCATATTTCTCATGACTCAGCTGTGAAAGAGTTATGGTGCCTTGTGTTTAAAATTATATACGATGCAGAGTTGTCTCATAGTGGGGGATCACTACTCATCCATTGGATTGTCCTACGCGACTTAAGAGCAAACCCTTTTTTCTACTTCAGTTCAGCTTGATTTGTTTTTACGCATTGTTTGCTGACAGAATCTTCGAATAGTCCGCAACAATGAAAGGTCCAGAAAATATCAAAACCTCCGGTTAATCGATAATGAATTTAGAAAGCAGTACTTGGGGTTAGAGTTTACCCCGAGTAACACCTTCTTGTCATTTCCTACTGTTTTTTGTACTTTTAAGCTTTTACAAACTGCAATCTGTTTTGAGATAGCCTTAAAGGATTTTTTTACCAAGCATGCTGCAGTCCCCAATTGCCGGCCTTTCAGCAATTCTAGATGGGGTACACCATCGACGTTATAACCGTTTTATTAAAATTTTAGCGTCCTTTTTAAAGTATAATACGGAGTTATGATTAAAGCAAAATTTTCTGGTGGCTGTTATGTCCATTTCATTTGATTTTGTTGGGTTTTGAGTTTTACCATTGCTGTTGACTTCTAGAGACTATTCACAAAATTAGCTTGATGGCCTCAACAGTTGTATTGGCATTTCTCGTTCCTTAAATTTGTCTTTCGTATGTTTTCACTGTATGCAAAGTTTGTGTTTTGCATCAATTAATTTGCCTTCCTTTCGAGAACGAAATTTTGCCGAATTGACCTTGTTCTTATGTATTGTGTTTTAGACAGGTTAGCAACGTATGATAATTTTTGAGAAGATCATTTATTCGCTTTCTCTATAGTTTTGGCGGTTTTCTTAGTTTATATATCATATTTTTTGCATCCAATTATTTCTGCTTTTGGACAAGATGGTCAAAACCAAAAATATTTTTTTGGCCAGGATGGATGCCCAGGCGGTCTAAGGCACCTGTTCTAGGAGCTTCTTGGACAAAGTACCTTGAGACCAGACTTGTGATGTCATACCGACGAGCCACCCTGAATTACCTTTTGAACAATCTCTCGGATTACCCCTCTCGAAAGCTCAAAATTGTTGTTTTCGCAGGTTGTAATGTTTTTAGAAATTCTCTCAATGACCCACAAATGACTGCAGTGTTTTTGGGATTTAATAAATAACAGATTTTACCAGGAAAAGGTTATTCTGTCTAGAGTACTATTTAGTCGTGAATCAACCTCATGTAAACAAGAAGCTTAAGTTTCCTAATTCTGCGTTAAAATCTGTTCTGTTTTTTTTCTTGCCCGCTGTTTTTAGTATCAAAATTCATCTGTTTTACTTCAAATTCTTTTTCTAAAGATGGTGTTTGTCCCTTATATGGTAATCAATTTTTCGAACAAATGTTAATTTTCTTTATCTATGTCTCTGCTCCGTAGTAAGTCTCCCTGCTTCGCCTCCCGCATTGTCCTGAACTCAAAGACCTGAACTCATACATAGAGAAAAACCCATTTAATCCCTACTGCTACAGCAGCGTAGATCAATTAGTAATTCAATGGTACAAATGGCTAGACAAAGTTCTTAGCGAAAATGTCCCAAAAACAACAACCCACAGATCAAACTTAGCTCCTTGGGTAAGCAAAGATTCGTCCCACCTTATTAAAATAATATCAACCTTAAAACGAAAAACATCAAAGAAATCCACCTTGGCGAGATTAATAAAACTGAAGAAAATGGAAAAACGATTAAGAAATTCCTTGAATGAGGACCAAGCAGAATTCGAAAGTAAAGTCTTTCAAGGTAGACGTTTTTCGGATCTTCAAAAATATCTCAAGTCAAGTCATAAAAGTACTAGATACCCGGAAACAATGAAGTACAAGGATGCACAAACTAATGAAGATAAGAAAAAGTGTGCGTTTTTCAGTGAATTCTTTTCTAAAGTTTTCCTTAAAACCAATCAAATCAAGAAAAACTCCTTCGATAAACATCAGCACAATAAAATTGAAATAGACGAGAGTAAGATCAAAGAAATCCTGTCAAAACTTCAAACAAACAAAGCCTGCGGCCCAGACAGGATAGGAAACACGGTACTAAAAAATCTGCCAGCCTTGTCTAAATCCCTTTTTCTGATTTTCAAAACTGCCTTGAACAAATGCTTTTTTCCATCCTACTGGAAAATCAGTGAAGTTGTACCAATATTTAAGGATGAGAATCGGGCACTGATTGAACAATACCGCCCTATTAGTCTCTTATGTACCGTCTCAAAAGTATTAGAAAAACTAATTTTCGACGAACTAAATGAAATTGTCAAGACAAAGCTAGAAGAATCACAACACGGATTTAGAATGCATAGATCAGTAGTAACCCAGATGTTGCTTTTCCTAGTCCTGTTGTATAATGAATTCGACGAAAAAGACAACAAAATTTTTGTACTTTACCTCGACTTCAAAAAAGCGTTCGATACTGTTCCTCACGATCTTCTGATTAACAAAGTGGAGAACCTGGGTGTAGGGGGAAATTTCTTAAAGATTGTAGCCAGTTACCTATCAAATAGAAAACAATACGTGAAAGTAAATGACTCGGAATCTGAAACTGTACCAGTAACCAGTGGTGTCCCCCAAGGATCTCTCCTAGGTCCCCTACTTTTCATAATATATATAAACGATCTTCCACAACAAACATCAAAATGCTCTGCGTTTGGATACGCAGATGATTTCAAGCTTGTATCAACAAATCCAGCAAATATACAAAGTGACCTGGAAAAAATCGAAAAATGGTGCCATAACAACAAAATGCAACTCAATGAAAGCAAATGTCACATCCTGCCGATTAAAGTAAACGAAAAAAACTGGCACTCCTTTATACTTAACTCTAAAACTCTCTCAAATAAAAGCGAGCAAAAAGATCTAGGTATAATTATGGCTACTAAGTTATCATGGAAAGCGAATATAAAGAAACGTTGTAGCAAAGCCTGGAAAGCGTTTTATTTCCTAAAACGAAACATGTCAAACCTTGCATCGCAAACAACAAAGCTCAATGCATATGTCGGCTACGTTATACCAGTCATAAGTTATGCCTCACAAGCATGGTTCGCGAATAAGACCGAAAGCAAAGACATCGAGCGCATTCAAAGAAAAGCAACGTCGTGGATAATCAGTAACTGGGAAATTAGTTACAAGCAAAGACTGACCACACTGAAGTTGCTGCCATTGTCATATTACTTTGAATTGCATGATCTATTAATGCTCATCTAACTGCTTAAAGGATCTTACAATATAAAAATACCCATTAAAACAAACAATAATGAAGGGTTGTTAAGCACACGTCAAAACGAGCTAATAACAATTAATAAAACAAGAACAAGGAAGGCTGATGAAAACTTCTGGAAAAGAACCAGTTATTTACTAAATATAATACGAAAAGTAGGGAACGTCGATCTCGATCAAATTGATAAGAAATATTTAACAAAAATATACTGGAACTACTTCTTCAAAAGTTATTCGGAAGTCAACTTATGTTCCTGGGCTTTCAACTGCAGCTGTGGACACCCGGTGCAGAAGCTCAGCTCAGTCGTTATATGAAGGGTGCAAACCCATGTGGAAAAACCCACAGAAGCCTAAACTCTCTCTCTCTCTCTCTATATATATATATATATATATATATATATATATATTATATATATATATATATGAGTTTGAATTTGCATATGACAATTTTAAAGACCAGATGGTGTAATAAAAGCCAGAAAAAGCTTCTTAACGGTTGCGCACGGAGCAACTCTTGTGAATGGCACCACATAAGCTGTAGCAGCCTGAATATCTGCGATTGACCGCCCTCCTGGGATTCTGCTGTCTAGACTGTTAACCTCATTACCACTTACATGACATACAATCTGAACAGTCCCTTTCATAATGTTATTTACTCTCCAACGTTTTAGGTAAAGACCCTTTTAAATAAACTAACACAGCCACTGACACGGTCCAGCAAAACACCTTTCCTAGCGACGAAAATATATCCAATGATGACTTGGATTTCTTCCCAAACATCGAAGAACAGATTGTGCAGATTTATAAAGTAGTTTGTCATTGTTTGCTACTGACACCGGAGCGTGGACTCAACATTAGGGAGCCAACATAATACGACTCTGACTACGCTGCGTCTCTTGCTGCTGTCTAGCCTCTTGCACTTTAAGATGTCACGAATTCTCACCTCATACAGGGGAGGAGGACGAAAGACGAACGCAACGCCCGACTTGAGCTGACTCCTTGGGGATCACTAGCTCATGCTCTCCACTGTGCAAAGGGGGTTTATAACCACTTGCGGGACATTGAAAATAGGGACACCCTTGCAAAAATTTTTCGATCTATTCTGTCCCCCCCCCCTCGAGTGTTTTTTATGACCCCCTGTTACAAATTATACGTTATATAGCACGTTGCTACGTAAGAAATTAGCTCGTGGGCCTGGGGGTCATGAAAAATTTATGCTCACTAAGCTGGGGGGGGGAACAGAATAGATCCATAATTTTTATGACGTTTGCTCTGATTTCAAAGAGTGATTTGCCATCACTTCAATTGCTAGCAGTCAAAAGCTTTTACAACAAATCTATTAGCGCTGATGACAATGTTCGCTTGACATTAAAGCAAGGTGATTGTGGTGGTCCAGATTCAGCAGAACCTTCATAGACGTGAAAATTTTTAATCCGTTGGCCAAGTCATGCTTAAAAGAAGCTAAGGAAGCATACAAAATATAGCGAGGCAAATAATATTCTAAAATATCAGCAATGAATTTTGGAAATTGAAAAAAGCAGTTTTGTCCCGCTCGTGTTTTCCTGCATTGGAGGCACAGTGCCCTCTGCAACACGAACTATAATGCCACTAGCAACAAAAAACTCAAAGAAAAGACGATACTTATTCGAATGCAATAACATACATTCGGACGAAGATAAATTTCGTACTCCTACGCTGCGAAATTATCTGTCTCATGCTGCCGTGGTGCTAAACGTGCAACTGCGGTCGGTAAAACTTATAATCTTGTTCTGGAGGGGAGGCTAGAAACCTAATTAGTATAATAATTTTTCAACCTTTCGACGCAGCCCCTAGAGTCTGGCATAGTGTTGTAAGTTTATAGAGAGCGGTAAATTTATATACGCTGTTGTGATGTTTCATAGTGTGGGTTCACTTCCATCCATTGGATGAATCATACCCCTTTTCCCATTTTTGGTAATGAAAAATTTTCTGCGAAGAGAGCAATGTGCTTCTCTTTTCCTTCTTTGCTTTTCACAAATACTTGAGCCTAATTGTTTTATGCTCCTTCATATTAAGCAGATATTTTCTCGTTTATTCATTGAATGGCTTGTATGTATGTATATATGCGGATTTTAAAATTCACATTTTCTTGTTTTTGTTTTCTTCGTTTCATTACTGTAGTGAAAAGCATTTTAAATATATTAATTTAGAATGCGCTTGGGTCAATATATGCTTTCGTTTCATTCCGCAGTCTTTCCGGTTTTGGTCTTCAATATTTTTATACGACCATGACGTCGCGCTAATTTCAAATCTGTTCTACATTTCGTTCCTTTTCGATGGAATTATGTGCCTGACGTTTTTTGTTCATTCGCGTGGTCAAATTTTTACCACGTGAATCATCACACGTGGTAAAATCTTGACCAGGCGAATGTTGGCCACGTGACTTACCACACTCTCAAAAATAACATTTCTCCTTCTCAAAGAGAGTTTTGCCTACTTTAGTTAAGGTCGACTGAGTCAATGTAGCTGTAATAAAAAGGAAATAACATAAGATATGCAATTTTCTAAATCAATATAGGACATCTTAGCGATTTGTAAAAAAAGAATGAAATTTCTATGCTTGGGTCTTCTTTTTTTCATCATTTTGAGACTGCAGGTCTTCGAAATTGTCGCGCTATTTTGTGGCAATCTGTCAGCTTTGTTTCCGGGCTGTCGCCAAAATTTCCTGTCGGCCGAATTCGCAGACATAGGCTTTCCATATAAGTCTCCATTCTTCTCGTTTCCTTGCGATTCTTATGCACTCGGCTCGACTTCTTCCTACTTTTTCCGAGATACCATCCAGATATGTCTTTCTATTTCTTCCTCTGGATCTTTTTCCGTTGATGCATCCGGAAAGAATGCTTTCTTCCAATTCGCCTTTTCTGACAGCATGTCCAAAGAACTTAAGTTGCCTAGTTTCAATATCTCTCAGTATCATCCGATTTTTCTGGGTTTTACTTAAAAAAAACTCATTGGTTTTGTGTGCTGTATATGATGTGCGCTCCATTTTCCTGAGATACCACATTTCAACACTTTCAAGGAGCTTCTTCGACTCAAAATTGAGTGTCCACGTTTCACATGCATACAAAAGTACCGGCCAGACGTAGCAACGTAAAACTCTAAATCTAGTTTTGAAAGGAACTTTTTTGTTTGTCAGGATCTTTTTCAAATTACTAAAGGCAGTTTTTGACTGGGCTATTCTACTCTTTATTTCTTTTATACATTTTCCATCTTCGGTTACAAGCGTCCAAAGATAAGTGAAGGTTTCTCTGTGATTTATCTTTTCATTCAAATATATTGAGCAATTTTCTGGTTCCTTTGAAATTACCATTACTTCGGTTTTGTTTGCAACTTTCATGGATTTTCTTGGCAGAATAATGCAAGTAGTTTGCCATTGCTTTCTTGCATACCATGGCCTCGTTAGCTCAGCAATTCATTACGGCTCCTCCGAGAGAATGAACTCTCAGGAGTAGCCTGAACTGCCTCCCCAGGGACTACCACGAGGAGGTGAGGTTGGATTTTAGTCCCCCGCGAGCGCTACAGTTACTGCTAAAAAACCTTAGTTTATAAATTTTCTTGGAATGTAAGGATTTGTTTTCTCGCGATCTCTATTTTAAATTGCATTTTTGGGGCTACTGTTGGGCAAATTGTGTGAAAATGCTTCATGTAGACTTAGAACTGGAAAGATGCCAGAGCATTGCATTCAATATCTCTAATCGCGAGTATGGTTAATTATTTTTGTTGACAGTCTAAAGCTTTTTTAGAGATATTATGCCGCCCCCTCACGGTAACTTGAGAGGCAGAGCCATTGGCGAGTTTTACAAAAACAGAGCAATGAAAGGCAAGGTGGAACGAAAGAAACGTGAGCAGGAAAATAGAACTATGGTGTGTATGACACATGAAAGACGAACTAACATTGAATCTACTCTAGCCGAGGTTCAGGCAGTCCGTGGCGATGTTTCTCACACTTCTTCGTTTGATTTGAGTAAAAGCTTATCAAATCGGGAACGCCTGCCATTCAATATTAGAGTAAATGATCCAAATTTGAACCAAGTGCTGAAAGCAGAATTAATTTCGAAGCAAGAATCTGACAGGAAATATAAGGAAATGATGAGAATTCGGGAAAACCTTCCAGCTTTTAAAATGCGAACTGATATTCTCAAAGCAATAAATGAAAACCAAGTATGTGTAATATCGGGAGAAACTGGATGCGGAAAAACTACCCAAGTACCTCAGCTTATCCTAGACTACAGTATATTCAGAGATAAGGGAAGCGATTGCAGAATTATTTGTACCCAACCACGTCGTATTAGTGCAATAAGCATCGCTCAAAGAGTGGCAGAAGAGCGCAGTGAACCCCTTGGCCGAAGCACAGGATACTCAATCAGAGTTGAGCACAAGTTTCCTCGAGATGCAGGTATGCGGACCAGAGTTTGAAGCTTGTAATATCTTCAGTATTTTGTCTTATCTTAATCTTTTGTCCTATCTGAAGTATCTATATTAAGAATATCTCTTTTTTAAGAATATCGTCACTCAATTTCCAGAATGTTGCAAAAACAAGCTTTTGATGTAACGAAGTGGACTTTGAATAAATGTTTAGGGCCCTGCACAATATGAGTCCCTGGGGAATAAAAGGTGGTAGAACTGAGATTGCTCTACACCTTACGTTTATCGACTCAATGAAAATTTTTCATCATGGCCAAAAAGCCTCGTTTACAATAATGCAACAAAAGTTTTCAAAATTTCAAAATGTGTATCCCTAGCTGATGATTTATTAGTAGCAGTGAAGTGATAGTGGGACTATTATTGTTTTTATCGTGTTTTTTTTTTCAAAATTAATTCCAATTTTGTTCCAACCATTTTATCACGCGCCCAGGTGAGTTGTTTCACTCTGAAGCTAATTTTGTGGGCATGACGTCATTTGTTACTGCGTTCTGTATCAGTTTTTAGCTCAATAGTATGATACATTTTTAAGAATACCTCACTCAATAAAACGACTTATGCACTCACTAGTTCTTATGCACTCACTACTCTCTAAATACATACTCTAATTGAAATTATATAGAACTCACACAGGCTAGATGAACATAAGGCTATATTAATTTAAAGACGGGAGTGTTTAAAGTTTGATTTGAAAATAAGAGCAATTTAAATCAGAATTTCATTCTGAATCGCAGTTTTGTCTGTCTTGGGTGATTTTCTGAACAGTCTATTTCGCGGGGTCTCAACAGTCTATTTCGCGGGGTCTCACCAGTCTATCATCCGGCAATATGCCGGTTATGTTCATCAGCGCGAAGATCCGTTGGCAAAAAGAAATCGAAAAACGGTAAATCAAACAAATTGGTGATTTTTCTAAAGCCTCCTGTCATTAAAGATTTTGGCTAAAAATAGTTTCATGGGATTATTTGCTATAGACGCTCAGTTGCGCTATTACTTTGCTCACCTGCCTCCCTATTGCGCGCTCATTGTACTGGCCTCATTGTCAGTCGAAGCCTCATTTGGAACCTTTGTGGAATAAGGGATGCTTTGGCTTAATTTTTTCTATGAATTTTCTAGAATGGCTAATCTAAATCTTATCGCCAATCTTTCTTATGCGGAATATTTTCCTGAACGTTTTTTTTATTTTGCCTATGTCCTTGGCTATTGTTGATTACTGTTGAAATTTCTTTATGTATTTCGGAGTAGACTTGATGCCCCGAGTTTACCGACTGCCTGTTAAGGAGAGGCGCCTTTTCCAATTGGTCTCTAGTGAAGTTAGAAGGAATTATTGTAGCCTGTCCTTTCAAAACTTTTGCTTGGCTGTCTTTGTTCTGGAACTTCTTTTGATGGCTTGAAGGATTTCACTTTTCTAATGACTTTTTCACGCTTGATGTCTTGATTTTTACGTGATTGAAATTGCTCTCATTCAGAGTAGTAGACGCTAAATCAATTGGCGGCAGTGTACTAAGGAAAAGTGGATACGGAAAACATAGTTGAAACTCATCAGTGAGTGACATGATCCAAATAACCGTACGCCCGCGCAGCACAATTCAAATGAGCATCCGCTCGTTGTGTGAGAACAGTGCAACAAACCCTAGTTGGTTTTTGTTTCTAATGTGGATGCTCAAGAGCTTTGTTTATGTATATCGAGTAGAAATAAAATCAGTTTTCTCAAATGGAAAAAATGCCATTTTCTTATACCACCAGATGCGTTTAGGACCTATTAGGTTTAATTCTTGTCAGCAATCTATGCAATGCAAAGACAACGCGATGCGAACGAAAATTAACGATGCCAATGATTGGCTTCAGTTTTTATATCAATAATAGTATGATACATTTTTGAGAATACCTCTCTCAATAAAACGACTTATGCACTCACTAATTGTTCTAAATTAAATAAATACTCTAATTGAGATTATATAGAACTCACTCAGGCTAGATAAATATAAGGCTATATCAGTTTCAAGACGGTAATGTCTTATTTTTGATTTGAAAAGAAGAGCATTTTAAATCAGAATTTCTTTCTGAATCGCAATTTTGTCTGTCTTGGGTGATTTTCTGAACAGTCTGTTTCGCGGGGTCTCAACAGTCTATTTCGCGGGCTCTCAACAATCTATCATCCGGCAATATGCCGGTTATGTTCATCTGCGCGAAGATTCGTTAGCAAAAAGAAATCGAAAAATAGTGAATCCAACAAATCGGTGATTTTTCTAAAGCCTCCTATCTTTAAAGATTTTGGTTAAAAATCAAATTGCATATGATTCATTTGCTATAGACCCTCAGTTGAGCTATTAATTTGCTCACCTGCCTCCACAGTGCGCGCTGATTGTACTGGCCTCATTGTCAGTCGAGGGTTCATTTGGAACCATTGTCGAATAAGGGATATTTTGGCTTAATTTTTTCAATCAATTTTCTAGAATAGCTATTCTAAATCATATCCTGAATCTTTCTTATGCGGAATATTTTCCTGAAGGTATTTTTTTGCCTATGTCCTTGGCTGTTGTTGATTGCTGTTAAATTTTTTTTTATGTGTATGGGAGTCGACTTGATGCCCCGAGTTTAGCGACTATCTGTTGAGGAGAGGCGCCTTTTCCAATTGGTCTCTAGTGAAGTTAGAAGGAATTATTGTAGCCTGTCCTTTCAAAACTTTTGCTTGGCTGTCTTTGTTCTGGAACTTCTTTTGATGGCTTGAAGGATTTCACTTTTCCAATGACTTTTTCACGCTTGATGTCTTGATTTTTACGTGATTGAAATTGCTCTCATTCAAGAGTAGTAGACGCTAAATCAATTGGCGGCAGTGTACTAAGGAAAAGTGGATACGGAAAACATAGTTGAAACTCATCAGTGAGTGACATGATCCAAATAACCGTACGCCCGCGTAGCACAATTCAAATGAGCATCCGCTCGTTGTGTGAGAACAGTGGAACAAACCCTAGTTGGTTTTTGTTTCTAATGTGGATGCTCAAGAGCTTTGTTTATGTATATCGAGTAGAAATAAAATCAGTTTTCTCAAATGGAAAAAATGCCATTTTTTAAACCACCAGATGCGTTTAGGACCTATTAGGTTTAATTCTTGTCAGCAATCTATGCAATGCAAAGACAACGCGATGCGAACGAAAATTAACGATGCCAATGATTGGCTTCAGTTTTTATATCAATAATAGTATGATACATTTTTGAGAATACCTCTCTCAATAAAACGACTTATGCACTCACTAATTGTTCTAAATTAAATAAATACTCTAATTGAGATTATATAGAACTCACTCAGGCTAGATAAACATAAGGCTATATCAGTTTCAAGACGGTAATGTCTTATTTTTGATTTGAAAAGAAGAGCATTTTAAATCAGAATTTCTTTCTGAATCGCAATTTTGTCTGTCTTGGGTGATTTTCTGAACAGTCTGTTTCGCGGGGTCTCAACAGTCTATTTCGCGGGCTCTCAACAATCTATCATCCGGCAATATGCCGGTTATGTTCATCTGCGCGAAGATTCGTTAGCAAAAAGAAATCGAAAAAAAGTGAATCCAACAAATCGGTGATTTTTCTAAAGCCTCCTATCTTTAAAGATTTTGGTTAAAAATCAAATTGCATATGATTCATTTGCTATAGACCCTCAGTTGAGCTATTAATTTGCTCACCTGCCTCCATAGTGCGCGCTGATTGTACTGGCCTCATTGTCAGTCGAGGGTTCATTTGGAACCATTGTCGAATAAGGGATATTTTGGCTTAATTTTTTCAATCAATTTTCTAGAATAGCTATTCTAAATCATATCCTGAATCTTTCTTATGCGGAATATTTTCCTGAAGGTATTTTTTTGCCTATGTCCTTGGCTGTTGTTGATTGCTGTTAAATTTTTTTTTATGTGTATGGGAGTCGACTTGATGCCCCGAGTTTAGCGACTATCTGTTGAGGAGAGGCGCCTTTTCCAATTGGTCTCTAGTGAAGTTAGAAGGAATTATTGTAGCCTGTCCTTTCAAAACTTTTGCTTGGCTGTCTTTGTTCTGGAACTTCTTTTGATGGCTTGAAGGATTTCACTTTTCCAATGACTTTTTCACGCTTGATGTCTTGATTTTTACGTGATTGAAATTGCTCTCATTCAGAGTAGTAGACGCTAAATCAATTGGCGGCAGTGTACTAAGGAAAAGTGGATACGGAAAACATAGTTGAAACTCATCAGTGAGTGACATGATCCAAATAACCGTACGCCCGCGTAGCACAATTCAAATGAGCATCCGCTCGTTGTGTGAGAACAGTGCAACAAACCCTAGTTGGTTTTTGTTTCTAATGTGGATGCTCAAGAGCTTTGTTTATGTATATCGAGTAGAAATAAAATCAGTTTTCTCAAATGGAAAAAATGCCATTTTTTAAACCACCAGATGCGTTTAGGACCTATTAGGTTTAATTCTTGTCAGCAATCTATGCAATGCAAAGACAACGCGATGCGAACGAAAATTAACGGTGCCAATGATTGGCTTCAGTTTTTATATCAATAATAGTATGATACATTTTTGAGAATACCTCTCTCAATAAAACGACTTATGCACTCACTAATTGTTCTAAATTAAATAAATACTCTGATTGAGATTATATAGACTCACTCAGGCTAGATAAACATAAGGCTATATCAGTTTCAAGACGGTAATGTCTTATTTTTGATTTGAAAAGAAGAGCATTTTAAATCAGAATTTCTTTCTGAATCGCAATTTTGTCTGTCTTGGGTGATTTTCTGAACAGTCTGTTTCGCGGGGTCTCAACAGTCTATTTCGTGGGCTCTCAACAATCTATCATCCGGCAATATGCCGGTTATGTTCATCTGCGCGAAGATTCGTTAGCAAAAAGAAATCGAAAAAAGTGAATCCAACAAATCGGTGATTTTTCTAAAGCCTCCTATCTTTAAAGATTTTGGTTAAAAATCAAATTGCATATGATTCATTTGCTATAGACCCTCAGTTGAGCTATTAATTTGCTCACCTGCCTCCATAGTGCGCGCTGATTGTACTGGCCTCATTGTCAGTCGAGGGTTCATTTGGAACCATTGTCGAATAAGGGATATTTTGGCTTAATTTTTTCAATCAATTTTCTAGAATAGCTATTCTAAATCATATCCTGAATCTTTCTTATGCGGAATATTTTCCTGAAGGTATTTTTTTTGCCTATGTCCTTGGCTGTTGTTGATTGCTGTTAAAATTTTTTTTATGTGTATGGGAGTCGACTTGATGCCCCGAGTTTAGCGACTATCTGTTGAGGAGAGGCGCCTTTTCCAATTGGTCTCTAGTGAAGTTAGAAGGAATTATTGTAGCCTGTCCTTTCAAAACTTTTGCTTGGCTGTCTTTATTCTGGAACTTCTTTTGATGGCTTGAAGGATTTCACTTTTCCAATGACTTTTTCACGCTTGATGTCTTGATTTTTACGTGATTGAATTTGCTCTCATTCAGAGTAGTAGACGCTAAATCAATTGGCGGCAGTGTACTAAGGAAAAGTGGATACGGAAAACATAGTTGAAACTCATCAGTGAGTGACATGATCCAAATAACCGTACGCCCGCGTAGCACAATTCAAATGAGCATCCGCTCGTTGTGTGAGAACAGTGCAACAAACCCTAGTTGGTTTTTGTTTCTAATGTGGATGCTCAAGAGCTTTGTTTATGTATATCGAGTAGAAATAAAATCAGTTTTCTCAAATGGAAAAAATGCCATTTTTTAAACCACCAGATGCGTTTAGGACCTATTAGGTTTAATTCTTGTCAGCAATCTATGCAATGCAAAGACAACGCGATGCGAACGAAAATTAACGATGCCAATGATTGGCTTCAGTTTTTATATCAATAATAGTATGATACATTTTTGAGAATACCTCTCTCAATAAAACGACTTATGCACTCACTAATTGTTCTAAATTAAATAAATACTCTAATTGAGATTATATAGAACTCACTCAGGCTAGATAAACATAAGGCTATATCAGTTTCAAGACGGTAATGTCTTATTTTTGATTTGAAAAGAAGAGCATTTTAAATCAGAATTTCTTTCTGAATCGCAATTTTGTCTGTCTTGGGTGATTTTCTGAACAGTCTGTTTCGCGGGGTCTCAACAGTCTATTTCGCGGGCTCTCAACAATCTATCATCCGGCAATATGCCGGTTATGTTCATCTGCGCGAAGATTCGTTAGCAAAAAGAAATCGAAAAAAAGTGAATCCAACAAATCGGTGATTTTTCTAAAGCCTCCTATCTTTAAAGATTTTGGTTAAAAATCAAATTGCATATGATTCATTTGCTATAGACCCTCAGTTGAGCTATTAATTTGCTCACCTGCCTCCATAGTGCGCGCTGATTGTACTGGCCTCATTGTCAGTCGAGGGTTCATTTGGAACCATTGTCGAATAAGGGATATTTTGGCTTAATTTTTTCAATCAATTTTCTAGAATAGCTATTCTAAATCATATCCTGAATCTTTCTTATGCGGAATATTTTCCTGAAGGTATTTTTTTTGCGTATGTCCTTGGCTGTTGTTGATTGCTGTTAAAATTTTTTTTATGTGTATGGGAGTCGACTTGAGGAGAGGCGCCTTTTCCAATTGGTCTCTAGTGAAGTTAGAAGGAATTATTGTAGCCTGTCCTTTCAAAACTTTTGCTTGGCTGTCTTTGTTCTGGAACTTCTTTTGATGGCTTGAAGGATTTCACTTTTCCAATGACTTTTTCACGCTTGATGTCTTGATTTTTACGTGATTGAAATTGCTCTCATTCAGAGTAGTAGACGCTAAATCAATTGGCGGCAGCGTACTAAGGAAAAGTGGATACGGAAAACATAGTTGAAACTCATCAGTGAGTGACATGATCCAAATAACCGTACGCCCGCGCAGCACAATTCAAATGAGCATCCGCTCGTTGTGTGAGAACAGTGCAACAAACCCTAGTTGGTTTTTGTTTCTAATGTGGATGCTCAAGAGCTTTGTTTATGTATATCGAGTAGAAATAAAATCAGTTTTCTCAAATGGAAAAAATGCCATTTTTAAAACCACCAGATGCGTTTAGGACCTATTAGGTTTAATTCTTGTCAGCAATCTATGCAATGCAAAGACAACGCGATGCGAACGAAAATTAACGATGCCAATGATTGGCTTCAGTTTTTAGATCAATAATAGTATGATACATTTTTGAGAATACCTCACTCAATAAAACGACTTATGCGCTCACTAATTTTTCTTAAGTAAATACATTCTCTAATTGATATTATATAGAACTCACTCAGGCTAGATAAACATAAGGCTATATCAATTTAAAGACGGTAATGTCTTTATTTTGCTTTGAAAAGAAGAGCAATTTAAATCAGAATTTCTTTCTGAATCGCAGTTTTGTCTGTCTGGGGTGATTTTCTGAACCGTCTGTTTCGCGGGGTCTCAACAGTCTAATTCGCGGGCTCTCAACAATCTATCATCTGGCAATATGCCGGTAATGTTCATCTGCGCGAAGATCCGTTAGCAAAAAGAAATCGAAAAACAGTGAATCAAACAAATCGGTGGTTTTTCTAAAGCCTCCTATCATTAAAGATTTTGGCTAAAAGTCAAATTGCATAGGATTCATTTGCTATAGACCCTCAGTTGCGCTAGTACTTTGCTCACCTGCCTCCCTATTGCGCGCTCATTGTACTGGCCTCATTGTCAGTCGAGTTCTCATTCGGAACCATTGTCGAATATGAGATGCTTTGGCTTAATGTTTTCTATCAATATTCTGGAATGGCTATTCTAAATCATATCGTCAATCTTTCTTATGCGGAATATTTTCCTGAATCTTTTTTTATTTTGCCTATGTCCATGGCTATTGTTGATTACTGTTAAAATTTCTTTATGTATATGGGAGTGGACTTGACGCCACGAGTTTACCGACTGCTTGTTAAGGAGAGGCGCCTTTTCCAATTGGTTCAAGCGAAGTTTGAAGGAATTATTATAGCCTGTCCTTTTAATTGATTGGTTGTCCTTTTGATTGGCTGTCTTTGTTCTGGAACTTCTTTTGTTGGCTTGAATGATTTCACTTTTCCAATGACTTTTTCACGATGGCTTGATTTTTACGTGATTGAAATTGCTCTCATTCAGAGTAGTAGACGCTAAATCTATTTGCGGCAGTGTGCTAAGGAAAAGGGGATACGGAAAACAGTTGAAGCTCATCAGTGAGTGACATGATCCAAATAACCGTACGCCCGCGCAGCGCAATTAAAATGAACCTCCGACTGTTGTGTGAGAACAGTGCATCAAACGCTAGTTGGTTTTTGTTTCTAATATGGATGCTCAATAACTTTGTTTATGTATATCGAGTAGAAATAAAATCATTTTTCTCAAATGGAAAAAAAATGTCGGTTTTACCATCAGGTGCGTGTAGGACCTATTAGATTTAATTTTTGTCGGAAATCTATGCAATGCAAAGACAACGGGATGCGAATTAAAATTAATATACCAATGATTGGCTTCATTTTGCCGTTTATGAGAATAAAAAATTACCAAAGTAAATGTTGAGAGCAACATTAAATCATTGGAACTCATTTGTGCGTACTTCAGTTAAATATATTATCGAACGTGTTCCCTTCTCTAAACCGAATAACCCAAGTGTCTGCCAATGTAGAAAAAATCATATCAAATCATTCACATTTCGCAAAACTAACAACGTTTTTTGTTGTATATGACGTGTTTTTTATCAACGAACGAACGAAAAGTAGTTCTTCAGGGTTTTAAATTTGTCTCTCGTGTAGCCTTTTGTTCGTACTGCTGATTTTATTTTCCGCTTGTCTGAAATTCAAATTTAGTAGAAAAATGATCGTCAATTGACAAATCTATTCTAAGCCAGAGTTTGCAGTGAAGCACTTGTTTCTTTTTTTTAGTTTTGAATTTTATTTGTGGTAAAACTTCGAAAACGGTGTAAATGAACCTTCACGTTTGTTCTAAATTTGTGTTCAATTGCGATTCGTTCAGACATTGATAAGTTGAATCTGTAAGTACTTAAGACCAGTATGACGCCTCAACGTTCATTTTAGCTATAGTTAAAGACAGCCCAAAGCCAGTCTTTTTAGTACGGTTCATCGGACTTCAGTCGGTTATATTAGGTAGCTGTAAACTCGCCCATTGTACGTTGAAAAACATCCATGTTGAAACTGAAATAAATTTGCAACAACCAAGTTTAGTCTTTCCCTTATTTATGCGAAGCTTGATTAAATCTTCAAGGAGAAAGTGGTCGGCACAAACTAAAGTGAACCAATTTGGCCCAATTTAACAGACCTCAATCCTGACATGAAGTACTAGAATATCGATGAACTAGAGGACCAATGTAACTTAATAAGGAATTTTCTTTACAATATGAGCTAGTCCTTATGAGCTAGACCCAGCTGGACTTTTTCTTAAAGATTGCTAAGACATTGATATGATAGGCTATTATCAATATCTACACCTAGATACTTAACTGTTTCCGATTGTTGAATTTTTGTTTGAGCAACTTTTACTCTATGCCAGTTTTTACTCAGTGAGATGAACAATTTGGCGTGATAGCCGAGAGGTAAGGTGTGTGGTTCACACGCCAATGATTGAGAGTTCAATCCCCTGCCTCCGTGATGCTGTCTGTGTGAGGATGAGCTCTTACTTAACCATAGCTTCAGGTTTACCATAGCCTGACCAATGTTGGCTGCAATGATGGTACCACGTGAAAGTTTCAGACGCAAAAAAAGTGGCTATAGTCACCAAAAAAGAGCAATGCTGCTCATGAAAAGATCAGTCTGAAATGTGGGGAATAATAAGAAAAAGGGCAGCTGAAAACAGGCTACTGTAGGCCTAATGCTGTTCCACTGCGATTACGCAGAAACCACAATTATTATTATTATTATTTGACAGTTATCTCTAATATTTAAAGTTCGTCCATATCATTTACATAGTATGGTCAGATCAGATTACGCGAATGTAAGAGGCCACAATCTAAGCTAAATTAATTGTTCCGACCCCTCTTGAGGGGGGGAGGAACTATATACTCAAATGGGTTTTTTTTTGTTCAGTCAATTTTGGCCGATCGATGTATTCGTCGTAGAGAGTTGAGACTGGTATCATTAAAAAGCTTGTCCTGTGTAGAATATGGAATTAAAAAGATTTTTTTTTAATTTTCTTTTTTGACAGAGAGATATCGAGGTTTAAACTTTCGAGAAAATAGAGTGAATTCCGTTGATTTATTTCATCTCTTTTCGGAATTTTTTACTAAAATTTCGCAAAATGTGATAAAATTTAATAAAATTTTTCAAGAAAATGTTGTTGATTTTACGTTTAAGGACAAAGTATATTGTCGGCTATTTTGATTGAATTTTTTTGGTCACAAATTTCGGCTAAATATTTCACAAAATTCAGACTTTTTCATCAAAAACAGCACGTTTTCATCAAAGACAGCAAACAAGTTTCTTTAGTCCACTCTGATTAAATTTGCAGGAAGTGAAGACCCAAACATCACTAACACAATCTTTGTTGACTGAAAAGGGGGCTAATTCCACCTCAACTTCCGTTGAGAATGCTCTGTAAATAAAATTTTGCCGTTTTTTTGCTAACTTTATTCGTTGATTATCAAAAACGCAGTTTTTAACTAACAAAATATCTATATCAATGACATTCCAAAAATTAAATGTTCCTAATGGACAATCAACTTTAGTAGGACTAGTTTTGTACCAATCTTGGACCGTTACAATCCAAAAATATTTCGCATTGTCGTCAGTCGGTTTTTTATAAAAAAAAATCGATCTTTTGTATATTAATTAAATAACAGAACATTTCAAATCAAAGCTCACTAGTGATAGGTCCTATTGGCTTCCTAATTAGCTCGAAATTAATTTATCTAGTTGATTGCTTGACAGCTTATGGTCGTTTTGACTTTTAAAATACTTGATTTTTAAGTAAAAAATGGCTTATTGAAATTCGCCTCCATTTTTCTCTTAATTTGGTCACAACTGGTAGCTTAGTGTCAGCAATCAAAGAGTGCTCCTTCTTTCTGTTGAATTAAAATTTAGTCTTTATTGGTTATACGCCTTAAGTTTTGGTGTTCTAGCTTTGATACTACTAGATTTCACAATTTTTTTTTAATTTTTAGGTATTTGCCCATTTTTCATGTTTTCTAGTTTTGTCAAATTATCACGTTATTGGCAGTTCATATATCACATTTTTCGCGTTCAATATAACGCACAGTTGATAATATTTAATCCTTAGCGATATAGATTGTGGTTCTTTACCGCTTCGACAGTACTTTCTCGAATAATTTAATTGTATTTTTTAAATTTTGTCTTTAACTGTAGTTTATACTTTGTCTTTTTAGTCGTATTTAATTTTCTGTACAATGACCCGGTTTGATTGGCTTTTCCTGGAAGAGTATATGAGCCGGTGTTCTGATATTAGAAGATAGATAATGGCTTTCATGACTTTGTAAACAATTGTTTTCCAAAATGAAAAAAAAAAAAACATTTCAACTTCGCAATTTTGTTCCTTTTATTGTCTGTTTGTTACCTGGTCTCGTTAATTAAAGGTTAAAGATGACATTATTTTTTGTCAAGGGAAGGTTTCAAAAGAGATTGCTGTCACAAAATCTAATGTTTTTACAGAATTAAAAATTATGACCTTGCTGGTTTCGACACGGGTTTTTCACAAAAAGAAGTCAATTAATTTCTGATTTTTGTCATATTTGACGTTCTTTTTGTAGACGTAAGACTTGTTGTGGATAATTGCAGGTCTCGAGGGCTTCCTTTGGAAGAATAAACGAACATATTCAATTTTTTCATTTTGTAATTAATGGCTTTCAAGTCTTTGGAAATAAATTTTTTTCGATAAAAACAAGTATTACATAATCTTGCTTTTTTTCTTTTTGGTCTAATTGTTACCTAGTTTCATTAATGAGAGGTCACATAATACAAATGAAGGTAAGTTGTCGAAAGGGATTGGTGTCACAAAATCTAATGTTTTAAGAGAATTCGTTATGACTTTACTGGCTTCCACACGGGTTTTTCACAAAAAAAAGTAAATGAATTTTTGATTTTTGTCATATTTGAAGTTCTTTTTGTAGACGTAAGACATATTGTGGATAATTGCAGTTCTCAAGGGCTTCCTTTGGAAGAACGGACGGACCTATTCAAATTTTTCATTTGTAATTAATGGCTTTTATGTCTTTGGAAATAAATTTTTTTCGAAAAAAAAAACAAGTATTACATAATTTTGCATTTTTCTTTTTTGTCTAATTGTTGCTTACTTTCGTTATTGAGCGGCCACATAATACCTTATGTTCAACGAAGGGGCAATTGAACATATTTTGGGGGCGAATCTATGGCTTTACGGCTTCCAAAGCATTTTCTGGCAAATTTTAATTGATTTTTAGTTTGTTGTCTATTTGTTGTTCTTTTTGTAACTGCATAAAAAATTGAATACCAAGAGTCCTTAATTCCCTTCTATAGAAGCATTGGTAATTGTAAACCTATGGGATATTTTAGTTGATTCCTAATGGTTTTCATTACTTTGAAATTAATTAGTTTTTTTTTTAAAAAATTCAGCGAATTTTCCAAGTTTAAAGTTTCTGTTCTTTTTTGTCTAATTGTTACCAAGTTTTTATGAACTGGTGAATAACCATTTTTATCTGGTGAATTACAAGTTATTTTGTTTATTTTCAGTTTTATCTGACGCTATTTTGACTTTGTTATTAAGTTTTGTTTTTAAAACGGACATATATTTTTTGATGTAATTAATGTTTGTTGTTATTGTTTGATTTTGCCGTTCGTCTTCGCTCGCTTTCTTAATATAGACATATCTCATCAGTCTAATGCATCATTTTTTACTCCACTGAGTTATTTGCTTTGGAAGCTATCTTTTCGTTCATACACCAGTTTTTTTTTTTGAAAAATACTTGAATTTTTTTGTTTTTCCATCTGTTCCTCATTTGGTAGACAATTAGGCCAAAATTGTAGATGAGCGGGGTCAGAACCTTATGTGCGATGCACATTACCGAGCCGCCTTGTTCACTCCTAAATTTAAGTTTTCCTAGGATCCATTGTCTACTGCACAACTGGAATGCTTCTACGATGGATTCAT
Organism: Convolutriloba macropyga; assembly: GCF_964194025.1. Lineage (NCBI taxonomy): Eukaryota > Metazoa > Xenacoelomorpha > Acoela > Convolutidae > Convolutriloba > Convolutriloba macropyga. The sequence goes on from NC_134474.1 coordinate 43,787,373, forward strand.
TTCGACCCTAACTTGACAAAGGCTTCCCACATTGTACTGGACGAAGTGCATGAAAGGTCAGCTCATTCTGACGTATTGTTGGTTCTACTCAAACGACTCCTTCGTTCCAACAAGCGGCCAGACCTGAAGATTATTCTAATGAGTGCAACTTTGAATGCTGAAGAGATAAGCAACTATTTTGGCAGTTGCTGTACGCTGAATATTCCCGGATTCACGTTCCCTGTCACCGAATTTTACTTGGAAGACGTCCTTCAGTTAACTGGTATGATCCCTTGTTTTCATGGAAACAAAAAAATGAGTGAAAAAAACAAGCGAACGTTTTGTTGGTTGGCGACGATTGCAAGTAAATCAATGTAATTAATACCGGGTACAGAAAACTTTACTTGGCGCTATTTGTATAAGGTTTAGGTTGTTTTGATCGATCAGTAATGCGTTGATCTATATCACTTTTCGCTCTCGTATGATGTAAACTTTGGCCGGGTTGGCAAATAGCATTCTAGAATTTGATGGGTTGCAGGTTATCAGCCGAACCAACCTCAGCAAAAACGCTGGCATAGAGGAGGTCACAAGCAGGAGGATAAGGACAAACGTGATGTGAAGCAAGCTTTGGATGACTGTGTCCAGGTGCTGGGAAGCAAATACAATCAGGTGACCAGGCAGTCGCTAGTTTCAATGGATCAAGAAGCATTTGATGAGGAAATGGTCTGTCACTTGATACATTTCATCTGCAGGACCCAGGAAGAGGGAGCAATTCTTGTGTTTGTACCTGGTCAGTAACATTTCCGTACATGTGATGAACAACCAAAGCCTTTGAGTAATTTTCTGTAATTGGAATTTGAGCTGTCAGCGAATGCTAGGTTTTTAAAACATTTTTAATAGCCGCCCTCATCTTCTCAGCCGGCTATTATTGCGCTCGTATTTTTTTTACTTCGTCAAACTCTTTTTCGCTTTACCATTTTGCCGCTTTTTCGACATTTTGCGTGAAATCTTTTTGACTTCTCTAGGCTAGTTTCTCTCTTCTCTCATTCTGCTAAAAGTGAATTTGAACATCAGTTGCTAAGCAAAGCAATTCAAAATGAACAGAGTCGGTATAAAAAATTGAAGTCAGAAATAGAAACGGGATAAACCCATAAAGCCCAATTTTAGATGCCCGCTATTTGAACGTCGTTCCTATAAGTCTTAGTTACCACCTCTAATGCTTATTGGTGTTGATAGTGGCCCCTGTAGCCTCTCTCTAAGAAACAGAAGTATGTTCAACTACGAAATGCCATCAAAATAAATCGGACTTAAAAAATATTTTTGTACAAAAATCTTTTTTTTTTCAATATATTCTATTCGTTCAATCCCAATCATGCTTATTGGAATCAACGGCGGCTATTTTCCGGCAATCTGCCGGGTATGTTTAAATATATTTCAAAGTTAACCATGTTATTTATTTAGCAGATGTTTAGTGCTTCTATGTGCCTCTAGATTTTCATGGTCTAGACCTTTAGAGTATCTAGCAACGTGAAGCAAAGAAAATCAAAGTCAGAATGAAATCCAACTTTGAATAGTCCAAACAATGTATGGTATTCGCAGAGTTGGTTAATTGCTCCCAAGCAAAGTTTGTAGCTATTACATTAGTCAAGTGGTCTGTTTTACTGCAATTTTTCGCCTGACCGATTTTTCGTCTGACATTTTTGACTTCTGTCCTCAAAACCGGGATAAACAACGTCCTCAAAAATGGAATGCTACTGCTAAGCTTATAATCCTTTTCTGAAGTCTGATAAAAGATAAATTTTAAATGAAGAATTTCATTGAATTTGGAAAACTAATTTTTAGTGCAATTATAACATTATTAATTGCTCTCAAACGAAGTTTTTAGCAATTACATTAGTTCTGTAATCTTTGTTATGCGGTTTTTCGCTCGACCGATTATTCGTCTGACACATTTGACTTATCGTTCTCAAAAATAAACAGGTAACACTCGGAGGGCATTAAGTTCGCTTAGAGCCTTACTCCTAAACAGTCTTTTAAGAAATAAATAAGAATGCAATTCAACCAAAACTATTTTGAGGAGACAATTTAATGGTGTGAAGCCCGGTCCTTAATCTTGAAAATTTGAAAAGTCACACCACCCCCACCACTCAAACTCCCAGTCGACCCTTCTCTACCTGCCTGGCGGCTTCGAATCTCCAGTCCTTCAAATCCTACCCCCACCCACCCCCCCTACAATCGCCTGACCCTTTGACCCTTGTACCCCCCCCCCCCAACGCTAGCATCTCTGAGCCCCAGTTGGGTACTGCCAAAGCCAACTGCTCGCCGGCCGTTTGAGAGCAATTTGCCCGACGGTAGTCGGTTATGTTTTACTTAACAGTGAATCAGTATTGACAAATAGAAATTTTAAGATACTTTTAAACTTTTAAATTTTGTACTTGAAAAATTGAACTTGAACATCACCGGCACTATAAAAACCTGTTGAATGGGAAGTTGGGATAAGACAAGATTTCACTGCAGATGTTTTCAGCGACCTGAATTTAGAAAATTTCTGAACTGTCCAAAAATATGTGTCAGTCTAAATGGAGTTACCGGTCAATAATCAGAAGTTTCACGAGTAGTTGGAACAACTTACCAATAAAAATCGGGAAAGAAAATACCGAAAGAGTTTTAGGGAAAACTAATTAGAATTGATCAAATCACATGAACGTCTTCCAATAGATAGAAAAATACAAGGTTTCAGAACTTATTTCTACAGTTAGTTTAAGGACCAAACTATCATACGTTTATATTGTGATTCTTAATATTTGTCAATGTTTAACCAAACTTTTATGGTTGTAAAAATTTTAATTTACATTTCATAGATTAAAAAAGGAATCAAACCCATTCGCTTGCAGATTGCTGCTGACTATCTATCCCTACCTCTTAAAAATAAGTAGGAGCTCTGCGAAAGCAAAGAGGGCAATCATGACTGTTTTTTTGGAAATGTGTGAAATATAATAATCATAATTATGATTGTTAATAGCCGCGTCAGCAGTTCCAGGCGACATACTATTGCGCTCCTAATTTTCTTTAATTCGTCTAACAGATTTTTGTTTCGTATTTGACTTCCAATGACTTCAGTGACTTCTACTGCTTTGTAGTTAAAATTTGTGTTCGTGATGTCATATCTACTTTTCGGTCAATTGCGTGACTTACTTCACTCAAAAAAATGACTTCTGAACTTTAAATTTTATGAACATTTACTAATTAAAGATCTATAGTGTGCATCTAAGTAGTGCCAAACTTATATGCCCTAATTCTTGATTAATAGTCTTGAGTTTTTGATTTCGAAAATCAGTTTTGAAAAAGCTCTTTTAGGGCTGTTTCGTTTTAGACCGTATGTGTATCATGAAAATGACAGTACGTATCTAACCCAAAAAAATCTAGTCGTCTACTAAAGGACTTTTGGGAAATCTGCCTATCTTTTTTCTTTAGTTGTTTCAATTCGTGGAAGACCACAACTGTCTATCGCCGCTATTTTCCGGGAATCTGCCGGCTATGTTTATGTTTACATTAATTGCATACATATTTACACAAAAGCGAACCTTAAAAAATAAAGAGGAAGACAAAGCATTAAAACATATCGTGTCTCTCGCTTTTCTTGGAAGCAGTTCCCGGATCCTTTCCGTTTGATTGGTCGTTTCATTGTCATTAAGTGATCTAAGTTGTACATTTTCTATGTCGAATGTTATCAGAGCATAATTTAGCCTTCTCACTCGGTTTATTAGCGATACTTCTTTGTTTAGCTTGAAGAAATTCAGTTTTGAGCAGGTTAGCTCTCTGATTGAGATGCAATAATTTCTAATTGTAATTTCTGGAAAAAATTGGCTCGGAGTTTCTTCAAAACGTAACGACGTACCTTTGCAAGGTTTAATGCGAAATTCTCGAATAGCGTGAGTCCTGTCAATTGGAAACATCAGCCTTATGATTGTGTTTTGTTTCCATTCTAAATGCTGAGTTCTAAATGCTACATCGTATAACGAAACCTCATATTGTAGTACTTGTTGTGCATAGGTTTTAAAGAGTCGAATTAGTCTGCTTTTCTTAAATTAATTCTTATTTTTTTAATTCAGTTTTTATACTGAAAGACAATTGCTGCTAAGAGTTCAATTGCACTCAGTTTTTTTGAATATGCACTCTAAAACTAAGATGATTATCTATGAATACGCCAAGGTGCGTATCAAACTGCGCAATTATGATTGCTGATTGACAATCCGTTGCTGTCTGTCAACTGTTAAATAGTTTAATATGACCAGGTAAAATATGGATGGACGACCAGGTAAAATATGGTACACCTTGATTTTGCTCCAAATTGTATCGGCTGTACACTAGAGTACAATTATCTGTACAATTTCAATAGGCTGTGCAAATTTCTTTGCAATAAAGTATCATGGTAAACGTGCGGATGAAAAAAGTGGATTATCAACAATAATTGAGTCCCCACTGGTGTATCTTTCTTTCTCGCTGACTAGTTTTTCTAAATCTTCATTAGTTTGAAGTGTTGACTATGCTTGCGTCATTCCGTTTCTATTTTGGGTGAAACTTTTCAGGCTGGGAACAGATCAGGAAAGTGGTTGATATGCTGGCCCAGAACCCAAGTTCGAGAAACGATCTCGTTCTGCCGCTCCACTCGCTAATGCCAACAGCCGAGCAAGGTGCTATATTCAAGCGACCACCACCGGGTGTTAGAAAAATAATAGTTTCAACTGCGATTGCGGAGACCAGTATCACAATAGATGACGTTGTGTATGTTATCGACTGTGGGAAGACGAAGGAAGCGAACTATGACGTGGAGAAGAATGTGAAGACATTGCAGCCTGAGTGGGTGAGCATGGCATCTGCCAAACAGAGGAGAGGACGAGCTGGAAGGGTCCAAAAGGGGTACTGCTTTCATCTCTACATGCACGCAAGGGAACAGTTCTTGCTCAAATATCAGGTTACATTTCATATAGTTCGTTAATTGCTCTCAAACGAAACAATTATATTAGACATATCTTTCTTAAAGCTAGTTATTAGCTTGTTCGATTTCTCATCTGTACATTTGACTTTTCTAATAACTTCACACTTGACTTCTTATACGCGATCGAAATTGCTTGACTTCAAAATTTAAGCCGCTAACTTTTAGCTGCTACCATTTGAAGACCCTTATTAAGGCACAATTGCGCCCCTCTTGTCGTTTGTGATTTGTTCACCCCTGATATCTGTTCTAAAATGGTTTTTTTAAATAAATCATTTCCAAAAATGTTATTGATCTCAAATAAATTTATTTAAAAAAATGGAATTTTTTTAAGGAGGAAGCTTAAGTGTATAACCGATAGGTTAAATATTGACTTGTTCACAAATATATTAAGAATCATCTACGCTCACTAATTTCATATTAAAGCAATTGAACCCCGCTTGCTCCTAATTGTGGCTGCTCGCTTGCTGCTAGTTGTCTTTTAATTGGTGCTTTCATGTTGACCGATAAGAAAATAGTTTAAGAACCTTTTTTAAAAGTTTGTTTACCGTTCCGAATTCTATCTGAGAGGGCAGTTCAATCCTTTTCTTGTTGCTTTTAAGCATCTGAGATCTGTTGCCTCATTTCGTTCAGTTTTCTTTTTAATGGTAAGCTTCTTTGTTCTTAGTTGCTGCTTAAATTTTGGCGATCAACAATTTTCGGATGTTCACCAAGATTGAATTGTATTTGGTTAACTTTTGAGATACATAATTCAGAGTACGGTAGCCGAGATTTTATAAGTTCACGAGAGTGGTCATAATGTCGAGAATGAAAACTTTTATACCCCAGTAAATTGTGGAATTTAACCACTGAAAAAAATGTAGCACGCTAGACTTTGGAAACAAGCATTCTGACCACCAAGGGTATATAATTCCTTACAAGATGCAATGAGCGAATAGCCGTTGACCTTTTGCTCAAAACAATTTTTAAAATTGAATCAGTTTGTTTGTCCAAATGTTGAAAGTTGAATCAAATTGTATACCAAGATACCAGTAGCTAGTTTTTTTTAAAATTTTTTTTGCCTTGAAAAACAGTGTGGTTTTTGCTTGTGAAATATGAAAACTGTTTTGTCTGCGTTTAACGCAAAATGCTTCTTTTTCCAGCCTTTATCTGTCTCTTCCAATAGCTTACCAACGTTGTCTGAAATTTTTTCTGTCGCGAATTGGAAAATGAGAGTGGTATTTTATTATTAATTTGACTTGGTACCCGCGATACGGGAATCACTTTCTTAATTAATTACAAAAACAGGACAAATTGACAGGATGTTGATAGTATTTAAAGTTCACAGCCTTCAATTTCAAATGACAGTTCAACTGTTTCCGAAATAACGCTGTTGGACATGTCCAGTCAAAAGTTGAGATTTCATTTCGCTGGGTGAGAACATTTGAATATTTCACAACTCTCAAAACAAAATGCTTTCAGTTTGACTGATTTCGTCCAATTAAATTTGTCCTCAAAAATTGTTTTGCTGCAGAACGGTTACTGCGCGGTCCTTTGAAAACTTTTCCAATAATCATCAAGCTTGAGGGCAGTATCACAGTTGTAAATTTTGTTCAGCATAAGAAGATCATTCTGAACCAAAACAAAACTCATTGGTAACAAATTGTTGTAAATGAGGCTCTGATTTTAATCACTATCGGAAAATTTTTTTCAAAGCCATCTTGAGCGCACGTCTTTGCGTCATTTTATGCAATTTGGCCAATTCGAGATCCATAAACTTGACGCGTAAAGAATTGATAGATGTAACTTTTTTATAAACTTACTTTTACTCTCGTATTTGTAGAAAAGGGAACGTTTATCTTCAAGAAAAAAGTTTTTGTTGTGCGTTCAATAGCCGCTGATTGATATAACTGTCCCATTTCAACCTATTAGTAACAATTATCCCAGGATCATTCACTAAGAAGAATTATACCAAGATTTGCATGTAATTTCTGTATCATCTGCATACAAGTGGACACTACACTGATCTCACGTTTTCGCATCAAAACATATAGCTTCAAACTTTGCATTGTTGAATTCCAACCTGTATTCTTTTGACCATTTGATAGCATTGTTTACATCATTTTGTAGCAAAAATAAATTCAGTTGACTTCCAATAATTTTTGTCGGCAAAAAGATATGTGCTGTTCTCCATTAGAGGTTGATGATCGTTCATGTACACAGCGAACATAAAAACCGCAAACATTGAACCCTGTGGACCAGCACTCGTAACAGTTAACTCTAGACGAGTACTCACTTTAGCATGTACGCACTGCGTTCTATTTGATAAATAATCTGCAAAAAATAAAAAAATTGGTTATCAAATCCAATATGCATAAGCTTCAACAAAATTGCATTGTGATTTATCGTATCGATCGCCTCTGCAATATCGAGATAAATGCTTAATGCACACTCTTTAGCATTCAAACAACGAAAAAATTTTCCACAGTACTCGAGCATTTGAGTTATTGTAGATTGCTTTGGCCTAAAACCATGCTGGCGTTTGTCTAAAATTTTTAATAAACGATCCCTAAATTCTCTATACAATAACTTCTCGAAAATTAAGGAAAGCGCGCACAACATTGACACTGGTCTGTAATTTTTTATGTCAATTTTCAACTCTTTTTATGCAGAGGTTTAATTATTGCTTTCCAGCACTTTAGAAACTCTTGCTCACCTATAATTTTGTTAAATATCTCAGTAACAACTGAGACAATGGCAGCTGAAAAAGTTTTCAATAAAATGGGCTTCAATTTATCGTATGACTCAGAACTCGAATGACAACTTAGGATCAATGACTTTAATTCACTTGGGAACTGAACAACATCTAAGTCACGTTTTGTTTTGAGAAATCATTGATGCATTGAAAAATTTAAGGCCCTAAAATTTTACCTTGGGGAACCTAGAGATTAACAGAGAGGTTACCTGAGAGATCAGCACGACTCGAAGAAAACAAATGAGATGGTGAAATTGAAAATCATTAAAAAAAAAACATTTTGACTTTGAAAACGCTTTTGCGTGATAAAATCTAATTCTGGGGTTTTCTCGATGTTAAAATGAAAGGATAAAATGAATTGATTTTCTTCAGCTCTTTCATAAATTTTTAGCCATTCATAACTTTTCATTTAAACATTCAAGTTAGATAAAAATCAATTTGATTACTAAAAAGAACGTGAAATCCTGTCGGTTCGTTCTCCTCTCGCTCTGGAGCAGCTGGCAATTCGCTTTCGTTTTATACAATTTTTTGCCCGACCGATTTTTCTTCTGACCCATTTGAATTTTCGTCCTCAAAAACGGGGTAAACAGGTAAAACCGGGAGGGCATTAAGTGGCTAAGCAGCTCAGACCCCCCCCCCCTCAGTCACCCCATCGCACCACCACAACTCGCTCACTCACTCTCCCCTTTCATCCTCCTCCACTTGGCGATTTCGACCCCACCTCCCTCTCGTCCAGCCCTCACAACTTTACCCTAACACATTGCTTGACCCCCTCTCACTATGCTCAACCCCCTTCACTATGATCCCACTAATGCTAGCATCCTTAAACCCCAGCTGGCTAGTATCGAAGCCAACCGGCCGAGAGCAATTCGCTCGACGTTAGTGGGTTATGTTTTTGTAAAAATCTACGCTACTCAATGGGTGAGACAGCGAGAACCTGTTTCACTGTAATTATTGTTGACAAATTTAGTAGAAAGGGGTTCAAAAAATTTAAAGTTCGAGAATGGTTGAATGTTGCGTGTGTTTAGGTTCCGGAGCTGCAGCGCATGTCCCTGGAGAGTATAATTCTTGAACTGATCAAAATGGAGGTGGGAGACATCCCCCACTTCTTCCAGGAGTGTCTCAGTCAACCCTCTAAGGAGTGTGTGGACCAGTCCATCAGAGAACTCAAACAGATGAATGCCATTACTCATGACATGAAGTTAACACCTCTAGGTTTGTAAGAGGAACAGAAACTATCTAGCGTCCTATTTTGTGGATGTGCTATTTTGAAATGAAGTAGGCAAGCTTTTTATGTGCCTCTTTTTTTAAAGGTTTATTCGAACGCTTAAATAATTGAAGTAATAAAATATTTTTACGGCTTTTCAGTATAATTATTAATTTCGAAGTTTGAAGCAATTATTGTAAACATGTTGGTCTTTTTATGCCAAATTTTCGCGTGACCAATTTGACTTTTCGAGCGACTTTTGCGCCCTTGACTTTTTCGTTTTGCGCGATTTAAATTTCGCTCCGATTTAAGTGTCAGCAGCTGAACTGAAGTGGCGGCAGTTCGCCACTAAAAGTCAAATGAAAAGTGTGCCGAAATTGGTGTCATTTTCACTTAAATTTTATTTGTGGTTATATTGGTCTTATCATTTGAAGCCTTTTGGTTATATCATTTGGTTATCAATTGGTTATATCATTTGAAGCCTTTTTGGCTATTTTTAGCCCCTAACCCCACCCAATCAAGCAGGCTTCAATAGATTAGAGCTCCCTCTAGTCGTTCAAGAGCAATTCTTCCGACGTTAGTCGGTTGTTTATAAATATATTATTGTTGCTTCGATTTATGCTATGAGATTGAAACGGCTATTATTTAGGCGCTCTCCTTTTTACAATTCAAAGAAGTTTAATTGTATTGGGGCGTTCCTTTTTTAAGATCTGTTCACACGTTTTCATTTTGAAGTCAATTTGGTGTAGTGATTTTGGTCACGCCGAAATAGGAAGTGGAGCGAAAAAGCGAGTGGTGATGCGGCGTGAAATTTTTTTTACTCTAATTTTAAAGCAGAGTGAGACAACGGTGTTTGAACAAAAATTGGTTTTCTCGCTAGTAGTTTTCTCATGCGGCGATTTCACTTTAATTTCTGTTTTTTCGATTTTTTTGGATCGGATTTTTTTTCTTAATGGTTTTCCCATTCCATTCATATTTCATTCTAGGCCTAGTTTTGTTGTTGGACTCCAGTTTCCTTTCTCGCTAGTGGTTTTTGTTCACATGCGTCATTTTGATATTGATTTTCAGTTTTTAAACATTTTTTTGATCTGATTTTTTTTGGAACTAGTTTTCCCAATTCACTCATTGTCCGTTCTAGGTGTAGTTTTTTGTTTAGTCAATGAAAATTCTTTGAATTGTACGTCCTGCTATGTTTTTTAATTCGCTTTACCTTTTGATCACGTTTTTCGTTTTACATAAGTCACGACTTTGCCGTTTGACTTCTGACTTACCTGACTCACTGTTTCAACTGAATGGTTTTTAAAAATTTATTCACTCAATGAATTACGCAAGACAGTGAATACAGTCAAGGTCAAAAGAGCAAAATCAAAAAAGACGCGATAAACAGATAAATCCCCGCCATTAAGTCATTGAGAATTAGGTTATCAAAGTTCGTTAGAGTGCTTGCTAGCTCATATCAGTATTAAGCTTATTAGCTTTCTGTTTAGAAGGTGAATTAAGTATAAATTTAGAATCTTACTGAAACTGCACGCCAAATTAGAACACTTTCTGACACTGGAAAAAGGGAAAAAAGGTCAAATTTGTCTCTCTTTTTTAATAGCCGCGCAGCGATAGCTGGGGCTATTATTGGTCTTCTCTTAGTTTTGTTTATTTGGTCGTAAAGATTTTTGTTACGACCATATGACGTCACAACCACTTCAAATCTGCTTTTTGTTCATTCGTTCATGCAGTTTCAACTGAAGTGAGTGCATGACGTCATTTTTAACTCTTAGTGGAGTGAGTTTTTGTTCATTCGCCTGATTAATTTTTTTGGTCACACTTGACTTACTTGAATCAAAAATGACCTCCTCACTTTGAACTTGACTTTTATTTACTTTAAACCATAGAGATAAGGTCAAATGGGTGTGTGTCACTCTAATTGAAGGGTATTTGAGGGCAGCTATTAGAGGCAGCAAAAACGTTTACAGTTTTTTAATCAAAATAACATATCAGCCATCAATGAAAAGACGAATTTTTGGTATGTCTTTTTTAGTGCTTTTTTGAGAAGACTGCAGATCTATGAAGCTATTGCGGCTATTTTCTGATAATCTGCCAGCTGTTTTTCTTTTTCTGTTTCAATCCCTGTTTGCATCAGACGCGTCAACGGTGGCTCTTTTCCGGAATCTGCCGGCTATGTTTCGTGTTCTAGCTCATTTTTTCTTATGGCTGGATTTTTTGTAAAGTTATTGCTATTTGCCCACAGCCTTTCAAAGGATTTTTAGGAACTCTTCTTTTAAAATTTTGTTTTTCCTTTTGATCACGTTTTTCGTTTCACATAGATCACTGCTTTTTTTCGTTTGATTTCTGACTTACCATTCATTTAGTTTATTAAACAAGGTAACGCAAATACGGTCGAGGCAAAAGGAGAAATCAAACAGGATAAACGAATCATGCGTACTAAGGGTTAATATTTAAAGACTCAGTGTATCAAAGCTCCTTATAGTATACTTCTAACTGGTTTTTAGTATTAGCTCATTGTCTTCATATCTATGGGTTGAATTCACTATTTCCATCGCTTTGAAATCACAAAATCAAAAGAAACGGGATAAACCGATAAATCCCGGTCATTAGGTTATGATGCATTAGATTATCAAAGTTCATTAGAGCGATTGCTGGCTGACATCATTATTAAGCTTAATAGCTTTCAATTTAAAAGCTAAATTAAGTATTTTTCAGAATCTAACAAACTGCACACCGAATTAGAACACTTTTTGAAACTTGGGAAAACATGTTAATTTTTTATCTTTTTTCTCTTTCTCTGTTTCAATCCCGAAATGCGTCAAGCGCGTCAACGGCAGCTGTTTTCCGGTAACCTACGGGTTATGTTCCGTGTGTAGTTCATATCCGTAATTTAGATCTTATTAGTAGCCGCATAGGGATAGCTAAGGCTATTATTGGCCTTCTCATGGTTTTTAATTGCTCTTGAACGAAGATCATAGCAGCTATTGTGAACGTGTTGGTCTTTTTTGAAAATTTTTTGCTTGACCATTTTGCGTTTTCCTTCTGGAACATTGTTTGACTTCTCAAGTGACCTCACGTTTTCGTTATGCATTTTTGAGTGATCTCTATTGTTCTCACTCCGAAGTAAAACTTGTGGCTAATGTAAATTGTTTGCAGCAAACAACAAGGGTCTGAGCCCAGTGGGCAGTGGAATTGGTTAGGTATTGGGAGGTCAGCGGTTCGAATCCCGGCGTGGTCAAAGAATTTTACACCGGCCTGTCGTTTGAGAGCATTTCTTTCGACATAAGTCGTTTTATCTTCTTATTTCGTCAAGCTTTATATTACGATCATATGACGTCACAGTCAGTTTAACTCTTTTTCTTCATTCGTTCATTCAATTGCAAATGAACTGTGTGCGTAAGTTGATTTTTCAATCTTAATTGAGCTAGTTTTTTTAGTTAATTCGCGTGAATAGGTTTTTGCTCAGACGTGACTTACCTACCTCACTCTAAACAATGACTTACTCACTCTTAAATTGTCTTTTCTTTACTTTAAAAATTAAGAAATAAAGTCGAGTGAGTGCGTCAATCTAATTGAAGGTTATATGAGGGCAGCTAATAGAAGCATCAATCAGTTGTACATATTCTTAATCAAAATCTAACATCTCAGCTGTGATTAAAAAAAAACATTTTTTATCTTGAGACTGCAGATCAATGCCATTTTTCGCTGGACCGATTTGACCTTTTTTGTCCCCACAAACCTGGGGTTCAATTTGTCTTAAATTTAATATTTGTCCCATAGATTTTTTGTCCTCAGAAACGGGGTAAACATGTAACAACTGGATGGCAATATTTTCTCTGAGACTTTGGGCATTTTAGACTCCATGTATGCGATTCACCTTAACTTTTTGGGAGTTTCCAGCGCGTCAACGGCAGCTATTTTCAGGTAATCTAACGGTTATGTTCCTTGTGTTGTCCATATGCGTTATTTAGATCTTATTAATAGCTGCAGAGCGATAGCTAAGGCTCTTGTCCTTCTCATGGTTTTTAATTGCTCTTGAACGATCATAGCAATTATTGTAAACGTTTTGGTCTTTTGTATGCAAATTTTTCGCTTGACCATTTGGCGTTTTCCTTCTAGAATATTCCTTGACTTCTTCAGTGGCTTTTTCACGTTTTCGTTTTTCTTTTTTGAGTGATCTCTATTGTTCTCACTCCGAAGTAAAGCTTGTGGCTAATATAAATTGGTCCGTGGGCAGTGGCATTGGTTACGGATCGGGAGGTCAGAGGTTTGAATCCCTGCGTGGTCAAGAGGTTTTCTACCTGCCTTTCGTTCGAGATCAATTCTTTCGACATAGGTCGTTTTATCTTCTTATTTCGTCGTCAAACTTTTTATTACAAGAATGACATCACAGTCACTTCAAATCTGCTTTTTCTTCTTTCGTCCATTCATATCGAAATGAATTGTGTGCTTAACGTCATTTTTCAATCTTAATTGAGCTAGTTTTCTGAGTTCATTTGCGTGAATAGATTTTTGCTCACTCCTGACTTACCTCACTCTAAAAATTGACTCTTACTCTTAAATTGTCTTTCCTTTAATTAGGAAATAAGGTCGAGTGAGTGCAAGGAAATAATGTCGAGTGAGTGCATCAATCTAATTGAAGATTATCTGAGGGCAGCTAATAGAAGCATCAATAAGTTGTACATATTCTTAATCAAAATCTAACATCCCCGCTGTGGTTAAAAAATCATTTTTATCTTGAGACTGCAGATGAATGCAATTTTTCGCTGGTCCGATTTGACCCTTTTTGTCCTCAGAAACCTGGGGTTCAATTTGTCTTAAATTTAACTTTTGTCGCCATAGAGTTTTCACCATTTTGCGTTTTGCTTCAAGAACATTCTTTGACTTCTCAAGTGACTTTTTTACGTTTTCGTTCTTCATTTTTGAATGATCTCTACGGTTCTCACTCCGAAGTAATGCTTGTGGCTAATATAATTTGGTTGCAGCAAACAACATGAAGGGTCTTAGCCCAGTGGGCTTTGGAATTGGTTAGGAATCGGGAGGTCAGCGGTTTGAATCCCGGCGCGGTCAAAATGTTTTCCATCCGCCTGTCGTTCGAGAGCAATTCTTTCGACATAAGTCGTTTAATCTTCTTATTTCGTCGTCAAGCTTTTTATTACGACCTTTTGACGTCACAGTCCCTTCAAATCTGCCTTTTCTTCATTCGCTCATGCAATTGCAAATGAATTGTGTGCGTGACGTCATTCTTCAATTTTAGCTGAGCTAGTTTTGTGAGTTCATTCGCGTGAATAGGTTTTTGCTCACACGTGACTTACCTACCTCACTCTAAAAAATGACTCTCTCTTAAATTGTCTTTTCTTTACTTTAAAAATTAGGAAATAAAGTCGAGTGAGTGCATCAATCTTATTGAAGGTTATCTGAGGGCAGCTAATAGAAGCATTAATAAGTTGTACATATTCTTAATCAAAATTTAACATCCCAGCTGGGGTTAAAAAAATCATTTTTATCTCGAGACTGCAAATGAATGCAATTTTTTGCTGGACCGATTTGACCCTTTCGTCCTCAGATACCTGGGGTTCATTTTGTCTTAAATTTAACTTTTGTCCCCATAGAATTGTTGTCCTCAGAGACGTGATAAACAGCTAACAACCGGATGACAATTTTTTCTCTGAGAGCCTTTGGGCATTTAAGACTCCATGTATGTGATTCACCAAAATTTTCTGGGAGGTTTCTTGGTCTCAAGGGAATTTCTTAGAGTTCAACCCCCTACGCCCACTTCACCGCCATTCCTCCTCCAAATCTCCACCCTCTTAGAATACTTTCTGAAACTTGGGAAAACATTCTGTCAATTTTTATCTCATTTTTTTCTCTGTTTCAATCCCGAAATGCGTCAACGGCAGCTAGTTTCCGTTAATCTACCGGTTATGTTCCGTGTGTAGGTCATATCCGTAATTTAGATCTTATTAATATCCGCAGAGCGATAGCTTAGGCTATTATTGGCCTTCTCATTGTTTTTAATTGCTCTTGAACGAAGATCATAGCATGTATTTTAAACGTGTTGGTCTTTTTTATGCAAATTTTTTGCTTTACCTTTTTTTGCGTTTTCCTTGTAGAACCTTTTTTTGACTTCTCAAGTGATTTTTTCACATTTTCGTTCTTCATTTTTGAGTGATCTCTATTCTCACTCCGAAGTAAAGCTTGTGGCTAGTTTGAAATTTTCAGGGATTTTTCAGGGATTGGGATTTCAGCTGTTCGAAACCCGGCATGGTCAAAAACTTCTCCACCCGCCTGTCGTTCGAGAGCAATTCCTTCGACATAAGTCCTTTTATCTTCTTATTTCGTCGTCAAGCTGTTTATTACGATCACATGACGTCACAATCACTTGAAATCTGCTTTTTCTTCATTTGTTCACGCAATTTCAAATGAATTGTGTGCGTGACGTCATGTTTCAATCTTAGTGGAGCTAGTTTTTTGAGTTCCTTCGCATGAATATGTTTTTGGTCACACATGACTTACCTCACTCTAAAAAATGACTTTTTCACTCCTAATTTGTCTGTAACTTTTGTTAAGATATAAAGTTGATTGAGTGCGTCAATATAATTGAGGTTATTTGAGGGCAGCTAATAGAAGCACCAATAAGTTGTACATATTCTTAATCAAAATTTAACATCTCAGCCGTGATTTAAAAAATCATTTTTTGGCTGTTTTTTTATCTTGAGACTGCAGATCAATGCGATTTTTCGCTGGACTGATTTGACCATTTTTGTCCTCAGAAACCTGGGGTTCAATTTGTCTGATTTTTTGTTCCCATAGAACTTTCGTCCTCAGAAACGGGATAAACAGGTAACAACTGGGTGGCAATATTTTCTCAGAGAGCCTTTGGGCATTTTAGACTCCATGTACGCGATTCAGCGAAACTTTTGGGAGATTTGATGGTCTCTAGGGCGTTTCTTAGTGTTCAACGCCCACTTCATCCCCACTTCTTCCCCAAATCTGCACCCTCCTTCTTTACCCCTCAACTCCTGCACATCGTTCCACTCGCCCGCATACCCCACACACACACACCCTCACGCCGTGCTCACCCCATGCTCTTTCGATAAGCTGAAGCTAGCCTCCCTAAGCCTCTCCATAAGCAAAATAATACGGTGGACCGTTTTCTTCCAGAACCTTTGTGCAATTTAATTTCTCTAGTATCTTCTCGCTTGAGAGGATTTCAATTGCGAGCATTCAGAAATTGTTCTGTTGCTAAATTAAAACCGATTGTGAGAGAAGACCTTTCATAGCCCGTATAGCTGAGTGGATGCTATCGAGGAATCTCCTGTGAAGGTCCTGGGTTCGAATCCCTCCCTAGTGTTTTAACAGTTTCTAGCCTATGCCCCTTCTAAATTGATTGCCTCGCCAGCCAATCCTGAGCAATTCGTCCGACATTAGTCGGTTTGGTTTTTAGATATCGGTATTTTTCTGGGTAATTATACAGCTTTCTTTGTTTACTCGCATTTTTAAATACGTTTTTATTCAATATAATGCACCAGAGGTTTTCCAAACCAAAGGAGGTTTTAAAAAATGAGTTTCATATCAGGAGAAAAGCTTTTAGTTTTTGTTTTTATTGATTTTTTGTCTCTTTTGCACTTTTTACTCATTTCTCTGTTATTTTAGTTAATTCCGTTTTCAAGGAATTTTTTGTTAAGTTTTCCTATCTGCCTTGAGCATTACGAAATTGTCTTTTTGTTATCTCAGTGAAATGACTAGATCTGATTTTTTGAAATAGAAATAATATAAGCCAGGCTATTTTTTATAGTCTAGGAAATTTGAATACTTTCCAAGAGTAACAGATATAGGGTTTGCAATTATTAATTTGTTTTGGCTACAAGATTTTAGTGAGTTTTCCTTTGATTTCTAGGGGGAATGTAATTTGTTCCTACGGATTCAGTGGTTTCATAATTTGAGCATGGTATGTCAATGATTATGTAGAACATCTTTTTGAGAATTCGCTTCGTTGAATGATTTCATTGTGGCAAGTTCTTCGTTGTTTTTAATTTTCGGAATATTGGGATTTTGCAAACTGATTTAATAACAAATTTTTTTTTGTCAAATTACTACCTCAATTAAATCAATCATTTTTGTTATTAAATTTGTTTGCCAAAACCAAATATTCCAAAAGAACTTGCCACAATGACATCATTCAACCAAGCAATTTTTCAGAAAGATGTTCTACATAATCATAGCATACCAAGCTCAAATTATGAAACCATTGAATGCGTAGGAATAAACTACATTCCCCTAGAAATCAAGGAAAACTCACTGAAATCTTGCCATAACAAATTAATCAATGGAAACCCATTATCTGGTAGCCTTAAAAAGTATTCAAATTTCGTAGACTATTAAAAATGGCCTGGCTAATTTTTCTATTTCAAAAAATCAGATCTAGTAATTTTACTGAGATAACCGAAAAGACCGAAATTATTACCTCGATTTAATTGCTTATTGGTTTCCTTTTAGTTCTCAAATTAAATTTTGTTCAATTCCTTCTCTTTCCTTTGGTTTCCTTTTGGTTTTCAAATTAAATTTTATTCAATTCCTTCTTTTTTATCAGCTAAGTTGTAAATACGAATTTCAGTGCTCAGTTTATTTGGTGAATGTGCTTTTATGGTTTGATAGTTTTGTTTGATCCAGCGTTGACGCTTCCAGTCGTTTGCGGAATTCTTGCGGCTATGTTTTGTTTCGTCAAGATCTCTGTTACGACCATATGACGTCTCCCATAGAATTTTGATTGAATCCCGTGCGTGACGTCACGTTTTACTGTAATTGGAGCCCAACTCTATTTGAAGGTTATTTGAGGGCAACTAATAGAAATAACACACATGTTATACAATATCTTCCAATTCCCTTTCATGTGTTCCTTTCAAGTTCTACATCTGAGAAATTAGTTAAAAAAGCTGAAATTTCTCTTCTTCGGTCTGATTTTTTTCAGTGTTTTTCGAGACTGCGGGTTTGTGAAGCTATCGCAGCTTTTTACTGGCGTTCAGCCGGCTAGATTCGCAGTATCGTCGTTTGTACTTCGGTTTATTTGACGTTATGAGTGCGATGGGTTCAATCTGCTTTAAGCTGGGATAATAATTGCCCATTTTATATCGAGGGGCAGCATTATACTAATGAACTAAGAAAATATTTTACAATAAGTATTGATATTGAACTGAATGATCAATTCCGAAGTTCGTTTTAGGTCAACACCTTGCAATGCTACCAGTTGAGCCACGGATTGGCAAGTTCATTTTGTACGGAAGTATATTCTCATGTCTCGACCCTGTACTCTCAATAGCGGCTTGTTTCTCTCACAAAGACCCCTTTGTGATACCCTTGGACAAAGAACAGCAAGTGAAACGAGCCAAAATGTCTTTCTCTGAGGAACTCAGTGATCCTCTAATTTACGCAAATGCATTGTTCCAGTACGAGCAGATCATGAAAGGGAACCAGCGTAGTCTGGACTCGTTTTGCTGGGACAGTTTTCTGTCGAAATCAACGCTAAAATTCCTGGTTGAGATGAAAAAACAATTTGCGGAGTATCTTCAGAAAGAAGGCTTTATTGAAGACACAAACTATACAAGCACGAAATACAACAGATATTCACAATGTGATATGGTCGTTAAAGCTATGGTTGTAGCGGGCTTTTATCCAAGTATTATAAAAATCGAAAATTTCGGGAAGCGGTCCAAATTTTTGCCACTTTTCTCGACGTACAAGAGAGTGGACATACATATTAAATCTGTGGCTGCTGATATTGGGCAGATAGGCTACGAGTATCTGGTCAACTACATGCGTGTGAAGAGTGTGGGTGGGGTCAACTTGTATGATGTGTCGCCGGCACATCCTTATGCGCTTATGTTGTTTGGAGCTGATGTACAAAAAGGTTTGGTATCCTCATTAATAGCCGCCGTCAGCCTCGCAGCGGCTATTATTTATACGCTCTCCTTTTTACAATTCAAAGAATTTGAATTGTATTGGGGTGCTGTCTTTTTTCAAGATCTGTTCACACATTTTCATGATTTTTGAAGTCAAATTGGAGTAGTGATGTTGCTCACGTCGAAACAGGAAGTGGAGCGAAAAAGCGAGTGGTTTTGCGGCGTTTTTTGCTCTTATTTTAAAGTAGAGTGAGAAAACTGTGTTTGAACAAAAATTAGCTTTCTCGGTAGTGGTTTTTTATTCACATCTGGCAATTTAAACTTTGATTTTTACTGTTTTTTCAATTTTTTAGATCAGATTTTTTTCTAAATGGTTTTTCCAATCGATTGATAGTTCACTCTCGGCCTAGTTTTTTTTTGTTTGAATCAAATTTCCTTTTATCGCTAGTGGTTTTTTGTTCACATGCGGCATTTTGACATTGATTTTCTGTTTTTTAAGTTTTTTTGATCTGATTTTTTTTGAATTGGTTCATAGTCCACTCCAGGTCTAGTTTTTGTTTACTCAATGAAAATTCATTGAATTGTACGTCAGGACTTGTCCTGCTATGTCGTCTCCATCGATTATTCTTACGACCTGAATTCTTAGAATTGGCTTTTTCAATTTCAGTTACTTCTGCTGTTTTGCAGTGACGTCACTTGTTCTGCTTTTAGGTCAATTGCGTGGCTTACCTCACTCAAAAAAATGACTTCTGAATTCGCTTAATTAACTTCAAATTTTATGAACATTTACTAGTTAAAGGTCAATAGTGTGCATCTAAGTAGTGCCAAACGTATATGCCCTAATTCTTGAGTTTTAGAGTCTTGAGTTTTTGATTTCGAGTTTTAATTTTGAAGCTCCATTAGTCACGATTTTGAGGCTCCATTAGTCACGATTTTCACGTTTGACTTCTGACTTACTTCACTCACTGTTTCGTCTGAATGGATTTTAATTTCTTTCACTCATTCAATTACGCAATGTGATGAATACTGTCAAAGTCAAAAGATCAAAATCAAAAGAGACGGGATAAACCGATAGAGCCCGGTCATTAAGTCATTGAGAATTAGGTAATCAAAGCTCATTAGTGTTTGTTAGCTGACATTGGTATTAGGCTTATTAGCTTTCAGTTTAGAAGCTGAATTAAGTAAAGTGTTAGAATCCAACCGAAACTGCACGCCAAATTAGAACAATTTTGACACTGAAAAACAAACAAGACAAAAATTCGGTCAATTTTCTTCTCTTTCTGTTTCAATCCCGATGTGCAGCAAGCGCGTCAACGGTGGCTGTTTTCCGGCAATCTGCCGGCTATGATTTTCATGGTCATTTTACAACTAATGCGAATTGTTTCATAACTTGTACTTTGTTCAGATGTTAAGTTTCTGGAGTGCACTTCAGAAATATAGTTTTCATTTTTAATATTAAAATATAATTGATGAAATGATTAATACCGCGTGGTTGTTATCACGATCGAGAAGTTTCCCAACAAGAGTGTGGCTATGCAGTGTTGGGTAACTTCTAGAGCTACTGCATGTTGCGATTGCAACAGATGCGTTTTTTAGGCCAATTTATCTCGACGAAGTCGATCTCAATAAACTAATTGAAAACCAAGCATTTGAAAGAGAAAAATCTTGTTTTTTGTCACGCTCTCTGCCTCAATCAGGAGCCTGGTTATCGGCAGCTCCCATACCGGCTCTTGGCCTCCATCACTTGCCAAACGAGTTTGGTGTAGCTGTGAAGTACAGACTGGGCGCTCCCATGTACGAAAAAGAAAGCAAGTGTCCCTATTGTAAAACAGGATCTTTGGATACACTTGGTAATCATGCTGTCACATTTCATGGGCGGGTCGATATGATTTCGCGACACGACCGGCTAGGAGACAAAATTATATCTGCTTGCAGCGCTGCCAACTTGTCGCCAGTTTGCGAGCAGAAAATCTAATACCAGAAACAAATTGTCGACCTGGACATGTATAATTACCTTTTTGGTCTGCTGGACAGCCAGCAGCTCTGGATGTAACCATTACCTCCCCACTGCAACGCAGTAGTATTTCAAATGCCGCGAGGAAGTCTGGTTTTGCCCTGAGAGCTGCGGAAGATATGATGTTCGCGCAATTTTCCCAACTATGTGCTAACATAGGTGCTCAATCCATTCCCATGGCTTTTGAATCATTTGGCGGACTCTCTGATTTGGTGAAAAAAAACATCGAAGCGAATAGCTTTACTCACTGAAAAAGTTTGTACTCAGCTGGTTTGTCAGTTGCTTTCAGCAGGCTCGCTCAATTGGTTTCAGTCACACTATTGCGAGGAAGCGCTATTATGTTGATAGCATGAAGTGCAGACCTGTGAGTCAGTTACAATCAAAAGAGGCCTCCTTAATGTCTAATGACCTCTGATTATGTGGTTTTGCATTATCCCAATTGAGAATCAGATTGTGGGGGTTCCACAATCCCAATTGAGAATCAGATTGTGGGGGTTCCACAATCCCAATTGAAAAACCGATCTTGTGGGTTTTATTATTCCACCTGAAAACCAGATTGTGTGGGTTCTACTAATTCAATTGAAAACCCGATTGTGTGGGTTTTGATTCACAAAATAAATCATCATCAGAGTGAGGAGGGACCATTTCTCCGAGAGTGGCTGTGATTCCAACCTTGGATTATGACTTAAACTGATAACTAATGGCGTGTCAATGAGTTAATAAAGTCGACTAAGATTATCTCACCAAGCCATATATTAGTTGAATTCTTCATATTGCAAAAAAAAATATCGAGTTGATTTATTGCTCTCGAACGAAGTTGCAATTATTGTAATCGTATTTTTTTTATGAAAAATTTTTTCTTGACCATTTTTGCGCTTTTGTTCTGGAAATTTCTTCTCGCTTAAATGACCATTTCAGGAATGACTTCTAAATTTTGGCGTGATCTCAATTGCTTTTATTTCCAAGAAAATCTGTGGCTGACGTAGAGTCGGTTTTTAGCGTTGAAGTTTAAAGACGATATTGATTAGTGGTAAAGATGTCATCCTGAAGGTTGGGGGTTCGAAGCCCTCTTGGGTCAGGTTTTTTTGTTCCGCCTGTCGCTCGAGAGTAATTCATCCAACTTGAGTTGATTTATGTTTGAACTACGAAGTTCTGCCACTCTTTCGGGGATCTTTTCCGTTTTTGCCCCCCAGGCCAGTGAGTGCACCAACCCCCCCCCCCCCCCCCCTCACTCACGTTTGTTTTTTCATAAAGGATTTACTATGTTTATTCATAAAGGATTTACTATGTAATGGCACGTGCTCTGTAACGGGGGGGGGCACAAATGGAAAAGATCTTAGATCTTGTTAGGCTTCATATAATAGCAGCAACCTAAATGCATAGTCTACTCCCAGAAAATTTTTGGCCGACTTTTGAAGCCATTCGACTGCAGCATCAGATTAACCCTCGGCAATTCGTGCTCCGCTATAGAGAACTGCTTCAGAGAAATGACACTTGCGAAGTCTGTCAATAATTGTACGATACCAGTTTCTTGAAAAGTTCCATTATACGATAGGAATAGGGGAAAAGCGCACAGATGAAGGACAGATACTAACATTCATACATTCATAAACAGTTGTTTTCAATAGTTTTGCTCCCTTGGCAAGAGTCGATCTGACAATCTGAAGAGTGGAGGTTTCTACGCTTCAAAAACATCGCTTGTGGCAATTTGAAAAGTTGTTTTCTCCAAACCTGTCTTCATTTCGTTTTGTCTAATATAAACTAGATTTCAAGCCAATAGCCCCCCAACTCTCCGTGAAACTTAAAGTTTTCACCTTTTCTTCGTTCAACACCTATTTCCATGTAAAATTTCTACTAAACATTGAAGCTTTGATTCAGTCGTTTCGATTCATAAGTATTAGTGGATCTGATTTTTGAATTCGAGCATGTTCCCAAAATTTCAGAAAAAGATCTGATAGTTGCAGTCTCTGCAATTGTACATTTTTTTTCGAGTACCGTTAATGCTCGTGACTGCCTAGTCCGGGGGTAATGCACGGGCTAAATTTTAGTAATGCAAAACGCTCGCGGCCACCAATCAATTTTCTAGCAGGTCACTGCTTCGTATCTTTTTAGTATCTCTTTATATGTCATTCATTTGAATTAGATCGATTATTAAGTTAGATCGATTGTTACTGCGAGAATTTCTCTTTGTTTACTGTTTAGACACGGACAGTCGTGGCTATCAATTAATTGTAATTGACAAGGAAATAGCTTTCAAGTGTGACTCCAAACTGGCGGATACAATCATCGGTCTCAGCCAAGAGCTAAGCAATCTTTTGGAGGCCAAAATAGCCAGGAGTTCAGACAACGTATACCTGGAACAGTTGCAACAGACTTTGACTAAAGCTGTAGTGGATTTGTTGATCAATGATCAACAAAGTTAAGTACTGAAAGCAAACGCTAACTCGCGTTAATTGACTAAAATTTTGTTGTCAATGTAACCAAGTGTTACTGCTATTTTAGTATAGATGTTAAATGTTATATAATGCTGTCTCAAATAAAAATTCTCTGTTTGTATTTTACAAAATACAGACTTTTTGTGCGAGTCTGCATCTGAAATCTAAATACCTGAAACAAAAAGAATAACTCGCTCCAGAAGATTACCTTAGCGGTGATTTAGATCTCGCCGTTAAGATCAACGATCTTGTCACCGACCTCAGAACTTTTCCTTTTTTCAATGTAAGATGCACTTTTGTACAGCTTCGGTATCGAACTTGACTAATCTCTTCAAATTAACGCAGCTGCTAAGACAAAATGGTGGTGTGAGGGCAGTTTTGATGATCTTGCCTCCCCCTTCTAAAGCACCTACTTTAGTAATGTGTATATGGCTGCCTCCGCGCTTTAGAGCCACTTCGGAAGCCATATACACATTACGCTATTTATTTTTCACTCTATATTCCCATTCTTATACAATTAAAAACTATCATTTCCTGTCTCACTTAGTGCAATCGGTGAGTAATGTGTATATGGCTGCCGAAGTGGCTCTAAAGCGCGGAGGCAGCCATATACACATTACTTACTTTTCCTACTACTCTCAGTTAAGCTGAAGCTAGCCTCTCTAAACTCCATCTAGCCGCAAACAAACACTCGCCAAACGTTTGTTAGAAATTTGCCCGAAGTTAGTCGTTTGCTTCTGCATATAGTGTTTGTATCAAATCAACGGATTCAGCTTGTCTAAATTGAATGTTGACTTTAAAAAAATGTTGAAACTCTTCCATTGCATTGAGGCTGTAAAATTTTTGTTAGAAGTATGAGCTCTAAATGTTAAGTTGCTCTCGAACGAAGTTTGAGGCAATTTTTATTGGCCTTCTAATTCTTTTTTTTTACCAATTAGGGATATGAATACTGCTTTTCTATTTGTTTTTACCAGTTGAAATTGTGATATGGTTTTCTGTTAATAGCCGCCGTCAGGCTCTCAACGGCTATTATTTAAGTGCTCTCCTTTCTCTTTTTAATTTCTTTACCTTTTGGTAAAGCAAAAGGTAAAGCGTTTTTCGTTTTGCATGAGTCACAAAGTCAATGAAAGTTCTTTGAATTGTAGGTCAGGACTTGTCCTGTTATGTTTTTTTACAATTCAAAGAGTTTGAATTGTATTGAGGCGCTGTCTTTTTTTCAATATCTGTTCACAGAGTAGTGATTTTGGTCATGCCAAGCAGGACATGAGGCGAAAAAATAAGTGGTTTCGTGGCGTGACGGTTTTTCGCTTTAATTTTTGAGTAGAGTGAAAAAAACGGTATTTGAACAAAAGCTCGCCTTCTCGCTACTGGTTTTTTGTTCACATGCCGCTATTTCACTTTGATTTATACTTTTTTCAATTTTTTGGATCAGATGTTCTAAATGATTTTCCCAATCCATTCATACTTCATTGTAGGCTTAGCTTGTTGTTAGAATCAAATTAATATTTCTCGCTAGTAGTTTTTTGTTCTCGCTGGCGGCTTTTTGACATTTATGTTTTTTGTTTTTTATCTGATGTTTCTAGAAATGGTTTTCTCAATTCACTCTTAGTCAGTTTTGTCTAGTTTTTTGTTTAGTCGATGAAAATTCTTTAAATTGTACATCAGGATTTGTCCTGCTATGTTTTTTAATTCGCTTTACTTTTTGATCACGTTTTTCGTATTACGTATTTCAGAATTTTCACGCTTGATTTCTGACGTACTTCACTCACTGTTTCAATTGAATGGATTTTAAATTCGTTCAGGCATTGAATTACGCAATGTCGTGAATACGGTCAAAGTCAAAAGAGCAAAATCAAAAGAAATGGGATAAACATATAACGCCCGCTAATTAAGTCATAATGCATTAGGTAAAGCGAAATAAAGGTAAAAAATTTCAGTAAAGCGATTACTAGATGGCGTTAGTGTTATCCCTAATATTTTCAGTTTTGGAGAGGGCACTTTTCACTGAAATAGTTAACACAAATTTCTTATAATTTCCGGGTTCTTTTTTGATGTTTGCATTTTTTGTTCTTTAATAAGTTTCTGCTGAGTGTTGGGCGGGTAAGTGCCTCAACAGAAGCAGCGATCAAAAATTATTTGCCGAATACCTGGTGCAAAATAGCGTTGTTTCCTTTCACATATTTCACAATTTTCACGCTAGACTTCCGACTTACCTCACTCACTATTTTAACCGAATGGATCTTAAATGCTTTTTTTCATTGAACTACGCATTGTAGTGGATGTGTAAAGAGCAAAATCAGAAGAAACGGGATTAACAGAGAAAGAGCGGCCATTAACTGCTAAAGCAATAGGTTATCGAAGTTTATTAGAGCGACTGATAGCTAGCTGGCATTAGCATTAAGCTCAACCGCCTTCCATTTAGAATCTGAATTAAGTATAGTTTTAGAATCTAACTGAAACTGCACACGGAATTAGAATACTCAATGGCAGCAGTAAAAATTAGTTTCTGTCTCTTCTTTTTTCTCATTCAATCCCCGTGTACGTCAAGAACGTCATTAGCGGCAATTTGCGGGACGAGTTTTTTGTTTATTTTTACAATTCAAAGCTGAGTATATGTAAGTACGATTTTATTAGGTACCAGTATCTTTAAGAGTACCGTTTTTTTTACTATTTGAGGAGGAGTATTGGTAATGTAGGGTTTTTTTTAGCTGAAGTATCTTTGTTCAGGACTTCAACTTTTAGACCTTTAAAGTATGTTTTCCAACTTCGGATTTAATATTAAGTTCTTAGGTTTTTTTTCTATTGTTAGTAGTTAGTGGTTAGTTTAAGTTCTATTGAACACTTAGGAGTCCGCCAGGTCTGCCAACTCCACCTATTTGCCAACCACCTACCCTTGTCTCCCCCTACAAAAATAAAAAATAGAACCTGGATTAATCCATAATGCCCAATTTCAAACACCCGCTAATTGAAGTTTTTCTTATAAGCTGCAGTTGCCATCATTTATGGTTATTGATAATGATAATAGCCCCTGTATCCTCTCATTAATTAACAGGAGTATCTCTAACAACAAAATCAAATCAAATTAATTCGAAATTAAAAAAAAATTCTTGTATCAATCAGTTTTTCCATTTTTTCGGCTCTTTTAACCCCAATTGAGGATTATGGAAATCAACGTTTGATGTTTTAGAGCATTCTGCTGGGTGTGTTTCCTCAATTTTAAACTTTTTCGTATATATAGCATCAGATTTTGAAGTTTTTTTGTATGAGGTAGACAATTATTTATTTTTTGTAGCCGCCCTCATCTTTTCAGCTGGCTATTATAGCGGCCTTTTTTAGAATCTAAGAAATTTAGATTGTATTGATGCTCTACCTTTTTTTTCAATGCAAAGGATTTAGATCAATTGTAATTGTGTGACGTTTTTTAAAGTTTTATTTTGTAGTCGATTATTCTCAGGACCATAAGACATCAGAGTTTGTTTTAAATCTGCCTTTTGTTCATCAGTTTGAACTGACCTAGAGCACAAAAAAGTTAAGCTTTTTGTTACAGTTTTGTGAAATAATTCGTCCTAATATATTAAAATTTTTATGGAGTTAATGTTTCTATTAACTTTCCTTAATTCTTTTTTCGGAAAACCTAGTTTTTTGAAACCTCATGTTCTCTTTAAGCTATAGCCCTTTCATTTAATTTCCATGCTGCAATGAAGGGCTTTTTTGTTTGATTTTGAAGAATCGATCGAAAAATGTGAACCGGGTTTGTAGTTAACTGACTTATTACCTGAATTTTTTCAAAACTCGTATGTTCTCGAATATATCGAAGTTTGATCAACCGATTTTTGTAGGTGTTCAACCCAGAGACTTTTTAATAACCCTCATAAAAACTCGGCGGAATTCAAAAATGTTTGGCTGGTATTTATTTCCTCTCCTAATTGTATTAGGAGGTGAAAATTGTCATTGTGCTCTGCTGACACCTCAGCATTATATTTTAATTGAAAAATATTTAAAAACTAGAACAAAAACTAGAAGCCGACCGCGCGAAATTGGAATGTCCTATTGATGACTCCGTGTTCAATTCAATGAACAGAAAAATACCGATGGTTAAGAATACCATGGTCTACTCTTCAAATTTGTAAAGATTTTCAAAAAAAAGAAAAAGTTTTGAAAACGGCGGTTAAGTCATATTCAAAAACGGCTGAAAAAAGCAAGGAGGAAAGAATTTATCTGATTCACAGACCTATTTTTTGTTTCAATATATATATATATCCCTTGGGGGTAAAATTCAAGCCATGATTCGGGTACAAAATAGGATATTCTGTAGCATTCAGCCATAGGTCTTGCTATTTTTCATTCTCAAAGTTAAGAAAACAGTCAGTTTTTGAAAACATTTGAATTTTCACGATACAATTCTAAACATTGAGAAAAATCATTTCAATTTGTCTTCAGGAAGAACACTGAAATACACAGTGCTCTTTTTACCCTTGTTTCATGGCACTTAATGGAAAAGCTCTTTGTTTTCCGCATATTTTGTGTCGTTTAGCACATTTTTGACGCGTCGAGAATGTATTTTTGGTTTGAAACTTTGGAGAACCTACTTTGAAAAATTTGTTAAAACTTCATTAGAAGATTTGAAGAGCATTTTTATGAGAACAAAATTATGCAATTTGTAAACTGTATTTATTTTATTCTTTTGACAAACTTCATGTTCATTTTTTGAAGACGAAACAACTCGAATATCTTTGTAACCTAAAAGTTGGCTCCTAAATATTGGCTGTAGTTTTATATACCAGAATTCATTGATTAATCACACTCGCTCGAAAGTTTTGCCTTAATATAAACCAATCAGAATAGATATAATATAAACCAATCAGAATAGAGTATCTGAATTCGAATTTAAATGCGATTAAAACGTTCTAATATACGTAGAAAGTTCCGAAAAAGTTTGTTCGAAATAATTTTAAGTAAATATATCCACGATATTTAACGATTAAGGTGGTTTTGGTATAAAAAATTTAGGTTTTCTAGTCGATTGTTTACCGCTTATGAATAGAATTTGACGTCAATAACATCAAACAAAAGACCGGTAAAAGAACAGCAATCAAGTTGACTTAGTCTAAGATCAATGGTTAATTTGAACTTCTTATTTCTTAGGTTGTTGATTTGTACAAAGCTTCTTTATTTAGCTTGTTTAATCGATAATACCTTGCTATATTGAAATACCGATCTCCAGTTTTACTGAAATAATATTGGTGCCGCCGCTTAATCAATTTCTTCTAGGCATATTATTGCGACAAAGTTATTTAATAGACATTATGCTATATCGCCGGAGGAATCTTCGGAAAGCAAGGAAAGAAAGTCTCTATGCAAAATAGACTATGTTCGGGCGAATAGGCAAAAATTGGACAAGCTAGGTTTTCGATATGCGTAAAGGTGATCCTTTCTTATCAGAACGCATATTCAGAGCAGCGAACGTCGAAGTAGGGATGGGAACTTTAGAGAAAATCTGGGTTGTGCTGAGAAAAAGGTGGGGATTCCTCTTCACTTTTCTTACTATTCGCGGCGTACATATTGAGACAGTTACATCCATTGACACCAGTTCTTGTGTTATGGTTGTTCAGGGCTTTGTATCACGTAGGGGTACACCTGCCATGATTTGGTCGGACAATGGCACTAACTTTATTGGACCTAAGGAAGAACTCCAAGAAAGTGTCGAAAAGTGGAACAGTGTCAACATTGCAGCTGAGTTCGCTAAAAGGTATAAAGTGGAGGTTCAATCCATCCAGTGCACCACATTAGGGTGGCGTCTGGGAGAAGAAAGTGCGCATTTCCAGCGCGTGCTATGTAATATTCTTGGCACATGTCCCCTCACGACGAGGTGCCGCAAACTACATTATGGTTTATGGTATCGTAGAGCATGCTCTTAAATCGCGTCCGCTAACACCCGTCAGCGCCGATCCCAAACATCTGAACTCTATAACACCCAACCACTTTATTTTCGGAGATTACTCTTCCGGTAACCCGTCTCCTGTTGGGAACAATGAATTTGACCATCGTAGGCACTACACCCGTGCGCAGTCATACGCCAGAGCTTTATACTCCCGTCGGATCAGAGAGTACGTACCGACGCTTAACCTAGGTTCTAAATGGCAGACGTCTGCCGAGCAACACCTTGAGACAGGTGACTTGGTCTGGGTAGTTGAGGAAACCAACCTAAGGGGTTACTACTCTACCGCTTGGATTGTGGAACCCCGTAACTGCTCCGACAGCTTCGCGCCTTCCACTGCCTTACGTACGTCAGCCGGTTCACTCGTCCGCCCGCTCGTAAAACTTGTACAAGTTTTCCCAACATCTTCATCCGGGCCGGAGGATGTTACCGAGTAAAAAAGCCAACCAGAGTCCAATACTTGAATTCGAATTTAAATGCGTCTAAAACGTCCTAATTTACGTAGGAAGTTCCGAAAAAGTTTTTTTATCCTCCTAATTTTAAGTAAATTTAATCACGCTATTTACCGATTAAGATGGTCTTCAGTTTAACAATTTCAGGTTTTCTAGACGATGGTTAACCGATTATGAACCGATTTTGACATCAATAACGTCAGGCAAAAAACCGGTACAAGAGCATCCGAAATGCGGTCTTGTCGTCTAAGATCACTGGTTTCTTTGAAGGTCTTACTGCTTAGGTTGTTGATTTGTACAAAGTTACTTTGTATAGCTTATATAGCCAATAATACATTGCTATATTGAAATATTGATCTACAGTTTTACTGAGATAATATTAAAGTTACCTCTGAGCGATTATTGAGACTATTCATTCTAAACATACTGAAAAACAATTACACAGAGAAGTGTTTCTTATTAAATTGTCACCCAAATGAAGGATATGATTGGCATCACTATATTCAACAATAATTTGTAAGTTTTTTGCCTTAGATAGAAACATTAATTGACAGTCAGTTAAGTTTTTATCGTCAGAAAACACTGTTATATAGATGAATAGGATGTAGTTGAACTTGATATTTGCCTATATAACCTTTGAATAGGAGGGGACTTGCGATGAAGCTTTGTTGAATTCCACAACTCACTGATTTCCAGTTTGAACGATTTGATATCTGTTGATTTGGAACGATTGGAACAATACTCAAAAACTCCCCTTCAAGCCATATGTTTCTAAAGCTCCTATCAAAATATTGTGAGCTACTGATTCAGAAGTTTGTTTTTAGCTCATTGGAACAAAAAGCTGTACGATTTGTTCCCTGGTCAAGCTGGTCGGACCCAGGTCGAACGCACACGGCGTTTATAGACCACAGTTACAGGGTCTGGAATTGATCTTGAGCAGGGCCGCACAGAAGTCTGGACAGTGATCTGATTTCGACCTGATCACTTGTCACTTCTGTCTGGGAAGGTCTCATCAGCGCACTTTCAGCGCACACGAAATTTTCAGCGCTCTGATCAGAGTTTACTTCGGTCTGGGATGGTTTGATCAGAGATTGCTTTGGTCTGAAATGGATTGATCAGAGATCAGTTCTGTCGGGCACCTCAACCAGGGTTACTAGTTTTTCACTTAATTCGACTAATGAGTCAATTGTACAATCTTAAGCTCAGAAACAGAAATGTTAACTAAAAAGTAAAGAAATTTCCACAGCATAGGAATTGACTCTGTTGAAGATTCAATTCAACAGAAGGAATTGACTCTGACGCCGTCTAAAAAGGTTACTCAAAATTTTACTCAAGTAAGTAGTCAACTTGGACTCCGACTTAGAAAACACTTTACTTTGACAGGCGCAAACTATCACAAAATTGTCTCACGATTTACTAAAATTATTGAAAAGCTGGTGTACATTTTCATAAACTGGTATTTGTACTATTTAAATCTTAGTGGAATCTCATTGATTTTTTGAACTCAATTGCTATATGTTTTAGCTCCGATTGAATAATTTTGAAAACATTAGGTTACATTACAGTTGTATATTTTTCTGTAAACTAATTTTCTTTTAATTTAAAAGTTCCAGTTAAATTCAGTTATGCAAAATAGTTCAGTTTTCCCAAAATCCGGTCTTATTGATATATCTATCATTCAATTGTAATATGGAGTGATTGTGAGTTCGGTCTTTATAGTTCCTATTTTCACTCTTTATGTATTTCTCAGAACGTTAGTAGAAGCCAAAACAGGAAATAAATCAACACATGAATGCTGCAAACCACAAGTACTATCAACGATTTTATTTATCCAATACACAAAACTACAACACTTTTTCTATGCAACATGGTTCTTTCCTTGGTCCAGGCGGCGTTGATTTTTTCGTCCAATTTAACCATTTCCAAAAAAAAATATCTTACTTTCCTAATATCTTCTGTAGTCCTAATTGATTGACACTTGCAGTATCCTTTTGCGTCTTCTTTATCTTCAGGATTGTCAATTTTGCAACAATTCTGGAACCCTTTTGCAATGATTTTTGTTATTTGAACTTTGGTGTGAATTGTGGCTCCAAGGCCTAGATACAGACTTATGAAAAGACAATGCTCGACCGAAATGTACTATGAAGAGACCACAATCGACTCATTTGAGCTATGAAAAGACTCTAGCTGGACTTTAAGTCATGCTGCACTTTAGCTCGATCGAGAATTTTCTCAAAAGACTTTAGCTCTACTCGAAATTTTACAAAAGATTTAGCTCAACCCAAAGTTAGGGCTGAACTTTAGCTCGACCCATTGTTTGTAAATAAGACTTTAGCTAGATTCAAAAAGGTCTTCATGGGACTAGCTAAAGTCTTTTCACAAACAGTTACAGTCGAGCAAGGTCTTTTCATGTTTCCACCATTAGTCTTTTCATTACCAACAAAGTCAAAAAAACTGAGTGGTTTTTCATAACCAACTTGAGCGCTTTTGATATGTCTTTTTCATTTAAAAAACCTAAAATACTTTTCAAATTTTTCGTCCGTTTTTTGTTTTGTTCGTTTCTTCTGAATTTTGTTTTTTTTCGCATCCTTTTTTATTCCGAATATCTTCAAATGCTCCATTCTGTTTTAAATTTCGTTAAGTAACTTGTCACACAATGCGGTTTTCATTTGGACATATTCAGTTTTTCCAGAAAATTTATTGCATGCTATTCTTCATTTCACGCACTGCTTCTTCAACTAGAGTCGTAATATTTCTTTGTTGTTCAATTCTGAGTTTTTCAATAAATCTCGTTAATGACATATCAAAAACGTTTGTACTGCATTGCTGATAGAATTCACGGCTATCTCTTGTTGCTCATCTTATGGGCTCAACTCTACAAATGTCGGGTTGTTTGCCTGTTTTGATAATGGTGTCATGTATTTGTATCTGAGCACTGGTAGATTTGCTTTTTCGGTTTCAGTAACTTGCTCTTTGACCTCAATTCTCAGCATCTTGTATCATATATAACTTTTCTCTGAAACTATTAGATGAGTTCCATTCATTTTTTTTAAATTTTCGAACTTGCAAATTTAAAAATTTCAGGCTTTATCCAGACTTCAGTATGAATTGGGCCATATCAAAACAGGAGTACGAACTAGGCGGCTCAAATTAAGCCAGCAACTGCATACCACCATAGACATTTTCTACCTCAAACATTGGTCCGAATCGGCTGTTATGTGGCTTAAAAATATCTAGGTATTCCTCCAGACTCAGCTGCTTATTTGTGGTTCAAAAGCTTCTCGACCTTGGTTGAATTCACTTAAACAAAATCCTTTTTACCGTTACAAGGGGATGTGGTTGGAGAGTGGACTTGGATTCGGATGGACCAAAATTGACATTAAATTAAAGTGTGCTTCAAATGTAATCTTAGACTCCTCCTACTTGCTGTGACAGTCCTTTTTTGCAAAGATATAAGAGTGTTTATCAATCTGCCTGTCAACAAAAA
Source organism: Convolutriloba macropyga (assembly GCF_964194025.1). NCBI lineage: Eukaryota > Metazoa > Xenacoelomorpha > Acoela > Convolutidae > Convolutriloba > Convolutriloba macropyga. The sequence goes on from NC_134474.1 coordinate 43,820,514, forward strand.
TTAGCAATCGGCGCAAAGCACCGATAAAGCTCTTCTTTGATTGCGTTGTGCATATTGATAAATTTTGACGGGATAGATTAGAGCTATCTTCCCGAATTTGTTCCATAAGAGAAGAAAACAAACATCAATTGGACTCTCAATTGGATTGGACGATTGAATTATTGACTGAAGTTTTGTAAAGCGTTTTCAAAATTTGTTATCGATTTACGTCATTATTATGTGGTATTTTAAGTTAATTTTTCTTTTAAGCTAATTAATTCATTGTATTTCCGTTTTTTGAAGTTCTTTTCTTCTAGTCACCTTGGGATTTTTTTACCTGTAAGTAGTCACGGAACTGAATTAACTTTCTGTCAATCAAAAACCTTTTATCTCAACCTCAGAATTTATTTAAAAACACTTTGGAGAATTCAAGATGAACATTTCTTTGGAAATTGACGACTCCAATCCTGATTTGCTTTGGTTTTTTTCATACCCCTGGGCAGGAATCAACCAGAAGATAAGGTTGGCTGCAATGTTCACTGCTGTGACTGGGTTCTTCCTGAACTATCTCTGTTTCATTGCTGCCTCAGAGATGCCCCCCTCCAACAGTGGCTACTTGATGAGGCATTTGGCTGTATGGGATTCACTGGCAGCCTTTTTCAACGGATTTTGCAGAGAAGGACTGCAGTACTTCGGAATTGTCATTGAAAATATGAATGTTAGCTGATGTTTTCTGCCCAAACTTTTAAAACAAGTGATTATAGAAATTATAACCATGTGGATAAAAACCTGGTATATTTTACGACCTGGTATAATTACATTTAATTCCCTTTAACTGTTTAGGTTTATTCCTAAATTTTAAAAAAAAAATATGAACGCGCTTGAAAGTTACTAGTAAGTGGAATGATTTCACGCTGTTAGGATAAGTATTAGTTTAAATTTTCCTTGAGTTTTCGTTTTTCGCTAGCAAGGAATTCGGTTGCTGTATTGATATCCACATTGCACACATCGAAAAACAATCGAATTTTCTAATTGTTATTTTTGATTCCTTGAAAACACATTGTGGCTCATTTATTTTTTGCTACGAGTCAGTCCACTATCAGTTAGAAAAATATAAACGATGTGAGCTTAACTTAACTGATCTTCATCAGTCATTATATGCATTTGCATGGCATGATCCATAAGCCAAGCAGACTTTGGTCGCAGAAAGGGGGCTCGGAGCAAACCGATGATTATTTTTGTTTGTCCAGAAGATCAATTATTGCCCAGACATTCATCTGGCACATGCTTCTTTTTGGATTGCTTAGTCTGGTTCATTTCAAAATCTCGGTTTTTGCTCTGAACCAAGATCCGTTCGACGCGAATCCGTTTCTGTTCCACTGGGAGCAACTTACGGCCTTGGTCAAGGCTTCCAAATAAATTTTGGCCTGGTCCAAATGCTTGAATTGACCTATCGGAGTCCCACGGTTTGACCATATCTGAATTTCTGTTAATTCAATGACCCCCCCCCCCCCCAGTCCGTGACCCAAGTCCCTCTTCTCTATATTAATTTTGGGTGAGGTTCACATATGTGAAAATTGATATATATTTTCAGCGCTTTGCTTGCAAGACTATCTTGTTCGTCACATACAGTTGTGGAATGGTGGCAATATACTTGGTGGCTACAATGGCTATTGACAGACTCCTTGCAATCAAGTTCCCAATTTGGCATCGCAACCACAGCAATCGAAACACAAGAAACCATCTCATCTTTTGGGTCATTGTGATCAACTTCTTGATGATGTCACCCGGAATTTATTCACACGATTTGAACGAAATTGGAGTTTGCATTGGGAACTGTTTCCTTGTTTACATATCCCAAAAATTGAACAAGAAGGCTCGCAAGATTTTTCACACATTTGCATTCTGTAAAACTATTCCGATTCAATAAGCTACAGCAAAAAAATTAGCTTTTTGTGCTCAGTTTCCAAAAAAGTGTCAACCAATGAAAAAGCGAAAGTTTTTAGAAGGATCGAAAAGACTAAACAACGTTTCAATATTTTATTGTATTTGTTATTTGAGAATAATTCTACTGGTGCTTAGTGTCTTACTATGGTAATAAAAATGATCTTCAAGAGGGTCATCAAAATTGGTCTTACAAAAATTGGTCATCATTGACGTAGAAGTTCTACATAATTTTCTGCTAAGAACGATAATGGCTCTGCTTCATTAATTTGACTTCAAAATAATTAATTTTTTACTGAATCACATATCACAAATGATCATTTACATTATTTATACATTTACTTTAAAATATTAAAGGCACCCCAAATTGAATTCTATGGATCGTTCTCAGGTTCCTTTGCGGGACCATAAAAACATTAGCAGCCCGTTTTTTATTTCGCACAGGAATTAAAATGAAAAAGAAATAAATGAAAAGCAATTCGCAGCAGTGAAAATCCCTACGTGGTGGTTCTGCTAGACAAAAATACGTTTTTTTATGACTAGTGAATCTATAATGTAACTTTCTCTAACTCTCTGGGTATCTTTTGCTTGTTATGCATTTATTTTTTAATGAAAATCTAGCTGTCTAAGGCCAATAAACAACTAAGAAGTTTCATAACCCTAACAGTTGTTGCCCTCTGAATCGTTATAGGAAAGGAAGCGTTAAGAGTTTTGTTTGTCAGTCTCTTTTTTATCAATCGTGTATTGTAGGCGTTTAACCTTACATTGTTGTTATAGCACTTCAATTAACACGTTCACATACCCGGGAATGCGGAGCTCTTTTCAGTTGTAATATTCATTTTGGTAACCTAGGTTGTCAATTGATCCAATTTTGCCTTGAATAAACAATGTTTTAGCAACCTACTGGTTTAAGTTCTATAATACTTTGTTGTTCTATAACACGACGCATATTCTAAGGCAACTGTTTGTTTTACTGTGTTCTCTCATCATCTTCTCTGACGTTTAGAAATTTCCTCAAGCAGTAGAACTGATTTAAATTGTTTGAAATGATTACTGTGTTCTTCAAACCTTACTTTACAATCGGAAGTCACGCCTAGGTTTTTTTAAGAAATAATACTTCAAAAATGCTCCAAATTCATTGAAAAGTTGTTTCGGGTGTCATAATTTTCTTAAATATTATCTTTGTTTATTTGGCATTTAGTTACATTTTCTGAAACATAAAAGACTAAGCAAGGTTGAATTATGAAAAACTTTTATGCCAGACCATTTTTATTTTCTTTCTTTTAATAAACACCTACAACAATTGGTCTCACTGTCGTGCCGCCGTCTTAGTGGTTAAAGTTCCAAATAACTTTCTGCCACAGAAGATCATGGATTCTATTCATGAGTTTATACTAATGATAATAAATTTTCCATTAAGGCGAATATAACAAATAATCATTTATATTATCCACAGATTTGAAATAAGATAAAAAGGCACTTCCAATGGTTTTTAGGATATCCTTCAGATGACTTAGTGTTGAAACATTTGATTTCCTTTATAAAATTTCAAAACAGCATGACATTGAAATAAAAATAGAAACAGGTAACATCGCCAGAAATAAAACCGCCTTGTTGGTGTTTTACTTAACCATAAAAACACAAATAAAATCTTTCAATGTTTAGTAAAGAAATAAGTCATTGTTTGAAACTCCTGTAACTTTTTTTTTGCTTTTTTGTGCATTCAATTTTCAACGATTTATTAAAAATATATTAGAACCAATCGTGATGAACAATCAGCCAGAAAATCGTATCAGCCTAAAAGTGGTCTCACTGTAACTAATTTTAGAAAAACGACAGTTAAGATTTGTCTTTGTAAGCCTCTTTGCATTAGTTTACTCTCCATCTTTTGCAGTTTTTTTGTTCCGACACCACTTGTGGGGGGAGGAACTATATACTCAAATGGGTTTTTTTGTTCAGAACATTTTGGCCTATCGATATATTCTTCGTAGAGATTTGTGAGTGGTATCATTGAAAAGCTCGTCCAGCGTAGAATTTGAAATTGAAGAGATTTTTCTGAATTTCTTTTGTTTTCAAGGAGTTATCGAGATTTAGAGTTTCATGTGAACACGGGATGTTTGGTTCGCTTTTGTACACTTATAGCGTAATTTTTGTTCGAGTTAAAATTATTTCCATTTAAAATTTATTCAAAACTACGTTTCAAGCTACAAAATGCATCAAATTTTTGTTCCTAATAGACGAAAGGCAATTGAAAGGAATATTTCTGGTCTAACAGTGAAATTTACTATCAAAAAATTTGAATTTTATTTGAGAGCTGCTTTTTCAATGAAAATTTTGATATTCTTTTATGTTTTTAGGCCACTAAGAGAATAGTCACCTTCCATATCAAGGTTCTATTAATGGCAAACCTCATTTACAGTCAAATGATACCCATTGAACAAAATATTCGTTTTCAAGGAAGGGCCCATGTTTGTTTTTTCTTCTCTCACCATCGTCTCTGGTTTTTAGAAATTTCCTCAAGCAGTAGAACTGATTTAAATTGTTGGAAATAAGATTACTGTGCTCTTCAAACCTTACTATACGATCGGAAGTCAAGCCTAGGTCTTTTTTAAAATTTAATACGTCAAAAATGCTCCAACTTCAATGAAAAGTTGTTTCGGGTGTCCTAACTTTCTTTAATATTGATTATCTTTGTTTATTTGGCATTCAGTTACACTTTCTGAAACATCAAAGACTAAGCAAGGTTGAATTATGAAAAACTTTTAGGCCAGACCATTTTTGTTTTCTTTCTTTTAGTAAACGCCTACAACAATTGGTCTCACTATCATGCCGCCGTCTTAGTGGTTAAAGTTCCAAATAAGTTTCTGCCACAGAAGATCTTGACTTCTTTTCATGAGTTTATGCTAATGATAGTAAATTTTCCATTAAATAGAATATCACAAATAATCAATTATATTATCCACGGAGTTGGATTAGGATAAAAAGGCACTTCCAATGGTTTTTAGGATATCCTTCAGATGGCTTAGTGTTAAAACATTTGATTTCGTTTATAAAAATTCAAAACAGCATGACATTGAAAAAAAAATAGAAACAGATAATAAGTGCGGAAATAAAACCGCCTTGTTGGTGTCTTACTTAACCATAAAAACACAATTAAAATCTTTCAATGTTTAGTAAAGAAATAAGGCATCGTTTGAAACTCCTGTAACTTTTTTTTTGTTTTTTTGTGCATTGAATTTTCAACGATTTATTAAAAATATATTAGAACCAATCATGATGAACAATAAGCCAGAAAATCGTATCAGCCAGAAAATTGTATCAGCCTAAAATTGGTCTCACTGTAACTTATTTTAGAAAAACAACGACAGTTAAGATTTGTCTTTGTAAGTCTTTTTGCATTAGTTTACTCCTCATCTTTTGCAGTTTATTCGTTTCGACACCAATTGTGGGGGAAGGAACAGTATACTCAAATGGTCTTTTTTGTTCAGAACATTTTGGCCGATCGATGTATTCTTCGTAGAGATATTTGAGTGGTATCATTAAAAAGCTCATCCAGAGTAGAATTTGAAACTGAAAAGATTGTTTTTTAATTTCTTTTTCTTTTCGAGGAACTATCGAGGTTTAGATTTTCATGTGAACACGGGATGTTTGGTTCACCTTTGTACACTTATAGCGTAGTTTTTGTTCGAGTTAAGATTATTTCCATTAGAAATTTAATTCAAAATTACGTTTCAAGCTATAAAATGCATCAATTTGGTGTTCCTAATAGACGAAAGGCAATTGAAAGGAATATTTCTGGTCTAACAGTGAAATTTACTATCAAAAAATTTGAATTTTATCTGAGAGCTGCTTTTTCAATGAAAATTTTGATATTCTTTTATGTTTTTAGGCCACTAAGAGAATAGTCACCTTCCATATCAAGGTTCTATTAATGGCAAACCTCATTTACAGTCAAATGATACCCATTGAACAAAATATTCGTTTTCAAGGAAGGGCCCATGTTTGTTTTGTCTTCTCTCACCATCGTCTCTGGTTTTTAGAAATTTCCTCAAGCAGTAGAACTGATTTAAATTGTTGGAAATAAGATTACTGTGCTCTTCAAACCTTACTATACGATCGGAAGTCAAGCCTAGGTCTTTTTTAAAATTTAATACGTCAAAAATGCTCCAACTTCAATGAAAAGTTGTTTCGGTTGTCCTAACTTTCCTAAATAATGATTATCTTTGTTTATTTGGCATTTAGTCACACTTTCTGAAACATAAAAGACTAAGCAGGGTTGAATTATGAAAAACTTTTATGCGAGACCATTTTTGTTTTCTTTCTTTTAGTAAACACCTACAACAATTGGTCTCACTGTCGTGCCGCCGTCTTAGTGGTTAAAGTTCCAAATAACTTTCTGCCACAGAAGATCATGGATTCTATTCATGAGTTTATACTAATGATAATAAATTTTCCATTAAGGCGAATATAACAAATAATCATTTATATTATCCACAGATTTGAAATAAGATAAAAAGGCACTTCCAATGGTTTTTAGGATATCCTTCAGATGACTTAGTGTTGAAACATTTGATTTCCTTTATAAAATTTCAAAACAGCATGACATTGAAATAAAAATAGAAACAGGTAACATCGCCAGAAATAAAACCGCCTTGTTGGTGTTTTACTTAACCATAAAAACACAAATAAAATCTTTCAATGTTTAGTAAAGAAATAAGTCATTGTTTGAAACTCCTGTAACTTTTTTTTGCTTTTTTGTGCATTCAATTTTCAACGATTTATTAAAAATATATTAGAACCAATCGTGATGAACAATCAGCCAGAAAATCGTATCAGCCTAAAAGTGGTCTCACTGTAACTAATTTTAGAAAAACGACAGTTAAGATTTGTCTTTGTAAGCCTCTTTGCATTAGTTTACTCTCCATCTTTTGCAGTTTTTTTGTTCCGACACCACTTGTGGGGGGAGGAACTATATACTCAAATGGGTTTTTTTGTTCAGAACATTTTGGCCTATCGATATATTCTTCGTAGAGATTTGTGAGTGGTATCATTGAAAAGCTCGTCCAGCGTAGAATTTGAAATTGAAGAGATTTTTCTGAATTTCTTTTGTTTTCAAGGAGTTATCGAGATTTAGAGTTTCATGTGAACACGGGATGTTTGGTTCGCTTTTGTACACTTATAGCGTAATTTTTGTTCGAGTTAAAATTATTTCCATTTAAAATTTATTCAAAACTACGTTTCAAGCTACAAAATGCATCAAATTTTTGTTCCTAATAGACGAAAGGCAATTGAAAGGAATATTTCTGGTCTAACAGTGAAATTTACTATCAAAAAATTTGAATTTTATTTGAGAGCTGCTTTTTCAATGAAAATTTTGATATTCTTTTATGTTTTTAGGCCACTAAGAGAATAGTCACCTTCCATATCAAGGTTCTATTAATGGCAAACCTCATTTACAGTCAAATGATACCCATTGAACAAAATATTCGTTTTCAAGGAAGGGCCCATGTTTGTTTTGTCTTCTCTCACCATCGTCTCTGCTTTTTAGAAATTTCCTCAAGCAGTAGAACTGATTTAAATTGTTGGAAATAAGATTACTGTGCTCTTCAAACCTTACTATACGATCGGAAGTCAAGCCTAGGTCTTTTTTAAAATTTAATACGTCAAAAATGCTCCAACTTCAATGAAAAGTTGTTTCGGTTGTCCTAACTTTCCTAAATAATGATTATCTTTGTTTATTTGGCATTTAGTCACACTTTCTGAAACATAAAAGACTAAGCAGGGTTGAATTATGAAAAACTTTTATGCGAGACCATTTTTGTTTTCTTTCTTTTAGTAAACGCCTACAACAATTGGTCTCCTCATCATGCCGCCGTCTTAGTAGTTAAAGTTCCAAATAAGTTTCTGCCACAGAAGATCTTGATTTCTTTTCATGAGTTTATGCTAATGATAATAAATTTTCCATTAAGCCGAATATCACAAAAAATCATTTATATTATCCACGGAGTTGGATTAAGATAAAAAGGCACTTCCAATGGTTTTTAGGATATCCTTCACATGGCTTAGTCTTAAAACATTTGATTTCGTTTATAAAAATTCAAAACAGCATGACATTGAAAAAAAATAGAAACAGGTAACAAGTGCGGAAATAAAACCGCCTTGTTGGTGTCTTACTTAATCATAGAAACAATTAAAATCTTACAATGTTTAGTAAAGAAATAAGGCATCGTTTGAAACTCCTGTAACTTTTTTTTGTTTTTTTTTGTGCATTGAATTTTCAACGATTTATTAAAAATATATTAGAACCAATCGTGATGAACAATCAGCCAGAAAATCGTATCAGCCTAAAATTGGTCTCACTGTACATAATTTTAGAAAAACGACAGTTAAGATTTGTCTTTGTAAGTCTTTTTGCATTAGTTTACTCCTCATCTTTTGCAGTTTATTCGTTTCGACACCAATTGTGGGGGAAGGAACAGTATACTCAAATGGTTTTTTTTGTTCAGAACATTTTGGCCGATCGATATATTCTTCGTAAAGATATTTGAGTGGTATCATTAAAAAGCTCATCCAGAGTAGAATTTGAAACTGAAAAGATTTTTTTAGTTTCTTCTTGTTTTCGAGGAGTTATCGAGGTTTAGAATTTCATGTGAACACGGGATGTTTGGTTCACCTTTGTACACTTATAGCGTAGTTTTTGTTCGAGTTAAGATTATTTCCATTAAAAATATATTTCAAAATTACGTTTCAAGCTATAAAATGCATCAATTTGGTGTTCCTAATAGACGAAAGGCAATTGAAAGGAATAGTTCTGGTCTAACAGTGAAATTTACTATCAAAAAATATGAACTTTTTTAAAGCTGCTTTTTTAATGAAAATTTTGATATAGTTTTATATTTTTAGGCCACTAAGAGAATGGTCACCTTTCATATCAAGGTTCTGTTAATGGAAAACATCATTTACAGTCAAATGATACCCATTGAACAAAATATTCGTTTTCAAGGAAGCGCTCATGTTTTTTTGTCTTCGACTCTGAGTTTTCCAAATTTTTAATGAAATTTTGATTTACTTTTTGAGATTTCACTAAATTATGGGAGTCGTACGGCATAGATTTTTGAACTAAAATTGCAATCGGCTTCAAATGTGCCTTAAGTAAACCTATATAGTGCTTTGAGGACACAGCTAATGGATGTTAAGACTTTAAAAGTTAATTTTTTGAAAGTTTTTTTTTGAACATTATCCGATATTAAACCGTTTTTCTTCATGAACATTAAGTCAATGTCAGCAATGGCAGGTCCCCCTTCCCTGTAATGCATCCAAATTGAATATAGAAAGCGCTTTTATATGCAAATTTTTGGTTTTATGACTTCGATAGCACGAGTTTTCATAATTTCGAAAAAAATATGATTTTTTTTGTAATTCTGGTTCCTTTTGAAATCTTATCTCTTAATCCTAAGAATAATACTTCCCATAGGCTAAAAAATGACGTCCAATAGATCAATGATAAAGTTTTCAGCGAAAAGATTATGATTTAAATCGCTTCTGAACTTTCTTCTCAAAATTCCGCCTTTCTTTGGTTTTGACTGTATTTGTTGTTGTTTTCATGATCATAGGGCTTATTGTGACGTCTTTTTGAAGACATATCGATGACAAACATTCTTCTGATCCCCTGGAGGCATAGCAAGTTATACTTTCTGACTTTCGTTGGACGCTCTTGACTTTAATGGCTGTAAAGACTTTAAAGATTTTTTTTAGATTATTTTTTGGACATTAACCAATTTTAAATTTTTTTTCGTGAACTCTCAGTCAGTCTCAGTAATGTCAGGAACTCCTTGTTTCTTACTGCAACTGAAATGAATCTGCTTAGCAGTTTTGTCTTGTTACAATTGGTTTTATGACTTCGATGGCACGAGTTTTTATACTTATTTTTATAACTTTTGGATATTTTTTGTAATCGTGGATCCATATGAAATTTTAACACATTATCCTAACATTGATAGTTCCTAGTGATTTAGAGAAGACGCTCATAGATAAAGTTTTCAAAGAAAAGTTTATGTTTTAAACGATTTCGACATTTTCTTTAACTTTTCTACTTACTTCTGGTTTTTGCCTGCTTTTGTTGTTGTTTTCATAACCATAAGACTTGTTGTGATGTCTTGCTGATAACCTAGGAATAAGAAATATCTTTAGCGTCTTATTGAGGCATAACTTTCCGTATGTATTGATTTTCGTTGAGAGCTATTGAATTAATAGACTGTTGAGACATTTAAAAAAATGTTCGAATTTTTTTTATTACAAACCATTATTAAACATATTTTCATGAACTGTAAGTTAGTCTCAGTAATGACAGGACTCACCTCGTTTTTACTGCAACCAAATTTAATGTGGTAGGTTTTTCATCTGCTACCTATTGCTTTTATGGATTTAATGCTACAAGTTTTCTTAGTTTCAAAAAAATTCGGCTTTTTTTTAATTTTGTTTCCTTTTGAAACTTTTGCGCCTTATCCCAATATTGACAGTTTCCATTGGCTTGGACAAGACTTCCAGTTATCATAGATAAATTTTTCAGAGAAACTCGTGTGTTTTTAGTGGCTTCGACATTTTCGACATTTTTCTCTTGAATTTTTCGTTTCTGCAAGAATGTGTTGTTGATTCATAACATCAAGATGAATTGTGTTGTCCTGTTGATAACAAATGATTGACAAAAATCCTTTTCATCTCTTTGAGGCATAACTTTGCGTATTTTTTGACTTCCTTTGGAAGCAATTGATTTTGGTGACGTTGATATAACGGGTTCTCTCCAAAACTTGTTCAAACTTGTTTGTTCATACTTGTTGATTTTTTGAAGTCATATTGTTAAAAAAAGGAGAACCCCATTGCTGTTGAAAAACCATATGAGGTCAGAAAATTTTACTAATTTTTTTTTCTTTTATTGGTTGAGCTTTTTTTAATTTACTGTTTTTGCTTTTTTTCCTCATGTAGTTGTAAAATGCTGACTGGTCTCATAGGCTTTTAATTGCGGACTAATTGAATAATTTTATTCAATGCAGTCAGTTTATACCGAAAAGTTTTGCAGTTTATGATACTTTTCGCTTTCAAAGATTTTTTTTATACTTTTCAAGTTTTGACTTTTTTGTCAACTTGTAACTTATTTTATTATTGAGAGCTTCCATCCAGCTCTTTGTAATTCAAAAACTATTTTTCAAAAAATGCCATGTCGTAACCGATGTTTTGTTTGTTGAACAATATGCGTTCTCATAAAAAGTTTGCGAGGTGTCAATATTTATTTTCTTTTTTTCTTTTTTATAGCACATTCGCTAAAATTGCTTTTTCTTATTTTGGTGTTTGTTTTTTTTCCTCGTAATTTTTCTCATGGCAGATCTTTGGAGCACTGTAATGAGGCATGGTATTAGTTGTTTAACATTTTTTTAAAACTCAAATATTTATTTCTTTAATTATCTCATCATTAGGTTTGAAGTTAAGTCAAAAATGTAGATGAGCTCGGGTCGGAACACCATGTGCGAACGCACATTAATGAGCATCCTTGTTTTCAGTTTAATTTTACATTCTCGGCCTAAATGTTCACTAAAAAAACAAACTGCTGAAAAATGAGGAACTCTTGAAAATGTTGTGTCACAATATTCTTCATTTTGTTGTCAATAATTTTTATGTTGATTCAAACGCTGAGATAAAGTTTTAGCGGCTGAAGATGTGAGAATCACAATCTATCTGTGCAGCTCGTAGAATATATCTCGCGATAAAATGTTATTTTGAAAATGCTTTTTATGCTGTTTTCAGGAGAATTTAGTAGGTAATGTCATTGTTTTCTAAATATTCATGAGATGCAACACTTTCATATTTTCCAATTCCTTTAAAATATTGTTTTACGCCCTTATTTTTTCAAATTTTTGCGGTCTTTGTCTTCATGGCTTTTTTGTTTAGAATTGATTTTGATGTAACTGAAGACAACCATGACCTCCTTTAGAATATAAGCAAACACTTTTCACCGGAAAAACGACACTCTCTCAATGATGTATAGGGTTTGGATTAAATCCATATTGGAAACCAATCAGTAAAATTTTTTAGGTCAAAAAAGTTCTCGAAACGAAAAAACAGTTGACAATCTTAACATTCTTAGCAATCAAGCCGGCAAGAATATTCGCAAAGTTACCCTTAAAAGCACTACGCCATTCTAATCTTAATACGTTAAAGTTCTCATGTCTCATCTCAATAAAGAACAGAGCATCCACTGAAATGGAAACAGGAAAATAGCGCATTTTAATATTTCTAATTACACAATGAAACTTGTCCAGCACATCTTGTTATTTTAATTATATTTTTTAATAAGAAAAACAGCATCACTACCCACTGAGGGAATTACTCTACTCTCGTTTTTTTTCTTATAAGTTAAGTTTTAATAACAGCCGCATCAGCAATAGTTTTCCTAATTTATTTTTACAATTTCAAACTTTAATTTGTTTGACTAAAAAAGTTAGTGAATTTGAATATTCTCATTAAAGCAAGCCGCGGCTATTATGTACAACCCAGTAAAAATATATTTGGACAATTTTTTCCAAAATTGACAGCATTATGTAAAAGAGCATATGCGTTCTCAAGATCGATATAGTGTCCCGAGTCTTTAAAGGTGTTCGCCAGAATGACTTTGTCGCGCACTAAAGTGCAAACCAAGATTGTAGACTGGATGAATTAATGTTCCGTCCTTTTGTCCGGCAATAGCCGAAATTTGGTCTGGCACATGCTCTGTTCTGTCAGAGCTAGTCTCCGGTCTGGTTTAGGGTCTGCTGGATCTGGTCCAGAGGTGTCATCACCAGTTCGGTTTGGACATCCATGTTGGCGACCCATGTTTAACCCATATATGATTTGAGTCTGGGAAAGATAAGGGTATCTGTGCTGTGCTGTACTCATTGTAAGTTTCTGAACTATCGACTGTTGATTTGGGGAAAAGGAAACAATTCCCGGATCCAGTTACCTACGGTGCCTATCCTCAATTTTTCACCGTTTTCAACTTCTTCTCAGTTTTCATTTGGTACTTTGGATTACCTTTCTTGGTTCTCATATCTGCCAACATCATTTTTGCAATATCTCTCTTTCAAAGACGTTCTGGAACATCTGCTAACTCAAACATTATCTCCAAAGGTCGCCATGAAAATAGAGCCAAATTAGATGCTGAACGGAACTATGTTCTGATGCTAATGTTCCTAACAATGTCTTTTCTAGTCCTTATTTTGAGCTCTGGGGTTTTCCTCTTTTGGGGACTCGAACTGTACAATACGATCGAAATTCATCAGAACTACGAATTGGTTTTCTTTGCTATAAACATGACCACATTCTGTCAAGTGGCCAACAACTCGTTCAACTTTCCCTTTTACTTCATCAGTGGAAAAATGTTTCGCAATGGGTTGAAGAAAGCTCTCAAATCTAGGTTGGGACAAGATTCTTCTGCAAAATAATTACTCAAAATGTTGATTTGGATCAAAAAATTTACCGAACGTGACTGCAATTAAAAAGCGTGTACAAAATTTTATAAAGCCATACACATTATTCAAGCCAGCCTCTCCTTCCCTGTGCTCTCGCCCTTAATTAACTTTATATAATCATCAAATATTCCTATCCCTTAACTTGAATAAATAAAATAGTAGTTTTGGGCAATGAATTAATAATATATATTTTGGAAACTTCGAACATGTAAAGTAAAATACCACGATCAGGATAAACTTATATATAGTATTGTAAACCAAAAATATCGCATCTGTACTTCGAATAAATAAATAAGAACTCGTATCCTAAATAAGGATTTCCGGTTTTCGTGCGTTATTTAAGACCACTGGACCTCATTCGTGTATTTTTGTATCTATTTTTCTATAATTTTTTACCAGCGTAGAATTCCAGGAAGTTCATTCCATTTGTGAAAAAAATATGATTGTAATGTGACTCCGCTTTAATTTTTATTTGTTGCGAGCAAGGAAACATACTTACTTATTTAATATATATTCAATGCTTCTTTAATAAAAATTCAATGCTATAAATTCAAGTACTTAAAATTTTTGTTGTCAAGTGTGTTTTTTTGGATAATATCGAAGAGTCTATCTGAAGAATTTTTTAATATATAAAGTTCTGCAGGAAGAACTTGGATTTCAAGTAGTTGATTGTGAGCAGTTTCATATTTTTGTTCTAAAACTTTGTAACCCGTCTAATTTGTTTGTTCGTTCTGTCAAATGAATAAGAGAACGGCAATAAGTGCGAAACAGTTGCACTAAACTCTAAACGTGACAAAAGAAGTGACTTAAAGAGATTTATTGCGTACCCGATGAATTGATCTGACGGTGATACTATTTGACTGATGAACTTAATAAGACGGTTTTTTTAAGTCGACTCTATATCGAGACTATCAGCTGAAAACCTGTTTTCCTAACTATCTGTAAGGGGCTCTTGAATTCAACGCAATTGACAGTTGTAAACTGTTTGTTTTTGAAAACCATTTTGTTTTCCTTCAATTAGAGTTATGATTTTTGTTTCATACATTTTTTGGCTCTGAGTTCTATCATTTTTTCTACCTTAGTTTTTTGTTACTGTTTACTTTTTCCTGACATACGTTTGCGGTATAATTGTTAGACATTGGAAGTTCTGTTTAGGCATCGGAATCCCTATTTCTTCGCTGAAATTTTTCAAATAACCTATGAAAACTGCCGGTTACAGTACAATACCTAATGGAACACTGTGATTTCATTTTGTCCAGTCTCATTCAACTATTTCGTTTGTATCACAATTTTTCCCATAACTTAGAAGCAAATAAAGCAAAAATGTCGCATGATTTTAGAGATCAAAATTTTCAGTTTTTTTTGCAATCAAATATTTTTCAGTTCAAGAATGCTGCTTCAACCAAAAAATGTTGTTTTTTTTTTCATTAAAAAAATGATAGATTGTCTCTTACAGGTCAATTTATGTACCAAATAACAACTTTTGTTCTTCAAAACCAAATTAATGTTTGTCAAAATTATTTCGTTCATAGTTAAAAATTGTGCCATTTTTTCCAAGAGAACTTCTTCATTAACATTTTGAAAACGGTGCAGTAAAAAAATTATTCTATTTTTCTTCAACACTTAGTCCGGCCTTTCTTTTATCTTTTAAATAGAGTTTTCAAAGGATTATTGAAAAATATCAATGAAGATATTTGAATTTATGAACCTTTAACAGCGAACTCGAATTGGTCTTCAATAAATGATTTTTAATGTTTTAATAACCAGGAAAGTATCGTCCTCTGTCTAGTTGAGTTTCGTGTTGGTTATTTGTCAATAACTATGCATAGTTTTTTCTATGACCGACCTGATATTGACCTCAATTCTCTTTAAAATTAGGGGAAGGGAAAGCAGGAGCAGTTTCTTTGCCGCTGTTAATTCCGATTGCAATTCCCGTGCAAATTTTTCATTTAACCTTTTGTAATTGCTCAGCAGCTCCTGCTTCCAGTTCTTGTCTATTCATTGAGCATGCGGTGTTTTTAATTCATCATATTACGAAACTTTTTGGATAAACTTTTTTGTTCTTACTTCCGTATTAACTAAAGTTTCAATACATTTTAAAATATCGTAAAAGTTTTTTTAATGAACCTTGGAGAAAATTTCATTTGAGACAATTGCTTGGTACATTGCTTACCAATATTGGGGAGCGGCTAACTTAGGTATTATGTAACTTATATAACCTCGTCATAAACAATTTTTTTGCTGTTTACGATTTACGCTCAAAGTTGGTTGATATACAACAGTGAAATGATACTTTAGGTGTGCTAACTCTATTATATTTTTCTGGAAATATCATTTTTAGAAATAAAGCAGTGATTGGTTGATGAAAATTTTCCGCCATTGTTGCATTTTCCATGTTGCAATTCCTTCCTTCCAAGTTGAAGTCCTTTCTTTGCAACGAAGATGTTATTTAACTGTTTCTCAGCATCTTCAAGAATAATTAAGATGTAATCGGCGTAGACGATTAAGTTTAAAGTGCTAAACTTTTTTCGAGTTTTCCGCTCTGATCTCATTGAGAAAACCATTTGAAACGTTTTCAATTGAGCAAAAGGCCGCATTAAATGAAAGATGACACGAGGTCCGATGCTTTTAACTGGGCTTAATGAAAAACTCCGGTTGATGGGTGTTCAATTTATATCTATTATTATTATTGAAAACAGCTTTGGTATCCATGCCACTGAAACTCCCCTCCTTTTTCTCCAAATCAGTTAATGATGACTTCGGTTGGTTAAAAGACTTGTGACTGCTCAAGAAAAGAGATCCGGATATTTGTCTGTTTTTCGTTTGTCATGGTTTCTGTAAAAGTGCGAAATTGTTGATAATTGTCAACAAACTTGACCTATTCTTTTCAACTGAACTATATGATCTGGGCAAAGGCTTGTTTCAACATCTCCTCTTTTGTACTGAGTAATTGTTATGATTATAATTTTGTAGACAGCGTTAATGGAAAAATAATTTAGTGAAGACAACCTCCTTAAATAACTCTGACAACAATTAAAATTTGTTTTTGCTATATCTTGAGAGACTTTTGAAGAATTCAATTTCCCCCTAAAACACAACCTAATATTAAAATCACACAGAAAATTACTTGAAAAGAGAAATTTCAAGATTCTAATCCAGAACTAAGTTACCGAAAAGTGTTGTTGCTTTGGGCGCTTATGTCTAATTGAAATGTTCTCTCATTAACAGTTTCAGCAGATAACTTTGATATGTTTTTGAAATGTTTTAACTGTTTCCTGAATTACGTGCGTGTTTGGGTGCACATCGTACTGTCTAATATCATTTGCCTAATGACCGCAATTGAGAAGTTACACATTGGATCATGGGAATTCTCATTAATTTGATCAACGGTTGTGGTGATTTCCCTGGTGATTGTGGTTGTATTAATCAATTGCTTTGTGTTTTGAATCCCATCTGTATAAATTTCTTTTTATTCAGGATTTTGTCATATAAAAACTTATAGCGCTTGCATTTTGTTGTAAGTGTACTAATTAAAAACGAATTATCATTTTTTTCCGTCGGCGCACGGTTTCTCGTCAGCGCACTCTACTTTTTCGTCAGCGCACGGAAAGACGAGACTTTCAGGTTTTGCACCCGCAGAACAAGTGGCCATGATATAATTAACATCTCTTTTGGTTGTTAATGGGTAAGAATGTATTCGAGTTTCTATGTTTATACCATCATGATTCAACAAAAAATTGTAAGTTTTGCAATTGTTGTCTGAAATAACAATGTGCTTGGTAAATCTTGTTACAAAATTAGAGATAAACTTTATGATGTTGCCATAAATTTATTTGGTTTCTTTCTCTTTGCCACCATCATTAATGGTTGCCAACAATTTCACAAAAACTCTTAAAAAAACTATTTCAGGCATGGCTTGATCAATTAAGGATTTGCTTTTTCTTAGAGCAGTTTGAAGTTCTCTGTTTGCTTGCTTATTATCAGTTTTGTCTTTTTTAAGTTCTGTTGTTTTTGAAAAAAAAGCAGTGATTGGTTGATGAAGGTTTTCCCCCAATTTTCTTGTTGCATTTTCTTCCTTCAACGTTGAAGTCATTTATCTGCAACGAAGTTGTTTTTTAACTGTTTCTCAACATCTTTAAGAGTAATTAAGATGTAATCAGCATAGACGATTAAGTTGAAAATGCTAAAAAAAAAATTTGAGTTCTCCGCTCTGATCTCATTGAGAAAGCCATTTGAAACGCTTATATTTGAGCAATAGACCGCATTAATGGAAAGATGGCACGAGGTCCGATACTTTTTACTCTGTTGATTGAAAAACTCTGGTTGACGGTTGTTCAAGTCATTTTTATTGTTACTATTGAAAACAGCTTCGGTATCCATGCGCCTACCACTCCCCTCATTTTTCTCCAAGTCAGTTAATGATGATCTTGGCTGGTTAATAGACTTGTGACGGGCCAATAAAAGAATTTTTGTGCGCTTTCCTTTTGTCAACGTTTCCTTAACAAGTTGAAAAACGCCACATCTTTGATAATTGTCAACAAATTCGATTTTTTTATTTCTCAATTTTTTTCTGGCTTCAAAAACTCTCATTACAAAACTAAGTAACTTTGATTATTGACAACAAGTTCGATACTTTCAATTTTTCATTTTTTTCTGGCTTCAAAAATTCTTATTACAGAACTAATTAGCATCATCTGTCCAACTTCTCTTCACTGAGCAACCAATGTTTTTATTCATCGGATTACAAAACTTTTGGATAACCATTTTGTGTTTTACTTCCTTTTTATTAAAGCTTCCATATAATTTAAAACATTGTACCAAGAACCACAATTAATATTTTATTTGCAATAATTGTTTGGTACATTTGTTACCACTTTTGTGGAGCGGCTAACTTAGTTCTTACATATTTTACTACTTCAGCTCGTGATATACATTTTTTCTGCGGTTTAGATTTTACGGTCAAAGATGGTTGATACGCAACAATGAAATGATCCTTTTAGAGTACTAACTCTATTTTTTTCTGCAAATGTCATTTTAGAAACAAAGCAATTTTGGCGGGATGAAAATTTTCCGCAAATTGTCCATGTTGCTTCATCTTTCTTCCATGGTGAAGTCATTTAACTGCAACGAAGTTGGTATTTAACTGTTTCTTAACATCTTCAGGAATAATTAAGATGCAATCAGCGTATACGATTAATTTAAAAGTGCTAGAAAAAACAATCGAGTTTTCCGTTCTGATCTAATTGAGAAAACCATTTGAAAGGTTTACTTTTGAGCAATAGACCGCATTAATGGAAAGATGACACGAGGTCCGATGCTTTTTACTCGGTTGATTGAAAAACTCCAGTTGATAGATGTTCAAGTTATTTTTATTGTTATCATTGAAAACAGCTTTGGTATCCATGCGCCTACAACTCCCCTCTTTTTTCTCCAGGTCAGTTGATGATGACCTTGATTGATTAATAGACTTGTGACTGCTCAATAAAAGATATCCGAAATTTTGTCTGGTTTTCGTTTGCCAAGGTTTCCGGAACAATATGGAAAGCGCAAAATCTTTGATTATTGTCAACAAGTTTGATACTTTCAGTTTTCCATTTTTTTCTGGCTTCAAAAATTCTTATTACAGAACTAATTAGCATCATCTGTCCAACTTCTCTTCACTGAGCAACCAATTTTTTATTCATCGGATTACAAAATTGGTGTATAACCATTTTGGGTTTTGCTTCTTTTTTGTTATTGCTTCAATATAATTTGAAAGATTATAAGAATTTCTAAAGAACCACAAGTAAAATTTCCTTTGCAATAATTGTTTGGTACATTTGTTACCGCTTTTGTGGAGCGATTAACTTTGCTCTTTGATAATTTACTACTTCAGCTCGTGATATACCTTATTTTTTTGCTGTTTAGCTTTTATGATCAAAGATGGTTGATATACAACAATGAAATGATCCTTTTGCTGTATTAATACTATTTTTTTTCTGGAAATGTCATTATTAGAAACAAAGCAGTTTTTGATTGATGAAAATTTTCCGCGAATTGTCCATTTTACTTCATGTTTCGTCAACGTTGAAGTCATTTAACTGCAACGAAGTTGTTATTTAACATCTTAGGAATATTTAAGATGTAATCAGCGTATACGATTAATTTAAAAGTGCCAGAAAAAACAATCGAGTTTTCTGCTCTGATCTAATTGAGAAAACCATTTGAAAGGTTTACTTTTCAGCAATAGACCGCATTAATGGAAAGATGACACGAGGTCCGATGCTTTTTACTCGGTTGATTGAAAAACTCCAGTTGATAGTTTTTCAAGTTATTTTTATTGTTATCATTTAAAAAAACAGCTTTGGTATCCATGCGCCTACAACTCCCTTTCTTTTTCTCCAGGTCAGTTGATGATGAGCTTGATTGATTAATAGACTTGTGACTGCTCAATAAAAGATATCCGAAACTTTGTCTGCTTTTCTTTTGCCAAAGTTTCCGGAACAAGTTGGAAAGCCCAAAATCTTTGATTATTGACAACAAGTTCGATACTTTCAGTTTTCCATTTTTTTTCTGGCTTCAAAATTTCTTATTACAGAACTAATTAGCATCATCTGTCCAACTTCTTTTAACTGAGCAACCAATTTTTTATTCATCGGAATACAAAATTTGTGTATAACCATTTTGGGTTTTGCTTCTTTTTTGTTATTGCTTCAATATAATTTGAAAGATTCTAAGAACTTCTAAAGAACCACAAGTAAAATTTCCTTTGCAATAATTGTTTGGTACTTTTGTTACCGCTTTTGTGGAGCGATTAACTTTGCTCTTTGATAATTTACTACTTCAGCTCGTGATATACATTATTTTTTTGCTTTTTAGCTTTTATGATCAAAGATGGTTGATATACAACAATGAAATGATCCTTTTGCTGTATTAATTCCATTTTTTCTGGAAATGTCATTATTAGAAACAAAGCAATTTTTGATTGATGAAAATATTCCGCGAATTGTCCATTTTATTTCATGTTTCGTCAACGTTGAAGTCATTTAACTGCAACGAAGTTGTTATTTAACATCTTCAGGAATATTTAAGATGTAATCAGCGTATACGATTAATTTAAAAGTGCCAGAAAAAACAATCGAGTTTTCTGCTCTGATCTAATTGAGAAAACCATTTGAAAGGTTTACTTTTCAGCAATAGACCGCATTAATGGAAAGATGACACGAGGTCCGATGCTTTTTACTCGGTTGATTGAAAAACTCCAGTTGATAGTTTTTCAAGTTATTATTATTGTTATCATTTAAAAAAACAGCTTTGGTATCCATGCGCCTACAACTCCCTTTCTTTTTCTCCAGGTCAGTTGATGATGACCTTGATTGATTAATAGACTTGTGACTGCTCAATAAAAGATATCCGAAACTTTGTCTGCTTTTCTTTTGCCAAAGTTTCCGGAACAAGTTGGAAAGCCCAAAATCTTTGATTATTGACAACAAGTTCGATACTTTCAGTTTTCCATTTTTTTCTGGCTTCAAAATTTCTTATTACAGAACTAATTAGCATCATCTCTCCAACTTCTTTTAACTGAGCAACCAATTTTTTATTCATCGGAATACAAAATTTGTGTATAACCATTTTGGGTTTTGCTTCTTTTTTGTTATTGCTTCAATATAATTTGAAAGATTCTAAGAACTTCTAAAGAACCACAAGTAAAATTTCCTTTGCAATAATTGTTTGGTACTTTTGTTACCGCTTTTGTGGAGCGATTAACTTTGCTCTTTGATAATTTACTACTTCAGCTCGTGATATACATTATTTTTTTGCTTTTTAGCTTTTATGATCAAAGATGGTTGATATACAACAATGAAATGATCCTTTTGCTGTATTAATTCCATTTTTTCTGGAAATGTCATTATTAGAAACAAAGCAATTTTTGATTGATGAAAATATTCCGCGAATTGTCCATTTTATTTCATGTTTCGTCAACGTTGAAGTCATTTAACTGCAACGAAGTTGTTATTTAACATCTTCAGGAATATTTAAGATGTAATCAGCGTATACGATTAATTTAAAAGTGCCAGAAAAAACAATCGAGTTTTCTGCTCTGATCTAATTGAGAAAACCATTTGAAAGGTTTACTTTTCAGCAATAGAACGCATTAATGGAAAGATGACACGAGGTCCGATGCTTTTTACTCGGTTGATTGAAAAACTCCAGTTGATAGTTTTTCAAGTTATTTTTATTGTTATCATTTAAAAAAACAGCTTTGGTATCCATGCGCCTACAACTCCCTTTCTTTTTCTCCAGGTCAGTTGATGATGACCTTGATTGATTAATAGACTTGTGACTGCTCAATAAAAGATATCCGAAACTTTGTCTGCTTTTCTTTTGCCAAAGTTTCCGGAACAAGTTGGAAAGCCCAAAATCTTTGATTATTGACAACAAGTTCGATACTTTCAGTTTTCCATTTTTTTTCTGGCTTCAAAATTTCTTATTACAGAACTAATTAGCATCATCTGTCCAACTTCTTTTAACTGAGCAACCAATTTTTTATTCATCGGAATACAAAATTTGTGTATAACCATTTTGGGTTTTGCTTCTTTTTTGTTATTGCTTCAATATAATTTGAAAGATTCTAAGAACTTCTAAAGAACCACAAGTAAAATTTCCTTTGCAATAATTGTTTGGTACTTTTGTTACCGCTTTTGTGGAGCGATTAACTTTGCTCTTTGATAATTTACTACTTCAGCTCGTGATATACATTATTTTTTTGCTTTTTAGCTTTTATGATCAAAGATGGTTGATATACAACAATGAAATTATCCTTTTGCTGTATTAATTCCATTTTTTCTGGAAATGTCATTATTAGAAACAAAGCAATTTTTGATTGATGAAAATATTCCGCGAATTGTCCATTTTATTTCATGTTTCGTCAACGTTGAAGTCATTTAACTGCAACGAAGTTGTTATTTAACATCTTCAGGGATATTTAAGATGTAATCAGCGTATACGATTAATTTAAAAGTGCTAGAAAAAACAATCGAGTTTTCCGCTCTGATCTAACTGAGAAAACCTTTTGAAAGGTTTACTTTTGAGCAATAGACCGCATTAATGGAAAGATGACACGAGGTCCGATGCATTTTACTCGGTTGATTGAAAAACTCCAGTTGATAGTTTTTCAAGTTATTTTTATTGTTATCATTTAAAAAAACAGCTTTGGTATCCATGCGCCTACAACTCCCTTTCTTTTTCTCCAGGTCAGTTGATGATGACCTTGATTGATTAATAGACTCATGACTGCTCAATAAAAGATATCCGAAACTTTGTCTGCTTTTATTTTGCCAAAGTTTCCGGAACAAGTTGGAAAGCCCAAAATCTTTGATTATTGACAACAAGTTCGATATTTTCAGTTTTCCATTTTTTTCTGGCTTCAAAATTTCTTATTACAGAACTAATTAGCATCATCTGTCCAACTTCTCTTCACTGAGCAACCAATTTTTTATTCATCGGATTACAAAATTTGTGTATAACCATTTTGCGTTTTGCTTCTTTTTTGTTATTGCTTCAATATAATTTGAAAGATTATAAAAATTTCTAAAGAACCACAAGTAAAATTTCCTTTGCAATAATTGTTTGGTACATTTGTTACCGCTTTTGTGGAGCGATTAACTTTGCTCTTTGATAATTTACTACTTCAGCTCGTGATATACATTATTTTTTTGCTGTTTAGCTTTTATGATCAAAGATGGTTGATATACAACAATGAAATGATCCTTTTGCTGTATTAATTCCATTTTTTCTGGAAATGTCATTATTAGAAACAAAGCAATTTTTGATTGATGAAAATATTCCGCGAATTGCCCATTTTATTTCATGTTTCGTCAACGTTGAAGTCATTTAACTGCAACGAAGTTGTTATTTAACATCTTCAGGGATATTTAAGATGTAATCAGCGTATACGGTTAATTTAAAAGTGCTAGAAAAAACAATCGGGTTTTCCGCTCTGATCTAATTGAGAAAACCTTTTGAAAGGTTTACTTTTGAGCAATAGACCGCATTAATGGAAAGATGACACGAGGTCCGATGCTTTTTACTCGGTTGATTGAAAAACTCCAGTTGATAGTTTTTCAAGTTATTTTTATTGTTATCATTTAAAAAAACAGCTTTGGTATCCATGCGCCTACAACTCCCTTTCTTTTTCTCCAGGTCAGTTGATGATGACCTTGATTGATTAATAGACTTGTGACTGCTCAATAAAAGATATCCGAAACTTTGTCTGCTTTTCTTTTGCCAAAGTTTCCGGAACAAGTTGGAAAGCCCAAAATCTTTGATTATTGACAACAAGTTCGATACTTTCAGTTTTCCATTTTTTTCTGGCTTCAAAATTTCTTATTACAGAACTAATTAGCATCATCTGTCCAACTTTTCTTCACTGAGCAACCAATTTTTTATTCATCGGATTACAAAATTTGTGTATAACCATTTTGCGTTTTGCTTCTTTTTTGTTATTGCTTCAATATAATTTGAAAGATTATAAGAATTTCTAAAGAACCACACGTAAAATTTCCTTTGCAATAATTGTTTGGTACATTTGTTACCGCTTTTGTGGAGCGATTAACTTTGCTCTTTGATAATTTACTACTTCAGCTCGTGATATACATTATTTTTTTGCTGTTTAGCTTTGATGATCAAAGATGGTTGATATACAACAATGAAATGATCCTTTTGCTGTATTAATACTATTTTTTTTCTGGAAATGTCATTATTAGAAACAAAGCAGTTTTTGATTGATGAAAATTTTCCGCGAATTGTCCATTTTATTTCATGTTTCGTCAACGTTGAAGTCATTTAACTGCAACGAAGTTGTTATTTAACATCTTCAGGAATTTTTAAGATGTAATCAGCGTATACGATTAATTTAAAAGTGCCAGAAAAAACAATCGAGTTTTCCGCTCTGATCTAATTGAGAAAACCATTTGAAAGGTTTACTTTTGAGCAATAGACCGCATTAATGGAAAGATGACACGAGGTCCGATGCTTTTTACTCGGTTGATTGAAAAACTCCAGTTGATAGTTGTTCAAGTTATTTTTATTGTTATCATTGAAAACAGCTTTGGTATCCATGCGCCTACAACTCCCCTTCTTTTTCTCCAGGTCAGTTGATGATGACCTTGATTGATTAATAGACTTGTGACTGCTCAATAAAAGATATCTGAAATTTAGTCTGTTTTTCGTTTGCCAAGGTTTCCGGAACAAGTTGGAACGCCCAAAATCTTTGATTATTGACAACAAGTTCGATACTATCAGTTTTCCATTTTTTTCTGGCTTCAAAAATTCTTATTACAGAACTAATTAGCATCATCTGTCCAACTTCTCTTCACTAAGCAACCAATTTTTTATTCATCGGATTAGAAAAATTGTGTATAACCATTTTGGATTTTGCTTCTTTTTTGTTATTGCTTCAATAGAATTTGAAAGATTCTAAGAATTTCTAAAGAACCACAAGAAAAATTTCCTTTGCAATAATTGTTTGGTACATTTGTTACCGCTTTTGTGGAGCGATTAACTTTGCTCTTTGATAATTTACTACTTCAGCTCGTGATATACATTATTTTTTTGCTGTTTAGCTTTTATGATCAAAGATGGTTGATATACAACAATGAAATGATCCTTTTGTTGTATTAATTCTATTTTTTTCTGGAATTGTCATTATTAGAAACAAAGCAATTTTTGATGGATGAAAATATTCCGCGAATTGTCCATTTTATTTCATGTTTCGTCAACGTTGAAGTCATTTAACTGCAACGAAGTTGTTATTTAACATCTTCAGGAATATTTAAGATGTAATCAGCGTATACGATTAATTTAAAAGTGCCAGAAAAAACAATCAAGTTTTCCGCTCTGAACTAACTGAGAAAATCATTTGAAACGTTTTCATTTGAGCAATAAACCGCATTAATGGAAAGAAGACACGAGTTCTGGTGCTTTTTACTCGTTTGATTTAAAAACTCCAGTTGATAATTGTTCAAGTTATTTTTATTGTTATCATTGAAAACAGCTTTGGTATCCATGCGCCTACAACTCCCTTCTTTTTTCTGCAGGTCAGTTGATGATGACCTTGATTGATTAATAGACTTGTGACTGCTCAATAAAAAATATCCAAAATTTTGTCTGGTTTTCGTTTGCCAAGGTTTCCGGAACAAGTTGGAAAGCGCAAAATCTTTGATTATTGACAACAAGTTCGATACTTTCAGTTTTCCATTTTTTTCTGGCTTCAAAAATTCTTATTACAGAACTAATTAGCATCGTCTGTCCAACTTCTCTTCACTAAGCAACCAATTTTTTATTCATCGGATTACAAAATTTGTGTATAACCATTTTGGATTTTGCTTCTTTTTTGTTATTGCTTCAATATAATTTGAAAGATTCTAAGAATTTCTAAAGAACCACAAGTAAAATTTCCTTTGCAATAATTGTTTGGTACATTTGTTACCTCTTTTGTGGAGCGATTAAATTTGTTCTTTGATAATTTACTACTTCAGCTCGTGATATACATTATTTTTTTGCTGTTTAGATTTTATGATCAAAGATGGTTGATATACAACAATGAAATGATCCTTTTGTTGTATTAACTCTATTTTTTTCTGGACATGTCATTATTAGAAACAAAGCAATATTTGATTGATGAAAATATTCCGCGAATTGTCCATGTTGTTCCATGTTTCGTCAACGTTGAAGTCATTTAACTGCAACGAAGTTCTTACTTAACATCTTCAGGAATAATTAAGATGTAATCAGCGTATACGATTAATTTAAAATTGCCAGAAAAAACAATCGAGTTTTCCGTTCTGAACTAACTGAGAAAACCATTTGCATCGTTTACATTTGAGCAATAGACCGCATTAATGGAAAGAAGACACGAGTTCTGGTGCTTTTTACTCGGTTGATTTAAAAACTCCAGTTGATTGTTGTTCAATTTTTTTTATTCTTATTATTGAAAACAGCTTTGGTATCCATGCGCCTACAACTCCCCTTCTTCTTCTCCAGGTCAGTTGATGATGACCTTGATTGATTAATAGACTTGTGACTGCTCAATAAAAGATATCCGAAATTTTGACTGGTTTTCGTTTGCCAAGGTTTCCGGAACAATATGGAAAGCGCAAAATCTTTGATTATTGTCAACAAGTTTGATACTTTCAGTTTTCCATTTTTTTCTGGCTTCAAAAATTCTTATTACAGAACTAATTAGCATCATCTGTCCAACTTCTTTTAACTGAGCAACCAATTTTTTATTCATCGGATTACAAAATTTGTGTATAACCATTTTGGGTTTTGCTTCTTTTTTGTTATTGCTTCAAAATAATTTGAAAGATTCTAAGAATTTCCAAAGAAACACAAGTAAAATTTCCTTTGCAATAATTGTTTGGTACATTTGTTACCGCTTTTGTGGAGCGATTAAATTTGTTCTTTGATAATTTACTACTTCAGCTCGTGATATACATTATTTTTTTGCTGTTTAGATTTTATGATCAAAGATGGTTGATATACAACAATGAAATGATCCTTTAGTTGTATTAACTCTATTTTTTTCTGGACATGTCATTATTAGAAACAAAGCAATATTTGATTGATGAAAATATTCCGCGAATTGTCCATGTTGTTTCATGTTTCGTCAACGTTGAAGTCATTTAACTGCAACGAAGTTGTTATTTAACATCTTCAGGAATATTAAAGATGTAATCAGCGTATACGATTAATTTAAAAGTGCTAGAAAAAACAATCGAGTTTTCCGCTCTGATCTAATTGAGAAAACCATTTGAAAGGTTTACTTTTGAGCAATAGACCGCATTAATGGAAAGATGACACGAGGTCCGATGCTTTTTACTCGGTTGATTGAAAAACTCCAGTTGATAGTTGTTCAAGTTATTTTTATTGTTATCATTGAAAACAGCTTTGGTATCCATGCGCCTACAACTCCCCTTTTTTTCTCCAGGTCAGTTGATGATGACCTTGATTGATTAATAGACTTGTGACTGCTAAATAAAATATATCCGAAATTTTGACTGCTTTTCGTTTGCCAAGGTTTCCGGAACAAGTTGGAAAGCGCAAAATCTTTGATTATTGACAACAAGTTTGATACTTTCAGTTTTCTATTTTTTTCTGGCTTCGAAAATTCTTATTACAGAACTAAATAGCATCATCTGTCCAACTTCTCTTCACTAAGCAACCAATTTTTTATTCATCGGATTACAAAATTTGTGTATAACCATTCTGGATTTTGCTTCTTTTTTGTTATTGCTTCAATATAATTTGAAAGATTCTAAGAATTTCTAAAGAACCGCAAGTAAAATTTCCTTTGCAATAATTGTTTGGTACTTTTGTTACCGCTTTTGTGGAGCGATTACTTTTGCTCTTTGATAATTTACTACTTCAGCTCGTGATATACATTATTTTTTTGCTGTTTAGCTTTTATGATCAAAGATGGTTGATATACAACAATGAAATGATCCTTTTGTTGTGTTAATTCTATTTTTTTCTGGAATTGTCATTATTAGAAACAAAGCAATTTTTGATTGATGAAAATATTCCGCGAATTGTCCATTTTATTTCATGTTTCGTCAACGTTGAAGTCATTTAACTGCCACGAAGTTGTTATTTAACATCTTCAGGAATATTTAAGATGTAATCAGCGTATACGATTAGTTTAAAAGTGCCAGAAAAAACAATCAAGTTTTCCGCTCTGAACTAACTGAGAAAACCATTTGAAACGTTTACATTTGAGCAATAAACCGCATTAATGGAAAGAAGACACGAGTTTTGGTGCTTTTTACTCGTTAAAAACTCCAGTTGATAATTGTTCAAGTTATTTTTATTGTTATCATTGAAAACAGCTTTGGTATCCATGCGCCTACAACTCCCCTCTTTTTTCTCCAGGTCAGTTGATGATGACCTTGATTGATTAATAGACTTGTGACTGCTCAATAAAAGATATCTGAAATTTAGTCTGTTTTTCGTTTGCCAAGGTTTCCGGAACAAGTTGGAAAGTTTATTGCTTCAATATAATTTGAAAGATTATAAGAATTTCTAAAGAACCACAAGTAAAATTTCCTTTGCAATAATTGTTTAGTACATTTGTTACCGCTTTTGTGGAGCGATTAACTTTGCTCTTTGATAATTTACTACTTCAGCTCGTGATATACATTATTTTTTTGCTGTTTAGCTTTGATGATCAAAGATGGTTGATATACAACAATGAAATGATCCTTTTGCTGTATTAATACTATTTTTTTTCTGGAAATGTCATTATTAGAAACAAAGCAGTTTTTGATTGATGAAAATTTTCCGCGAATTGTCCATTTTATTTCATGTTTCGTCAACGTTGAAGTCATTTAACTGCAACGAAGTTGTTATTTAACATCTTCAGGAATATTTAAGATGTAATCAGCGTATACGATTAATTTAAAAGTGCCAGAAAAAACAATCGAGTTTTCCGCTCTGATCTAATTGAGAAAACCATTTGAAAGGTTTACTTTTGAGCAATAGACCGCATTAATGGAAAGATGACACGAGGTCCGATGCTTTTTACTCGGTTGATTGAAAAACTCCAGTTGATAGTTGTTCAAGTTATTTTTATTGTTATCATTGAAAACAGCTTTGGTATCCATGCGCCTACAACTCCCCTTCTTTTTCTCCAGGTCAGTTGATGATGACCTTGATTGATTATAGACTTGTGACTGCTCAATAAAAGATATCTGAAATTTAGTCTGTTTTTCGTTTGCCAAGGTTTCCGGAACAAGTTGGAAAGCGCAAAATCTTTGATTATTGTCAACAAGTTTGATACTTTCAGTTTTCCATTTTTTTTCTGGCTTCAAAAATTCTTATTACAGAACTAATTAGCATCATCTGTCCAACTTCTTTTAACTGAGCAACCAATTTTTTATTCATCGGATTACAAAATTTGTGTATAACCATTTTGGGTTTTGCTTCTTTTATGTTATTGCTTCAATATAATTTGAAAGATTCTAAGAATTTCCAAAGAAACACAAGTAAAATTTCCTTTGCAATAATTGTTTGGTACATTTGTTACCGCTTTTGTGGAGCAATTAAATTTGTTCTTTGATAATTTACTACTTCAGCTCGTGATATACATTATTTTTTTGCTGTTTAGATTTTATGATCAAAGATGGTTGATATACAACAATGAAATGATCCTTTTGTGGTATTAACTCTATTTTTTTCTGGACATGTCATTATTAGAAACAAAGCAATATTTGATTGATGAAAATATTCCGCGAATTGTCCATGTTGTTTCATGTTTCGTCAACGTTGAAGTCATTTAACTGCAACGAAGTTGTTACTTAACATCTTCAGGAATAATTAAGACGTAATCAGCGTATACGATTAATCTAAAAGTGCCAGAAAAAACAATCGAGTTTTCCGCTCTGAACTAACTGAGAAAACCATTTGAATCGTTTCTATTTGAGCAATAGACCGCATTAATGGAAAGAAGACACGATTTCTGGTGCTTTTTACTCGGTTGATTTAAAAACTCCAGTTGATTGTTGTTCAAGTTTTTTATTCTTATTATTGAAAACATTTTTGGTATCCATGCCCCTGCAATTCCCCTCCTTTTTCTCCAAATCTCCTAATGCTGACCTCGGTTGGTTAATAGGTGTGACTGCTCAAGAAAATTTATCCGGATGTTTGTCTGTTTTTCGTTTTCTCATGGTTTCTGTAAAAGTGCGAAATCGTTGATAATTGTCAACAAACTTGACCTATTCTTTTCAACTGAACTATATGATCTGGGCAAAGGCTTGTTTCAACATCTCCACTTTTGTACTGAGTATTTGTTATGATTGTTAAATTTTAGGTAGCGCTAATGGAAAAAAAATCTAGTGAAAACAAACTTTTTTAAACTTGTTTTTTGCTATATCTTGAGGGACTTTTGAAGAATTCAATTTCCCCCCTAAAACACAACCTAGTATTAAAATCACACAGAAAATTACTTGAAAAGAGAAATTTCAAGATTCTAATCAAGAACTAAGTAATCGAAAAGTGTTGTTGCTTTGGGCGCTTTTGTCTCAATGAAATATCTCTAATAAAAAGTTTCAGCAGATATCTTTGATATGTTTTTGCAAAGTTTTAACTGTTTTCTGAATTACATGCGTGTTTGGGTGCACATCGTCCTGTCTAATATCATTTGCCTAATGACCGCATTTGAGAAGTTACACATTGGATCACTGGAGTTCTCATTAATTTGATCAACGATTGTGGTGATTTCCTTGTTGTAGTAATCAGTTCCTTTGTGTTTTGAATCCCATCCGTATATATTTTTTTTTAATTTAGGAATTTGTCATATCAACCTTTATGGCGCTTGCATTTTGTTGTAAGTGTACTAATTATAAATAATTTATCATTTTTTTCATCAGCACATTGATCAACATCATTAACTTCCAAATGAAAAACGAGACTTTCAGGTTTTGCACCAGCAGAACAAGAGGCCATGGTTTAATTAACATCTCTAATGGTTGTCAATGGGTAAGAATGTATTCGAGTTTCTTTGTTTATACCATCATGATTCAACAAAAAATTGTAAGTTTTGCAATTGTTGTCTGAAATAACAATGTGCTTGGTAAATCTTGTTATAAATTTAGAGAAAAACTGTATGATGTTGTCATAAACTTGTTTGCTTTTATCTCTTTGCCGCCATTATTAATGGTTGCCAACAATTTCTCAAAAACTCTTAAAAACGATTTCTGACATGGCTTGATCAATTAAAGATTTACTATTTCTTAGAGCTGTTTGAAGTTCTCTGTTTGCTTGCTTTTTATCAGTTTTGTCTTTTTTAAGTTGTTTTGTTTCATTTGGTTGCTAATCATTCGTATGCAGTGATGATGTTTTTTTCCACTTTCAAAATCTCCTGGTTGAGTTTTTCTTTGTTCCATATCACCAGGGCATTTGCTTCCATATTGTGGCTGGGTCTACAGGGCCTAATTTCCAGAAGCTAGTGACCCATTCGCAAGAAAAACCTATTGAACAAATTAAAATTTTCACTGAAAAAACTTAAGAAGAAATAGTCGTTGATTTGCAAAAGCAATATATTTGCTTGGTTTCACCAGATAAAGAATATTATTATGCTTGCCCGACATGAGTATCCAATAGTTAACTCTAATAAAAACTGACTGCGACAGAAAAATTTCCCAGTAAATTGATGATTAAATATCTTCTGATTAATGCAGAAAAAATATTTATATGAAATGTCGGAGAGTTTACTGAAAAGGTGCTGCATTTCAAATGAATTGTGTGAAGTTGCTGGAGGAATCAGCTAAGGTTGCAGTATTGTACAAGACATCTGATTTTTGTTGAAATGAGCTGAGTAAAGTGCAATTAATTTGTTCAATTTGTTGATAAAATAAACTGATCACATCATTAATGATTCATTGAGACAAAAATTTCTCAAAATGTAAGGTTTTCTTAACTTCGTAAATATTCTCGATTTCAATTGAGTAAAAAATGGAAATCCTGTGGCGGATATGAAAATTTGAAAAAATTAGCTTTTGCATCTTTTCCCTTACTGCCTTCCCGACAAATATAGAGGATGTGTATACTTAGTAATTCATAATTTCCTGATATAGCACGTGCGCCTGGGGGTGACAATAAAATGGAAGCTGTGAGCTCATATGGAAGATATTCTGATTCGATATGCAGGTTACAACCTAAAGGCTTGTACTCCCCTTTAGGCTTGTATATAGCCATAACTCGGACGCAGCGCCTTCACGTTGTGTTTTTTTTGCACTACAAGATGGTCTGTATATAAAGTTTGCCTTTAGAAAAATGTGAACAAGAATAAAGCACCAACAGAACAAGTTCCAAAAACACCTCCAATGTTGATCCAATAACACCTCAGTCATCTGAGGTTCTTCATTGATCTGCTAATTGCAATTGGCTCTTGTTGTTGCAGAAGAAATTGTTAAAAGATTTTATTAATAACATTTGATCACGAATTTAATAAAGTTATAGTAAAATACTAGGAAACACGAGGAAGGGTGGCTGGATCTGTTAAGGGAACAACAATCGTCTCTCTGACAGATAAATAAAGGCAGGGAATCCAGTCAATGTGCAAAATACAGATAGGACAAGGCAGCTATTGTAAAATCCAACAAACTGCAAAACAAATCCGCCTAAAGCTACTTGACCAATAACCATCCCAATAACAAAAGACCCACAAAACATGGCTGGAATATATGTCTCAATCTGTTCCATTTTCACGTTTTCTCTCATTTGGTAGAGTAATCGCAAAAGTGTGACGTAAGATACATACGCACCAGTTGAACCAATTCCAACAAGAGCCAGCCCAATTTCTGTAAAGGTGACATTGTTGAGCACGCCCAAATACCCAGATATGCCCAGTAATAAAGAGGACACAGCACTAAATCCAGATCCTAATATGGAAAAGAAGAATCCACTGTAGCCATTGTCTGCAAAGTACCCACAAATAGGAGCAGTTACTGCTCGTCCCATAGTGAATGGAAGAAAATAGTATCCCTGCTGATCCTTCAAAATGCGAAATTCGTTTTCGAGAAGAGGTTCAACACTAACAAAAACAAACCCAATAGTTGATGATGTTCCAATTACTCCAAGTGTTAACCACATCACTCCAAAATCAGTCAAAAAATCCACAA